>NC_136623.1:38249153-38834153 GCF_933228915.1 Telmatherina bonti
TATGACCATGTATGGATAAACATGCCCTGTGATCACTTTGCTTTTATCATAACTCTTTCTGACTTTTCCAACTGAACTTGTCCAAATACAAACATGCTTGTTTCTCTGAGGGCATCATGGACCAGGGTTAGAACTCATGCAATAACATAGAACATGAGCAGGAAAGGCTCCATGGTGTTAAAACTGTGTCATCACCTCAAATGGCAACCAAAACTAAAAGCAAGGAGTATTTTTCTCATTTACACGCACAGGGAAGGTCACATGTTACACAAGGACAAATCCACCACGACTTTGCTCCATTATCAAACCTCTACATAATACTGGTTTAACTGGAAAGAGTTACAGCCTCTCTAACACTCGACACTGTGGAGCAGATCTAGGCGAGTAGTAACGTCCGTGGACGTGGATGGCTGGACCATGGCTGAACCTTAACTCTGAGAGGGATTGTGTGATTGTGTTGCAGGCTCCATATTTACACGAGGGTTTTGCACATTTCGTGGTTTCCAGAATGGCGAGTTTGGAGATATCAGGACATCCGTGATATCTTGGAAAACCTGTTGGGAACTTCTCCTGGATTTTCTCACCATTTACCGTGGAGTTCTATGCAGATGTTGATCCACATCAGAATCTAAGCCAGACCAGGACCCGTTATGATGGAGATCCCTCCAGGAGGTTCCATGTAAAGCTGCAGACAGACAGATAAACGAGACTAAAGCGAAACCTCCTCCGTGGAGACAACAAGGACCAAAGCTGAGTGACATCGTGGAAATGTGACCATGTCTCTGTGAAGGCCAGGGGCAGACCAGGGGGGCTCTGACACCAGCTGGTGTGTATGTGTGTGAAAGAAGGGTTTGTGTGAATCGGGCAGTGGGTGTAAGGTTGGACACTGATAGAGGTGAGTGGAGGGGAGACTGTAGGGTGGGACAGCAGAAGGGGGAGGCTGTGGGTGAGGTGGATGGGTGGAAGAAGGGGGGTGAGTTGGCTTTTGGCTTTTGCCTGGTGTGTGTGTGTGTGTCTGGCATGCTGGGCTGGGTGCTGGGCCATGCCAGCTGGCTGTTTGTGGGGAGGGGTTGTACAGGCCCTCTGCTGCCTTCTGGTCGGATGCTCGGTGGTCTTCATGGTGTTCTGGCTGAATTCATGCTCCAGAATTGCTGCTGTCGCCCCATTGGAGACACCCCAGGCAGTCCTGGGAACGGTGTGTACCCAGCAAACTGACCCTTCACCCCCCCACCTCATGAATGCTTGTGAAGATGCTTTTGTTTTATCCACATCAGAGTTGGGTTTGTCTTGTGTTTGCAGATCTAAGCGCGTTATGATAAGCATAGGTCTGAAGCGTGAGCTTTAACGACAGACCTCTACATGATTACGCAGGTCATGTTGGAGGTGAAGGGTTCATGACGAACTGCATCATTAACTCGCAGCGTTTTCCTCTGATGAAGGCGAGTGAAGACCTCGCGGCTCCTTTGGCTCATATTCCAGTCATTGCTACATGATGGAATAATCAGCTGCAGGAGTTCGGACTTGCTGACCTTGGCGGAGAAATGTTGGTGAAAGACTAGATAGTGTTGGGGGAGCGTACAGGTATCCGCGGCAACGCAGCGGATTGTTTCTTCATGATGGCAGGAAGGATTTGGGGGAAAAGTGAAATGAAGCCGCTGAGCAGCAGCTGCGTCGTGGAAATTCCATGTTTTACCTTTTTATTCATATAATCCACTAGATATTCATGTAAACCAAAGTCCATATTCCCGATTTTATAATCTCTATGCATTCGTTTCAAGTCTGAAGTGATCATACTGAACCCATGAACTCAAGTCTAGTTACACAGTGTCTTCACAGACAAACATACCAAATTCTAAGGCCTTGAAGTGTCTGCACTCTGTGATCAGATTCACCAAAACACTCAACGGGTTTGTGGCTGCAGTCGGACGCCATGAGGCCATAGCAGTGTGGTGGTAGATAACAACAGACCATTCTTGTTAGATTAACATAGATTTATGGCAGGCAACTGACGGTCTTATGCGAGTGGAAAAAAGGATGGTTACTTCGGAACTCAGAGCATCTTCAGATTTCCTCCCGTTGAGCGGCTCTGGACTGACTCTGCTGATTCGAATCTGTACCACTCTGTTCATTCAAAACTGTTCAATAAACTTTGTAATCTTTCCACGTCAGAACCTGCATCCTCGTGATTGACAATTTTTTCTCTGCAGCTGCATTTTAGACGTCTGTAGATGTCGTCCAGTAGAAAGACGGATGTTTTCCACTAGCAGCGGCGTTTCCGACACCGCGAGAGCTACGCAAGACCTAAAGACCGCAACAAAAACCTGCCAATGGAAACACCTACGTTTAGAAACACTGCTGAGAAGTTTTTACATTCTGGTCTTCAGGAGTTTATCGGCAAAGTGAAATGGAAGCATTTGTTTCATATTTACATGTCACCAGACGTGATGTAGGGGTCATGTGACCAGTTCATGTAAGATGGCGCCGTCTGTATGGACGAAGGACACAGGAGCAGCTCTGGTTGTCGCTTCATGCACTCTTAACTCCAGTAAAACCTGAAACCATTCAGCAAACGCAGCAGAGGATTATAAACGCACCCGACTGTCCCTCTGCCAGGCGAAGGAGCTTTCCCACCATTAGTGGAGCATCTCTGCACCTGCAGACGGAGGCGAGGAAACCTGGAGCCTCTGCAGTGACCCAGCCGTGGTTGGAGTAAAAACCTGTGATAAACGACCGGATCCTGCCTCAGATGATGCTTTGTGTGCCGGCTGCTCATGACGTTTTCTCTCGGCGCCTCAAACTCTGTGTTTTATGTTAAAGAACCTATTTTTGTCAGGGTTTCCTTCCTACAACAGAAGCTGACATTAAAGTAATGGACTGTGGCGTCTCTGTCTAATTCGTCTGTTTTTCTGCTCTCATGCTGACGGAAAGTTTAGCTGCTACTAAAACTTTTCACATTGCTTGTTCTGCTAATGTTCTTTTTTATGGAGGGAAATTTACATCGTGCACAAGGAGCGAAGCATGCGGTGCTTCCTCGCAGTCAGCACTGAGTCGGCTTTTCAGCACAGACAGCCGATGAAAACTGATCCTGCTGCAGAAACTCTGATGTCATCTTCATTAAAAAATCTCATAAAAACTCGGATCTGCTCCTGCAGCGCGTGCACATGGTGGAGAAAATGAATTAAACTAAATTATTTTCAACACATTCAACTTTGTCTACAGACTGAAGAGATTTTCGATTTGTAATCATTTAAGAAACAAAAGGTGCAAATTTCCCAAGTAAGTCTTTCTTCTGTTAGCTAGACAGAACTGAGGAATTATTCAGGCTGATTGGATTTAAATCTCAACATGTTGGAAGAAACGGTTAGGCAGAAACAACACAGTAGCCAGACCATCATTCTGCTGCTGTAGAAGACAAGCAAAAGTAAGACAAATATTTTGATCATGGATTATTTGTATTTATTTGGAAAAAATTACATCAGTAACTATGTGTAACGCTTTTCCAGCGTTTCTATCCGTCCAGGAGGTTTACAACCCAGACACAACATGTAGTGTTTATTCAGAGACTCTAGATGGTAAATCCACCATTATTTATCACATCTTCATCACCATCACTACCATGATGCTAAGAGACCTCTATTTTCACCTGGACATGATGATGAAGACACTTCCTGTCAGACTTTCCACCAATCAGAGAGCTTAAACTGACGGTAACGTCCAATCAGGAGCAGCCAAAGATAAACAAGTGATGAGAAAAGCAGGAAAATAATGATCCTCTATGGCTGGAATAAAGCCAAGAAGACGTTTGGGATGCAGCTGAGGTGGAGGTGCTGCAGTGAGGACAGCAGGTAGATAGTAGCAGGAAGACGTGTGGAAACATGGAAACTGTGTGTGTGTGTGTGTGTGTGTGTGTGTTTCAGACGTGAGATGATGTGCAGATGAGGAAAGGCCTGGTCACTGCTGATCTGTGTGTGTTATTTCTACAAACTTCTGGTAGCTCTTTATGCTGCTTTATCTGTTCATTCATTCATTTACATCATTTTAGCCTCAGAATCTGGAAACATCACATCTGCGTGGAAACGTCACGGCTGCGTGGAAACGTCACGGCTGCGTGGAAACGTCACGGCTGCGTGGAAACGTCACGTCTGCGTGGAAACGTCACGTCTGCGTGGAAACGTCACGTCTGCGTGGAAACGTCACGTCTGCGTGGAAACGTCACGGCAGCGTGGAAACGTCACGGCAGCGTGGAAACGTCACGGCTGCGTGGAAACGTCACGGCTGCGTGGAAACGTCACGGCTGCGTGGAAACGTCACGGCTGCGTGGAAACGTCACGTCTCCGTGGAAACGTCACGGCAGCGTGGAAACGTCACGGCTGCGTGGAAACGTCACGGCAGCGTGGAAACGTCACGGCAGCGTGGAAACGTCACGGCTGCGTGGAAACGTCACGGCAGCGTGGAAACGTCACGGCAGCGTGGAAACGTCACGGCTGCGTGGAAACGTCACGTCTGCGTGGAAACGTCACGTCTGCGTGGAAACGTCACGGCTGCGTGGAAACGTCACGGCTGCGTGGAAACGTCACGGCTGCGTGGAAACGTCACGTCTGCGTGGAAACGTCACGGCTGCGTGGAAACGACACGGCTGCGTGGAAACGTCACGGCTGCGTGGAAACGTCACGTCTGCGTGGAAACGTCACGGCTGCGTGGAAACGTCACGGCAGCGTGGAAGCGTCACGGCTGCGTGGAAGCGTCACGGCTGCGTGGAAACGTCACGGCAGCGTGGAAACGTCACGGCAGCGTGGAAACGTCACGGCAGCGTGGAAACGTCACGGCTGCGTGGAAACGTCACGTGGAAACGTCACGTCTGCGTGGAAACGTCACGGCTGCGTGGAAACGTCACGGCTGCGTGGAAACGTCACGTCTGCGTGGAAACGTCACGGCAGCGTGGAAACGTCACGGCAGCGTGGAAACGTCACGGCTGCGTGGAAACGTCACGTCTGCGTGGAAACGTCACGTCTGCGTGGAAACGTCACGTCTGCGTGGAAACGTCACGGCAGCGTGGAAACGTCACGGCAGCGTGGAAACGTCACGTCTGCGTGGAAACGTCACGGCTGCGTGGAAACGTCACGGCTGCGTGGAAACGTCACGGCTGCGTGGAAACGTCACGTCTCCGTGGAAACGTCACGGCAGCGTGGAAACGTCACGGCTGCGTGGAAACGTCACGGCAGCGTGGAAACGTCACGGCAGCGTGGAAACGTCACGGCTGCGTGGAAACGTCACGGCAGCGTGGAAACGTCACGGCAGCGTGGAAACGTCACGGCTGCGTGGAAACGTCACGTCTGCGTGGAAACGTCACGTCTGCGTGGAAACGTCACGGCTGCGTGGAAACGTCACGGCTGCGTGGAAACGTCACGGCTGCGTGGAAACGTCACGGCTGCGTGGAAACGACACGGCTGCGTGGAAACGTCACGGCTGCGTGGAAACGTCACGTCTGCGTGGAAACGTCACGGCTGCGTGGAAACGTCACGGCAGCGTGGAAGCGTCACGGCTGCGTGGAAACGTCACGGCTGCGTGGAAACGTCACGGCAGCGTGGAAACGTCACGGCTGCGTGGAAACGTCACGTGGAAACGTCACGTCTGCGTGGAAACGTCACGGCTGCGTGGAAACGTCACGGCTGCGTGGAAACGTCACGTCTGCGTGGAAACGTCACGGCAGCGTGGAAACGTCACGGCAGCGTGGAAACGTCACGGCTGCGTGGAAACGTCACGGCTGCGTGGAAACGTCACGGCTGCGTGGAAACGTCACGTCTGCGTGGAAACGTCACGGCTGCGTGGAAACGTCACGGCTGCGTGGAAACGTCACGGCTGCGTGGAAACGTCACGGCAGCGTGGAAACGTCACGGCTGCGTGGAAACGTCACGTCTGCGTGGAAACGTCACGGCTGCGTGGAAACGTCACGTCTGCGTGGAAACGTCACGGCTGCGTGGAAACGTCACGGCTGCGTGGAAACGTCACGGCTGCGTGGAAACGTCACGGCTGCGTGGAAACGTCACGGCTGCGTGGAACCGTCACGGCTGCGTGGAAACGTCACGGCTGCGTGGAAACGTCACGGCTGCGTGGAAACGTCACGGCTGCGTGGAAACGTCACGGCAGCGTGGAAACGTCACGGCTGCGTGGAAACGTCACGGCTGCGTGGAAACGTCACGTCTGCGTGGAAACGTCACGTCTGCGTGGAAACGTCACGGCTGCGTGGAAACGTCACGGCTGCGTGGAAACGTCACGGCTGCGTGGAAACGACACGGCTGCGTGGAAACGTCACGGCTGCGTGGAAACGTCACGTCTGCGTGGAAACGTCACGGCTGCGTGGAAACGTCACGGCAGCGTGGAAGCGTCACGGCTGCGTGGAAACGTCACGGCTGCGTGGAAACGTCACGGCAGCGTGGAAACGTCACGGCAGCGTGGAAACGTCACGGCTGCGTGGAAACGTCACGTGGAAACGTCACGTCTGCGTGGAAACGTCACGGCTGCGTGGAAACGTCACGGCTGCGTGGAAACGTCACGTCTGCGTGGAAACGTCACGGCAGCGTGGAAACGTCACGGCAGCGTGGAAACGTCACGGCTGCGTGGAAACGTCACGTCTGCGTGGAAACGTCACGTCTGCGTGGAAACGTCACGTCTGCGTGGAAACGTCACGGCAGCGTGGAAACGTCACGGCAGCGTGGAAACGTCACGTCTGCGTGGAAACGTCACGGCTGCGTGGAAACGTCACGGCTGCGTGGAAACGTCACGGCTGCGTGGAAACGTCACGTCTCCGTGGAAACGTCACGGCAGCGTGGAAACGTCACGGCTGCGTGGAAACGTCACGGCAGCGTGGAAACGTCACGGCAGCGTGGAAACGTCACGGCTGCGTGGAAACGTCACGGCAGCGTGGAAACGTCACGGCAGCGTGGAAACGTCACGGCTGCGTGGAAACGTCACGTCTGCGTGGAAACGTCACGTCTGCGTGGAAACGTCACGGCTGCGTGGAAACGTCACGGCTGCGTGGAAACGTCACGGCTGCGTGGAAACGTCACGGCTGCGTGGAAACGACACGGCTGCGTGGAAACGTCACGGCTGCGTGGAAACGTCACGTCTGCGTGGAAACGTCACGGCTGCGTGGAAACGTCACGGCAGCGTGGAAGCGTCACGGCTGCGTGGAAACGTCACGGCTGCGTGGAAACGTCACGGCAGCGTGGAAACGTCACGGCTGCGTGGAAACGTCACGTGGAAACGTCACGTCTGCGTGGAAACGTCACGGCTGCGTGGAAACGTCACGGCTGCGTGGAAACGTCACGTCTGCGTGGAAACGTCACGGCAGCGTGGAAACGTCACGGCAGCGTGGAAACGTCACGGCTGCGTGGAAACGTCACGGCTGCGTGGAAACGTCACGGCTGCGTGGAAACGTCACGTCTGCGTGGAAACGTCACGGCTGCGTGGAAACGTCACGGCTGCGTGGAAACGTCACGGCTGCGTGGAAACGTCACGGCAGCGTGGAAACGTCACGGCTGCGTGGAAACGTCACGTCTGCGTGGAAACGTCACGGCTGCGTGGAAACGTCACGTCTGCGTGGAAACGTCACGGCTGCGTGGAAACGTCACGGCTGCGTGGAAACGTCACGGCTGCGTGGAAACGTCACGGCTGCGTGGAAACGTCACGGCTGCGTGGAACCGTCACGGCTGCGTGGAAACGTCACGGCTGCGTGGAAACGTCACGGCTGCGTGGAAACGTCACGGCAGCGTGGAAACGTCACGGCTGCGTGGAAACGTCACGGCTGCGTGGAAACGTCACGTCTGCGTGGAAACGTCACGTCTGCGTGGAAACGTCACGTCTGCGTGGAAACGTCACGGCTGCGTGGAAACGTCACGGCTGCGTGGAAACGTCACGGCTGCGTGGAAACGTCACGGCTGCGTGCTGACTGGGATAAAATGTTCTGCTTTTGCTGTACTTTTACATGATAAAAACTTATCTTGGGGTTTTAAGGGTTCAACTGATGTAAACAAGCTGCAGATATAAGACCTTGTCCAGTCTTTTTCTCTGATCAACAGCAAAAATGTCTATACATTTCTCTGACTTATTGAAAAACATGCAGGTTGTTCTGAAACATTCGGGACCTTTCAGGTGTAAAAGCTCTGAGGAAATAAATTACAAAGACCTGACAAGATGAGCGGACAGAAACGAAACGAAAGAGGAAAGTAAGACAAAGGAGGAGAGAAATTTAAGAAGACAGGAGGAGGGGAGAGAAAAAAGGAGCTGGTTGGAAGAAACGATGGAGAAGAAATAAAGTAAGCAGAGAGAATGGAATGTGTAAGTAAATAACGGATGACATGTTAGCTGAGAGGAGGGAATAAGATCTTTAATTTGCTTGTTTTCATCCTTCATCAGCTCCACATGAACGACAAACACAGCGAACTAACAAGCGCTCATGTTGACAAAATGCTGGTAACTCTGCAGCAGCTGCAACATTCTCCAAGCGCTCAAAAAGCAGGACCTAGATGTTAATGAAGTAGAACATGGAGCAGTCACAAACAAATGCTTCGCTTAAGCAGAACTGCTGTACAGAACCGCAGACATTCAACCCTTTTCCTTTGTTCTGGGGAAGACTAAACGTTCATAAAGACGCTTGTGTCGCGGGAAACAGATTGCCTGCAGACGTTTTCTGGATGTGCAGATCAATACCTGGAGGAACCCCGGCTTTTCATCACAGCTGCATCTCACTTCTGACAAACAGCTATTTTAGGAGTCAGACTGCAGGAGAGGTGAAGATGAACCACGACAGACTAAATCCATCTGCAACCAGGAGCTGTTTCCTGACGTCACACTGGCCAATCAGAATGCAGGAACAAGGCTCGTGTGACTGGTTCCTCGATGACATGAAAACCTTCAGTACAGCCAGAGAACAGCTCCATGTTATATTCCACTCTGGATTTATCCTGATGATGGATCATCACAGCAGAGGTGAAGCAGAGAAAACCAGTCCGAGTCTCAGCCTGCAGCCGCAAACCAGTTTAATCCAGTTTTTACAAGCAGGACACAACGGTGTCCATGGAACTGGGAGAGTAGAAGACAGAAACAGGACTGAAACTTCGTTTCTAAGCTTTGAAACATTGAGATGTAGACCAGGTGAAGCTGCAGGTGGCTGTGGAAACACAGCAGGGTTTAACCAAACCAAACCAAACTGAACTGAATCAAACCGAACCAAACTGAACCGAACCAAACCGAACCGAATCAAACCAAACCGAACTGAACCAAACTAAACGAAACCAAACCGAACCCAACCAAACTGAACTGAACCGAATCAAACCAAACTGAACTAAACCGAATCGAACCAAACCGAACCGAATCAAACCAAACCGAACTGAACCAAACCAAAACAAACCAAACCAAACTGAACCGAATCGAACCAAACCGAACCGAATCAAACCAAACCGAACTGAATCAAACTAAACGAAACCAAACCGAATCCAACCGAACTGAACTGAACCGAATCAAACCAAACTGAACTGAACCGAATCGAACCAAACCGAACCGAATCAAACCAAACCGAACTGAACCAAACCAAAACAAACCAAACCAAACTGAACCGAATCGAACCAAACCGAACCGAATCAAACCAAACCGAACTGAACCAAACCAAAACAAACCAAACCAAACTGAACCGAATCGAACCAAACCGAACCGAATCAAACCAAACCGAACTGAACCAAACTAAACGAAACCAAACCGAATCCAACCGAACTGAACTGAACCGCATCAAACCAAACTGAACTAAACCGAATCGAACCAAACCGAACCGAACCAAACCAAACCGAACTGAACCAAACCAAACTGAACTGAACCGCATCAAACCCAACTGAACTGAACCGAATCAAACCAAACCGAACCGAATCAAACCAAACCGAACTGAATCAAACTAAACCAAACCAAACCAACCAAACTGAACTGAACCAAACTGAACCGAATCAAACCAAACCGAACTGAACCGAATCAAACCAAACCGAACTGAATCAAACTAAACCAAACCAAACCAAACCAACCAAACTGAACTGAACCAAACTGAACCGAATCAAACCAAACCGAACTGAATCAAACCGAACCGAATTGAACCGAATCAAACCAAAATGAATCAAACAAACTGAACCAACTTGAACCTGCTGGTGGAGACGGGTCCAGAAAACTCTTACAGCTTCAGTACAGAACCTGCCAGGCACCCCTAACAACGGCTAACCCAGCGTTGTCTTCGTCCTGTCTCTTCTCTGAGATCTGTCTAAACAGTAAAAGTCCGTCTGATGTTGATGCTTCTTTCTTACTCTCTCCACTCCGTCTTTTCTGTCCTTCCTTTGATCGTGTCCTCTTTGTTTATTGGACCCTTTGAAAACGGCGGTGTGTTGACATCTCTGCAGGTAACATGACGCCATGAAGACCTCATCACACACTAATGTGGTGGCAAAACATGGGAAGTGCTTCACTCTTCTGTTCGTCGTATTTTCAGCATCAGCAAACAGAAGAAAGCGACTGTGCAGCATCAACATGCAGAACAATCAGCACTAAAACGGATCCCACATCTGGAGAAGAGTGCAGCTCGATGGGGAGAGTGGTAATAACTCTGATTAGTTCCAGTGTTGATGGCTTCTTATGGAGCTTCCAGGGGAGCGCTGAATAGAGATGGAAATCAGGGCTCAGCTACGGATGATTATCTCGCCACTCCAGATCAAAGATTTCTCTTGGTCTCATCACGGAGGATAAAGAAAAGATCATTTCACCCCGCACCGTGAAACTACCTGTTCCTCTGTTATTGAAATACGCTAAGAGGAGCAGCAGAGCTGCCCCCATTAAACAAACAGACATCAAACAGACGCAGCAGCCATCCGTTCAAACGGCGCATATGATCACCAGCTTCGGCACGGCTTTAAAAAACAACTAAATGTTTCTGCAAGCGGTGAGACTGCAGAGTGGCTCCGTAATCCGAGCTGAGCCAGGAGTGGAAAAAGTGCAGATATGACACCATAATGTGTTGATGACAAGTCCTCCTTTCAGCCAAACAGAGGGTCACGCCACCGCTGAGAAAGCTGTGGAGGAAGCACAACCAGCCATCTGTGAATTCGCCAGCAAGGTGTCGGTGTACAGTATGTGCATGCGGGGGAGCTGCCCGAGCGCGCCCACGTGCACGTGCTTTATTTCTGTGGCGTTTCTTCAGCTCACAGCAGGCAAGACAGAAGAGCTGACGTGGTTATGAGAGGTCTGGAAGAGGTGTATGAAGCCGCCAGCGACTGGCCCGAAACGCCATCCAGCATCAGCCTGGATGTTGGGTTCACACGCCGCCGCCGCCAGACCGAGGCGAGGCGTGAAGGTGTTTCCTCTGCTTCTCGCTCCGACGTGCAAACATCACCACGGAAACAGCAGAGAGGAAAATCCTGCTAACTAACCTCCACTCCAGCTCAGGTCCAAACATACAGGAGCTGCTGCTACCAACCAGCAGCACCAAGAGGCCTCCCCACCATGATGCCTCGCCACCATGATGCCTCGCCACCATCATGCCTCGCCACCATCATGCCTCGCCACCATGATGCCTCGCCACCATCATGCCTCGCCACCATCATGCCTCGCCACCATGATGCCTCGCCACCATCATGCCTCGCCACCATCATGCCTCGCCACCATGATGCCTCGCCACCATCATGCCTCGCCACCATCATGCCTCGCCACCATGATGTCTCGCCACCATGATGTCTCGCCACCATCATGCCTCGCCACCATCATGCCTCGCCACCATGATGCCTCGCCACCATGATGCCTCGCCACCATGATGCCTCGCCACCATCATGCCTCGCCACCATGATGCCTCGCCACCATGATGCCTCGCCACCATGATGCCTCGCCACCATCATGCCTCGCCACCATCATGCCTCGCCACCATGATGCCTCGCCACCATGATGCCTCGCCACCATCATGCCTCGCCACCATCATGCCTCGCCACCATGATGCCTCGCCACCATGATGTCTCGCCACCATGATGCCTCGCCACCATGATGTCTCGCCACCATCATGCCTCGCCACCATGATGCCTCGCCACCATGATGTCTCGCCACCATGATGCCTCGCCACCATGATGTCTCGCCACCATCATGCCTCGCCACCATGATGCCTCGCCACCATGATGTCTCGCCACCATGATGCCTCGCCACCATGATGTCTCGCCACCATCATGCCTCGCCACCATGATGCCTCGCCACCATCATGCCTCGCCACCATGACGCCTCGCCACCATGACGCCTCGCCACCATGACGCCTCGCCACCATGACGCCTCGCCACCATGACGCCTCGCCACCATGACGCCTCGCCACCATGACGCCTCGCCACCATGACGCCTCGCCACCCTGATGCCTCGCCACTATGACGCCTCGCCACCATGACGCCTCGCCACCATGACGCCTCGCCACCATGACGCCTCGCCACCATGACGCCTCGCCACCATGACGTCTCGCCACCATGACGCCTCGCCACCATGACGCCTCGCCACCATGACGCCTCGCCACCATGACGCCTCGCCACCATGACGCCTCGCCACCATGACGTCTCGCCACCATGACGCCTTGCCACCATGACGCCTCGCCACCATGACATCTCGCCACCATCATGCCTCGCCACCATGACGCCTCGCCACCCTGATGCCTCGCCACTATGACGCCTCACCTCGGACGATCTTCACCGGTTTTAACAGGTAACATAAAGCCGTGATCAAGCCGTTGTCTCTTCTGACAACTCGATACCCTGAAGCCGCTGCAGTGCCGTCTTAGCCAGTGCTTTGGATAAATCAATAGCCTGTGCAGCACAACATGCTCCCCTAAACAGAGGCTTAATTAGAACCTTTAAATCTGCTGATGTCGTTCTAAGAGCATGTTGACAATGTGGCCTCTGAGAGGCTGGAAAATGAAGGAGTTATCAGAAGTTCCAGGATGTGGTTCTGATCCTGAAGGACCTACTTTGTGAAAGGTAGGGGCTTCGGCTGTTCCACTAGCAGCCTTCCCTGCAGCTGAGACCGATGGAACCTCTACAGAGGTGCTGCCCAGCCACGGTACAAACGTTCGAGTTCCACAGTCCATATTCTGCCAGTGCTGATGCTGAGAAAGGCTTTTGTCGTTCAGCTCACTTTCTGCTCAGCTGCTGTCTCCGTGGTTGTCGCAGACAAAAGACTCGGCACCTTGCACTGCTTTTGTACCGTAGCAACAGGAAGGATTATATGATCGCTTCTCTCGGCACCGCTGTCGCTGCTTTCATGCATGAATGAGCTGAGGAGCAAACACGGAGGAAATGTAAAAACGGTGGTCTTCAGGAAGGCTTCGGACACCGAATGGATCCACTGAGGCTGCTGAAGGGGGACATTCTGACGTTGCATGGTCTCTTTGCAGTGCCTCATTAACTACCCTCCCAGGCCCCTCGTTTGCCCTAATTAGGATAACCAATGGTGCTGCAAGATCTGGTCAACATCCAAGTCACTCCAAGCAGAGATATAGTCTTCATTCTAGTGCTGAGAAGCTGCTGAGACCTTTCAGAACGTGCACGATGATGTGCACAGCTCAAAGGCCACAGAAACTGCTGCTGGCGCCACATCCACAGCCCTAATCATCTCTCTGACTGTCTCCCTGTTGCCCATCTATTCATCCCCCGCTTTCAATGGCAGCCCTGTTTTCCCCTCGCTGTCTCCTCTTCATCCCTCTGATGTCACAAACTAAGATATGAGCTCCTGTGACGGCGCTTCGCCTCGGACACTGCAGCCTTGTTTGACACGGGAGTGATCAGAGGATAAGAGGATGGAGGGGAGAAAGCAAGTCGACAGCGTGGGGATTTTCTGAAGCTGTGGGAGGATGTGGATGCAGAAACAAAGGGGGACATCTAGGTTAAAAAAAACATGCATGAATGCCTCTGAAAAGGCCAGTGTTGAGTCTCTGACTCCGAGCCGGCCGAGCTGGCGGGTCAGCGCCGTTCACTCTGCTGCTCTTATCTGCTCTTTTCCTCACAGATAGAACAGCTGACTGGTAATCTGCATACCTGTGGGGGGGCGGCCCCTCCCTGACCCCGGACATGGCCCAGAAACTGTCACAGGATCAGACGGGTCCTGGACACTCAGCTCTCTTCACACGCACATAAAACAAACCCGCCTGAGGGAGAGAAGAGAGGCCCAGAAAGCTCGGTTTGAAGATCAGCGACATGACGACGAGGTCAGAGACAAGTTCAGACCACGGGACCAGCGGAGACAACCATCTCAGAGCCGCAGGGGTATGGGTCAGACGGAACCAGCCAGGATTCAGACACGACAGATCCAGCCTGGATCTAACAGAACAACATGTAGACGGACACTCAGGAGCAAAGAGACGCTGCTGCCTTCCCGTTGCCAAAATGTGACCTTTACCTCCCCAATCTCTGCCTGCTGCCAGAAAACCCCTTTTTTCTGTCTCACATTAAATACATGTTTATTTTCTTACAAGTAATTAATCGTCGTTGACACCTTATTTCATCAGACACCAAGCAAACGCCTCAAATTTAACCCAAAAAATCCTCACAATAAATAAGCAGATGGTTTCATCAGAAATGTTCACCTGTTGACAGGCTGGCGAGCGTCGGCCCGAGGCAGGATGGGCTTTCATAGCGCCACCAGCAGCAGAATCTGGACATTTCCTTTTAAAAAAGCCTGAAATCTGATTTAGTTGTGATCTTAAGGTTTGGTTCTGATTTGGACCTAAAAGTCAGAGATGTGACGTGTTTCCAGACAGCATCACAAGGATTCTCCTGCACATGATGAAGTGCTGGAGCAGCCGGGGGAGGAACGCGGGGGGCTGGTTGGTGGTGATAAGCGTGCTGAGAGGCCGGCCATCAGGCTGATGGGGAATACGCCACAGCCACTACGATGTGCCTACTCCACTGGAAAGGCTCCAGTTCCTCCCAGTAACATCACATTTCTGTTTCTTATCTGTTTCTGCAGGTAAAATCAGTGTTTTCTGGATGATTTAAGGCTGACTGATCCTGCAGCAGGAGGAGGTTATGAAAGAAAAAAGATGACTGGGATGAAAACAGATCTTTCCAGTTATTATTAAAAGCAACAGAGCAGCGTGTTGGTGTGACTTCATCCCAACAAGTCCTGCACCAGGTCTTTGTTTTCTCCTCTGAGACAAACCCTGACGCCCCCCCACTCAGCAGCATGTGTGTGTGAATGCCTCCCTTTCTCCAGGCTTTCTGTCTTTTCTGTCGGTGTGATGGAGCAGTTCCTCCTCTCTGCTGGGTTGGAAGAAATAAAACATTTCATGAAGTGGAGGATCCTGTGTGTGTGTGTGTGTGTGTGTGTGTGTGTGTGTGTGAAGTAATTACACACACACGGGATCCTCTGCGACCTTCTTCCCCACATTTAACCTCAGCTGAGTAAAGCCCTGGATGGCGGGGTTGTGCCGGGTCTGAGCTCGCTCGTGCCACCGCATCCTCAGAGGAACGCGCCCTGCTCCGTCCTCGCGGACTGCCGGGGACACCCAGCGGTGCCAAACCGACTGGGTGTGTGTGATTTCAGAGGAATACTGCTCCCCACCCCCCGGAGAGAAACATCACCTCAGAACAATCTGGACCTTCTTAAGATTCGTCCTGTTTGCGCATTTTCCCTGAAGATTTTACGCAGAATTTGCGCACAACTTTACGCAGTTGGAGATCACAACCATCCACTGTGACATGCTTCTATAAAATACATGTATTCATATTTACCTTGCGTGAGTTAGAAGTCCATTTGGTGCGCGTGGTCAGCGCGCGGTGCGTTCACGGTGCCGTCACCAATCCCAAACGGCGTCAAGTCGCGCATTTAGTCCAGAAATGCACCAAACCTCAGGCTGCTGGAGCGGAGTGGAAACTCTGAGGAATTCCACAGATCCACACTGGATCCTCCTGGTGATCCAGAGCCAAACTTCCCTTTCCCACAAATATCCCTCCAGTCTGATCTCCTTCACTTATTTGTTTGTTTGTTTTATTTCCAACATGCCTCAGCCGCGCCTCAAAGTAAACATCTTAAAAGTTGGTCAATTTTCCAAACGTGAGATCCTCCCGGTGCGCGTGGCTGGCTCTTCCAGGTGAATGCGAGGCGTTGGAGAGGATGCGAGTCAAAGGGAGGCTCGCGCCCGTCTCGGGAACCGCCGTCTCCAGCGCGCGGCTTGTCTGTCCGTGTGTCCGCGCGCAACCACAGCCGGATTCCTTATTTGGAAGCCGGGGGCTCGCGCTGCCGTCAAGAGAGTCAAAATCACAGCAAAATGACTTCCAGGCAAATGTTTCACAATAATCCAGAAGTGGTGAAAGCGCGCGCCTGAAGAGGAGCACGTGATCCAGCTGCTAAACATGTTCCACCTTCATAAACCTGGATCTTTATTTTCATTTGTGTGTTTTCAAACATTTTTAACTTAAAACATCTAACAAAAATATCACATGAGATGTGTTGTTAAAATTAATTTTAAAATAAATTCACAACTAAAAAGGCATATTTGTCTGTTATGAGACTGGTCCTAACTGGACCTAACTGGATCTACATATCCTGTTGCTCCTCTGGATAAATAGGGCACCCAGTCAGATTCTCCTGGGAATGCTCTTATTCTGAAGGTAAATCACCACCTTCCTGTCAGAGAGCTGAAGGAGCTCCTCAGTAGAAAAGTCACCCATCAGCCCCCTCTTCTGGAGCCAAACTGCGTCAGTTGGCTGTGAGACCACCTGCATCTGTTACACAAACTGTAAATGTTCACAACAAACCAGACATTTCCTTTTTCTCTTTTTCACCTGATTAAAACAGTTCAAACTGCAAACAGCCTGGAAGGCTGATGCTGCGTTTCTTTAGCTTTGATCAATAAACACTGAATACCATGAATTCCATGTCAACATAGACATAAAGAATAAAACGAAGGGTTCCCTGGATGTTTGGGGGATTGTTAAAGTATACAAACAAACAAAGAAAAAAGCTTCCTGTGAATTAAGGTTGGAAAGTTCAAACCTTCTTCAGCACAAAGCAAACGTCCTCCATGTGGCTCTCTGCAACCGGGGAGGCAACAGTCCTCCAGGGTTCAGATGTCCTGACCTAGTCCTCCTCAATGTCTTGTCCAGTTCTGCCCAAACATGTCGAGCCAGTCATCTGGTTCAGGTGCTGCAGCAGGAAAACCTCCAAAACCTGCAGAACTGCAGCCTTGAGGACGGACTTTCTCATCACTGCTCTGATGTCTGTGGTGGACCCTCAGTTTTCATCTGCTCCCTGATTCCATTTCTCAACTTCATCTTGGTGGATTCAGATCCACATAGTCCTCTAGACCCGGTCCGATTGTGGTTGGATTCAGTTCAGTTATTCCTGACTTCATTCATGCTGCTCTTCTCAAATGAATTGAGTGGTCTGGTTGATCAGGTCCCAGTGGTCTGGTTGATCAGGTCCCAGTGGTCTGGTTGATCAGGTCCCAGTGGTCTGGTTGATCAGGTCCCAGTGGTCTGGTTGATCAGGTCCTAGTGGTCTGGTTGATCAGGTCCTAGTGGTCTGGTTGATCAGGTCCCAGTGGTCTGGTTGATCAGGTCCCAGTGGTCTGGTTGATCAGGTCCCAGTGGTCTGGTTGATCAGGTCCTAGTGGTCTGGTTGATCAGGTCCCAGTGGTCTGGTTGATCAGGTCCCAGTGGTCTGGTTGATCAGGTCCCAGTGATCTGGTTGATCAGGTCCCAGTGGTCTGGTTGATCAGGTCCCAGTGGTCTGGTTGATCAAGTCCCAGTGGTCTGGTTGATCAGGTCCCAGTGGTCTGGTTGATCAGGTCCCAGTGGTCTGGTTGATCAGGTCCCAGTGGTCTGGTTGATCAGGTCCTCGTGATCTGGTTGATCAGGTCTTATGGTCTTGGTAGATTGGGTGCTAGTGGTCTGGGTGGATCGGGTTTTAGTGGTCTGGTTGACCAGGTCTTTGTGGTCTCTGTAGATCAGGTCCTAGTTGTGGTAGATCAGATTTCTATCAGAACTTTGATCACATTCTTCCACATGTCTCCGTGATTGACTTTCATAGAACCAGACCCGGAAACAGAATTATTATCCCCAGCACAGAACCAGAACCAGAATCAGTGTTATTTCCAGAACCAGAGCCTGAGGGACATTTTCTGATACACTGAGCTTCTTTCTGTCTCTCTTTATTTCTCTCTCTCTCTTATCCCACCTCTCCATGTATGTCTCCTGTCTCAGCAGGTCTCCCTGGCCGGGAGTAGCAGTTCCTGTTGTCTGTTGTCTTTCTGTCCTCTTCCCCCCACACAGCAGAGGCAGATGGCTGCCTGTCCTGGAGCCGTGTTCTGCCGGAGGTTTCCTTCCTGTTAAAAGGGAGTTTTTTCCTTCCCACTGTCGCCAGTGTGCTTGCTCAGGATGGGAGATTGAGTTGGACTCAACTCAATCTGTTGGTTTCCTTATATAGGCTGTTATGAATTGGCTTTCATTATGTTTTCTTCTCTGTCTGTAAAGCGTCTTGAGATGGCATTGTCGTGATTTGACGCTATATGAATAAAGTTGAATTGAATTTCCACTATAGAACCAGAAAAAAATGACTTAGCAGTTCTCTGTATGCAGCTTTTTGTCCATCCTGACTGATACTCCCCATAGCTGCAGAGTAATTAGAGTACTTCAGAATAAGGCTGCACAATTATGACCAAAAAAATAATCATGATTATTTTGATCAAAATAAAAAAAAAAAACTATATTTACATCTTTGTATTATTGGTGATCGGAATTCTGCTGATTGGCACTGGCGGAGTTCTGATCTACTCAAGACCTGTGAGATTCTGGCAGCAACTGGCAGGCTACCTGAGTTCTGTAACAGTATGGGCCAAGCTAGCAGTGCACAGACTCTTGCGCTGACCAGACTCGACCGTAAGTAGGATGCCAGTCTGGCCCAAACTGGTCATTTGGCCAAAGTCCCGGAGCTGGTCCGCAGAATCTTAAACAACATGGAGAAGATGTCTGCTAGAATTAGTGGAAATTGACCCCCCCCATTTGGCTGTTTGGAGCTGCTAGCCTGAGACCTGCTATGGACTCAAGGCCAAGGGCAAATTGTTTTCATCGCCTGGAACCCAAACAACAATTATATCTGGCTTCCCAGCGGCCTTGGGCCAGTGCAACCCCCCCCCCCAGAGAACAGAAGAAGAGATGTTCATAGACGCTCTGTCCCCCTCCTCATCCATCCCCGGTCCCCTCCCACATCACTCACTACCTCCCTGGACTTTGTGTGTCTTGTTTGAGTTTGTGCGTCTTGTTTGAGTTTGTGCTTCAGTGTATGAGTTTTTTTTCTCTGTCTCTTTGGACTGTGTCATCTAGTGGCGCGGCCTGGAGTTACATGACCTTTTTTTCCCTCGAACCCCTATGATCCGAATGTATCTGTTCTTACCTGTTATAAGGCGGCGCCGGTGAAAAACTGGCTGGCCTAAGCATCAGTTTTGTTCTGTATTCTTCTTTTGTCATTAATGTTACATGTCTGTATGTCAAACCTTGGATGAGCTGGCTTGAACTTGAGAATGTACTGCCCCTGCAGAGGTGGGAGTGGCTTAACTTATAAAGTCTGCATTTGCCAGATTCACTCTCTGGGTTTCTTTCATCTGGCTGGGCAGGATTTCTCTCCCGTTCACGGTAATTATGATTTAAATTTTGGGTTGCATTTTTGTACAACATTGCACACATGGTCACACAACCATTCACAGGATTTAACTAATGATATTTTACACACTCAGACCCCATTATGAGTTTGTTTTTGATTAAGTTCTGTAAATAAAGTGAATGGGAATAACTCATCTTATATTTAACTCCCTCTTTTGTTCCCACTGTGAGCCAAGTTGGTAACAATAAGTATGATTCATTTGTGAATGATGGGCATATTGGTCTCTAAATTTCTCACTCTGTTACCTTGCAGTGTGGGAGTCAGCTAGCTGTGGCCGCCATTGGGCCACTGAGAGAGCTGAGCCATTCAATTCTCACAGCATCTTGTTTGGCTGCAAATCTTTATTTCTGTGGGGTAGGCTGCACTTTGCTCCCAGGTAGGACACCCACAGTTATTGTTGGTTGGTTTGTACACCACGTAATTGACATGATTTCTATTGGCATACTGGCGAGGTGCACACTATGCTGTTGCTCCAGGGCACCTTGGAAGCTCTGCTGTCTTGTCTGGTTCTCCGTAATCATTGGATCTGGTCTGCTTCATCCTGTGGAGAGACTCAGCAGCTGCGGTTCCTGTCAGTCATCCAGTCATTTCTACTATTCATTGGAACACTGTTGAACGCCTGTCGAACGCCTTCTCCAAGTCCACAAAACAAATGTGGACTGGTTGGGCAAACCCCCATGCCCCCTCCAGGACCCCGAAGAGGGTACAGAGCTGGTCCTCTTTTCCACGACCAGGATAATGCTTTAAGAGCATTACCATATATAATAACATATAACATAATATACAAAGTAATGGTGTATATTATTCAGAAGATAGATGATGGATGCATGGATGGATAACCGGTTTATTCAATTAAAAGTAATATATTGATGGCACCGAACACCAGAACAACTCAATAATGGAACTTGATACCAATAAACTATTGCTGGACATATGGAGGAACTGGTGCCTCTATACTAAATATACTGTGGTCATGTCCAGCACTTGAAGACTCCGAAGTCCTTCACAAAAAGCTGGAAAGAAAAACGTCAGATCCCCTATGATGAATAGACATCAACAATGGCACAACTATACGAGAGAGTGACTTACTCTCCACTGAATAAGCTGGACCAACATATAATTATGCAGAACCACGTCATGACCTGGCTAACTGTTAATTAACAGTTAACCTGTTGGAGGTATTGTGTTACTGTCTTGTGCTTGATGCCAACTGAAGGTTGGACAGTAACAGTGTGTTTTATCTTGTAAGTTGTTTCACTTGTCTTTTCTTATTACTGTAACTGTCTGAAAATAAACATTTAAATATGAAGAAAAGCTTTAATCAATTGTTTTTCCTTGGTGGTGGAATGAGGAAGTACAGAAATGTATACAAAAGAAGAGGTTAGCTAAGAACTGGGACCCTAAGAAGACTGAAGAGAGTACACGAGTGCACAAAAAAACAACAAAAGGTGAAAACTGAGATGACAAAGGCCAAACAAAGAGCTTGTATGCTAGGTTGGGCAGTAAGGAGGGAGAGAGTGACTCGTACAGGTTGGCAAGGCAGAGAGTGTGCAGCAAGTCATAGTGATTAGGGATAGAGTTGGAAAGGGATTGACAGATGCTGGAAGTGTGATAGGAACATGGAAAGAAACAATGAAGGTTTGGGAAAGAGTAGGGGAAGCTAGACTGAGGACAAAAGTGAGCATTTCTGAACAGCTGTATAGTTTCATGCCAAGAAAGAGCACTACGGATGCAATATTTGGACTGTCTTCGTGGATTTAGAGAAAGCACAAAGACACAATGCAAATCTTTGCATCTGTAGTGCTCTTTCTTGGCATGAAACCATACAGCTTGCTGAGAAAAGACCTCTGGTATTGCATGAAAAAGTCTGAAGAAACAGATGTATTTGAGAGTGGTACAGGACATATATGAGAGCTGTAAGACAGTTGTGAAATGTGCTGTCGGTACGATAGGGGAGTTCATGGTGGAGGCGGGTATTCAGCCCTCCGTGAATGTTGAATTCAGTTTGGCTTATAGCTAACAGTCCTCATAGAGAAGGGACGAGACATCTTGATGATGATAGGTGATTTTTTTAGCCTTCTCTTGAAGTAACTGTAAAACTGTAACAGATGAAACATGCCTTAGTTACAAATACATCACTCACTTTTACATCATACAGAACTGAGGATAACAAAATAAGTCAGTAATCAAACCAAAATATAATCACAAATCCCGCTAGCTTAATGCTAACACAAAATGGGAATTTCCCATTTCCCAGAATTAGACATGCTAATAGAATTAGCATCATGTGGCTGTTTAAAAGAAAACGTATACAGCAAAGTCACGATTTTGTCTATTTAGAAAACAGTTGGTCAAAACACTTACAGGCATGCGTCTCCTGCGCTCTGTTGAAATGAAACCATAAAAACAAGAACGCCAGCCACAAACCACTTCTTTTTCTTTCCTCTACCATTCTTTTCAATTCAATTCAATTCAATTCAATTCAACTTTATTTATATAGCGTCAAATCACGGCAATGCCATCTCAAGACGCTTCACAGACAGAGGGGAAAACATAATGAAGGCCAATTCATAACAGCCTATATAAGGAAACCAACAGATTGAGTTGAGTCCAACTCAATCTCCCATCCTGAGCAAGCACACTGGCAACAGTGGGAAGGAAAAAACTCCCTTTTAACAGGAAGGAAACCTCCGGCAGAACCCGGCTCAGGACAGGCAGCCATCTGCCTCTGCTGTGTGGGGGGAAGAGGACAGAAAGACAACAGACAACAGGAACTGCTACTCCCGGCCAGGGAGACCTGCTGAGACAGGAGACATACATGTTAATGATGCAACACTGTTATGGGGGGGGGGGGGGGGGGGGGTATAAAAGAGAGAGATAAAGAGAAAAAGAAAGAAGCTCAGTGTCCCTCAGCAGTCTAAACCTATAGCAGCATAACTAAGGGATGCTAACCATCCCTAGCTATAGGACTTATCAAAAAGATAAGTCTTCAGCCTAGTCTTACAGGTGGGGAGGGTGTCTGCTTCCCTAACACTAACTGGGAGCTTATTCCATAAGAGAGGGGCCTGATAACCAAAGGCTCTGCCTCCTGCTCGGCTCTTTGAGACTCTAGGAACCACAAGTAAGCCTGCAGTCTGCGAACGAAGTACTCTGCTTGGTATATAAGGAACAATGAGGTCTTTGATATATAGTGGTGCCTGGTTGTGGAGGGCTTTATATGTAAGGAGAAGGATTTTAAATTCTATTCTAGATTCAACAGGCAGCCAATGAAGAGAGGCTAAAACTGGAGAAATATGATCTCTCATGCTGGTTCTGGTCAGGACTCTGGCTGCAGAATTCTGGATCAGCTGAAGGCTTTTCAGGGCATATTTAGGACAGCCCAGTAATAGAGAGTTACAGTAATCTAGTCTCGAAGTAACAAAAGCGTGAACCAGTTTTTCTGCATCACTCCGAGACAGAATGTCCCTAATTTTGGCTATATTACGTAAATGAAAGAAGGCTGTTTTAGTAACCTGCTTAATATGTGGGCCAAAGGACAGGTCAGGGTTTCTCACTGTAGCACTGGAAGCTAAAGTTATGCCATCCAGGTTCATTACAAAACCGGAAAATTTAGCTCTGAGTTTTTCAGATCCAACAAGAATTACTTCAGTCTTATCTGAGTTTAAGAGGAGAAAATTTCTAGACATCCAAGTCTTTATGTCTATGAGACAATTTTGTAGCCTATTGGGCTGATTTGTTTCATCTGGTTTAAAGGATAAGTATAGTTGAGTATCATCTGCATAACAATGAAAGTTTATTCCATGCTGTCTAATAATTTTGCCTAAAGGGAGCATATATAGCGTGAGATAGCGTTTCTCTTCTATTTACACAGAAGCAGCTGCAGTTCATTCTTTACCTCGCTACTTCCCCCTAGTGGGGCAGCTGAACCAATGTATGTTAGCAGAGGCAGTACACTCCCTGCCTGGTACAACACTTAATACCACTAAAACAACCTTTATAATAGGTCATCGGTACACTTTAGCAGGTCCACCTTTCACTACTCTAACTTCTACCTTGCGCACTCTACCATCTCCGCTAGGAAAAGTCTTAATCACAAGTCCAGTTGGCCATTCTGTTCTTTTGGATTGAGAGTCCTTCAAAAGCACAATGTCTGTAGATTTGGCTTTTCAGAAGTCCATTTTCTTCTTGCTTCAAGCGTAGTAAGGTATTCATGCTTCCATCTTTTCCAGAAAGCATCAGCAAGTCCTTGAACCCGCTTCCAATGTTTCCAAAGGTCATTGACATCAGAGTCACCTGAGGGAGCGCACAATGTGTCTTGTTTTTGTGTCAATAAAATGGATGGGGTGAGTTAATGGTCTTGAGATCATCTCGCACTCCACCCATATGAGAAGAATGAGGTGGGTTGAATATCCAGGTGCACTTGTTATCTTTAAGTTATTCTTGTAGCTCTGAGTCTTCTGTGTTGAGTGTGAGCTCCTTGCAGACTCCAACAAAATTTGTGCCTCAGTCTGACCTTAGTGTTTTGACAGGTCCTCTTAAAGCACTGAAATGTCTGAAACCTTTGATGAAGCTTGCAGTAGTCATGGTCTCTATAACCTCAATGTGCACTGCTCTGGTGCTCAGACAGGTGAACATGATAGCCCAGTGTTTATTCTCAGCATGCCCTCCTCTTGTTTTCCTAGATGTAACTGTCCACAACCCAAACACATCCAAGCCAACATGAGTGAATGGCGGCTCCATAGACAGTCTGTCAGAGGGCAACTCGGACATCTTCTGATCTTCTAACTTACCCCTCAGTTTCCTGCAGAATATACATTTGTGTATTACACTATATACGTACTTTTTTCCTCCAATTATCCATAGCCCAGCAGACCTAACAGCACCTTCTGTAAAATGCCGTCCTTGATGTGCGGTCTGTTCATGATATTTCGTGACCAACAGTGTGGCAATATGTGTCTTGGGACTTCTCAGGAGATGTTTTTCATCAAAGGTTAAGTCAGTTGTAGAAATTTGGCCACCAACTCTCAGTAGCCATCTTTGTCCAGAAATGGAGACAACATTTGAAGCAAACTGTGTTTGGGAATTTGTTCTCCCCTGTTGATATGCTGGAAATCCTTTTGAAAGGCACCATGTTGAGCGTTCTTGATGATGATGGTTACAGCCGGGGAATCTTTGTCATCTGGGTTGCAGAGATTAATTTTTGCAATGCTTCTCGCTTTCCTGATTAGAGTTGAAACTGCATGTACCAACGATTTCCAAGTTGAAAATCTCTGAAATCTTTGCAATCCCAAAATTTTTTCTGTGGCGTTTGCACTGAAGGTTGTCACTTCTGGTCAGACCTCTGGATCCTCATCTGGATGCACCAGCTCGAATGTCTCAGGCTGAGAACTGTGTTCTTGTTGGGCTTTTGTTAGAAATGCTGGTCTAGTAAACCAGTCAGTGCTTTTGAGAGTTTCAACAGCTGTTGGTCGAGTCCCATGATCAGCCGGGTTTTCTTTGGTGTTGACATGATGCCACTGGCTTGGATTTGACGACTGTTTGATTTGCATCACCCTGTTTGACACATACACATAAAATCTGCGTGCAGTGTTATAAATGTAGCCAAGCACTATTTTACTGTCTGTATAGAATCTCACAGCCAAGACAGCTGCGCAAAGTTCAAGACAAGGTACAGTATGAACTGGAAGTGGAGCCAATTTGGATTTTGACATAACAAAGCCCATGTGACTTTCTCCAGTTGTGGAGACTGTCTTTAAGTAAGCTACAGCAGCAATGTCTATAACTGATGCATCTGAAAACACAATCAACTCTCTGTTACTTGTGTGCTTGGAAAGTGAAACTGGGACATAAGGCCTTGGAATATGTAACTCTTCTAACTTCACCATTGAGTCTCTACAAAGTTTCCAGTGTTCTTGTTTTGCGAATGGCAAGGGAGCATTCCAATCGTACTGTTCAACAGAGAGCTCTCTCATTAAGTTTCTTCCACCTGTTGTGACCGGTACCACAAAACCTAAAGGGTCAAACAAATTGTTCACTGTTGACAAGATGCTTCTTCTGGTTACAGGTTTCTCTTCCTTGGAGACAGAAAAGGTGAAGCTGTCTGTCTCAATATTCCAAATGAGTCCTAGACTCCTTTGAAGAGGTAGTGGTTCAACTCCTAAATCTAGGTCTTTTAGATCTTTGGCTCAGTCTTCTGGAAGGAATGCATGCATGACCTTGCTGCTGTTAGCTGCTATTTAATGCAGTCTGATGTTGAACTTAGCCAACACCTCTTGACATGTCTGCAGAACATTATTTGCTTCTGCTTCACTGGGAAAGGATGCAAGTCCATTATCCACATAAAAGTTGCGCATGATGAACTCTCTTGCTTCAACAGGGAAAACCTCACCATCCAGAGCAGCTCGTCTGATATAGTAAATAGCAATCGCTGGTGATGGACTGTTGCCAAATACATGCACCATCATCCTATACTCTTTCACTGGTTTACTCAAATCATTGTTCTCACACAAAATATCCCGCCCAAGGAGTAGGAGGATTTTAGCGTCTGGGTTAATTTCTGGGATGTTATCTTTGAGTGACGTGAGGTGCGGATAGTAATGAGTAACCTCTGGTGATGGTATCTTTGTCCTATCATCAGGTATCATGTCACACTCTGTTAAAGTGGGCAATGGGAGCAGAGTCACACCATTTAGAGATTCAACCATAAAGTTGCTAGCACATCTTCCCGTTGCTTCAACCACACCTGAGTATGTCTTTAGTGTATATGGCTCAAGAATCCCTTTAACGTTGAAGAGGTTGAAAAAGTCTGTTTTGGCTAGTGAACGATTACTTTGATCACCCAGAACGACATACATCTCAACCCCTTTTTCAGCTTCGCCTTACGGATACACCTTTACCAAACATATCTTCGAACAAGAACTTGCACTGACTGAACCTCCACATATTTCAGTACACTTTGATGTCACATCAAGTGCATTTGAATTTGTTTGCTCCCTGCCATAATCTTCAGAGGAGTCTTCATCTTTAAGTGGGATAGGCTCTGGATGTAGTGCTGTTGCATGTCTGTTGCTACCACACACTGTGCATTGTACGACTGTTTGAAATGGCTCTGACAAATCCTCTCCATAATGTGTCACCACATGGCCACATTCATCACAAAGACTGTCAAAGGTATTTGGGTTCCATTGGAGTGTGTTTCTTGACCTTCTTGAAGAAACACTGAAGGGTTAAGGAATAGAAAGTGACAGGAGAAATGCAAAAAGACACAGGTCCCAAGTTCCTTAAGTACCTCATGAGCATTAGGGGGCATCTGTCTCCTTAGCATTTATTAGATAAGAAACAATTTTAAGATCAAAGTTGGTTATGGACAAAAGAAAAAACAAGGCACAAAGCTGTTTCACATGCTGCTCTCACTTATCCCACTGTCTTCATATTTATCCACTTCTTACACCTGGAGAAAATTCATCAAGCACTGCTTTGAGAGCGATGCAGGCTTTAGGAGTTGTGGGACAGACCGTTCCATTTTGTTCATAATTAGTGCTCCGGAGTTACCTTTGCTCAAACAGGTGATAAAGGAAGCACTGGAACTTTTAAAAAGTCTGACAGCTCTTGTCTTGTCTGTTACAAATACACTAACTAGTGATTTCACACAGTGAAATTAGGGTACTTCTTAATCGATACAAAGTCTCCAGATGGACCATTGAGTTTATTGAAAGTTTTATTGATGGCCTTATAGTTATGTTTCAAGAACATTAGTTCAGCCAGCACGAGAGATGTGCATCATTTAGAGACATTTGCTCACGCAAGGACTGCACGGTGGCATGGTTAGCACTCTGGCCTCACAGCAAGAAGGTTGCTGGTTTGATCCTTGGCTGGGCTGGGGTGAGGTATGGTCAGTGGCCTTTCTGTGTGGAGTTTACATGATCACCCTGTTTATGTGTGGGTTCTCTCTGGGTACTACTGGCTTTCTCCCACTATCCAAAGACATGCATGTGAGGTTATTTGATTACTCTAAATTGCCCCTAGGAGTAAGTGTGAGTGGTTGTTTGTCTCTGTGTGGCCCTGTGATGGACTGGTGAGCTGTTCAGGGTGTACCCTGCCTTTTGCCCAAACACTGCTAAGATAGGCTCCTGTGACCCTGAATCGGATTAAGTGGTTAGTAAAATGAATGAATGAACTGATCAAGCAAGAGTTACATGTTTTCTTTTGAATACATGTCACAATTCTCACATCTGCTAATCTACCAAGTACAACAGAAACACATTCAGACCTGTATTTAGAAGCAGCTAGCAGATGTTCTGGAGAAAACTGGCACAGATCCCACGGATTGTCAGCTAATTCCCCATGTAGTAGCGTGTAAAGAAACCATAGATCCTCCAATGCCAACCCAAGCATGCACGAAGTGCATTCTTTACAAGTTCATTTTAAGTTTACAAAATTACGCAAGTACTCTAATTTATTTTACTATCTGTATACCTCTAGTCTACATTTTAGCTAAGAGAAGTATACTTTAAGTGCACTTTTAATGTTCCAGTGTAGGACAAAAATTGATAAGTTAGTATACTTTCTAGAGCACAAAAAGTACATGGTCTGTAGAACACTTGCCGTAGTCAAGCGTACTTAATAAAATACTATCTGTATACTTCTAATCCACATTTTAGTTAAGAGAAATATACTTTGAGCATACCACTTTTGGGTGAGGGCAATGCCAAACACACCCTGCTCAGTTTCTTTTTTAAACACTGAGTGGAGCAGGTGTCATGCTCAGCTCGTTTTCGTAGACTTTTTCTCTGCTTTTAACACAATTCAACCACATGTTTTAACCCAGAATCTTTTAGAACATTTTCATCTAAGCATTAATGTAGCTGGCTGGATTTTAGATTTTAGACAGAAGTCTGTGTTCTATGTGTGCTGCTTTCAAACCATATACATCTAAAGCAAAGAGGATCATTCAGGCAGCAAGGCAATCGATGATCCAGTGGATTTTAACAGTACATGTCTTTTTTGGTATGCATTTTCTTTTCTGCAGTCACTTGACAAATTCCTTTATCCAAAACAACTCACGTTACGTGAAGTTGGCAATTAATTAGAGCAAAAAACCAAAGCAAACACTGTTCAAACCTCCTCAGCCAAGGCTCAAACCGGTAACATTCTTGGCATGAGGCTGCAGTGCTAACCACTAGGCCACCATGCAGCACGTTTCAAGCTGAAACATTAACATTTCCTCGTTACCAGACAGACAAAACCAAGCCATCAGGCGAGGGACGGTTTCACTTCATAAACAACATTGTAGAAAATGTGCATTTATCTTGGAGGTGGAAAACTGCATCGTTTTGTTTTGACTTCAAACATCCCTGCTACAAAGAAATAAAGAGCAGGTGAGTGAAATGGGATCGAATTGCCCCAGCCAATTTCTTTGATGGTTCATTGCTCACTTTAAGCCTTTTATAATGCAGTTTAAGGACACCAACGATGGTACGATGACGCAATCCTCATGCAAACCGCAACACAGGTGATCCACTCTGAAACGCTCCTGGTGCAAAAGACTTCCAGGCAGAAGGCTTGGCATAACCGCTTCCACAGTGCTCCTGCAGCGCTCCCGCAAAGCTTCCACAAAGCATTCCTGTTTGGTTTAACTCTCATTTAAATTGAAATCAGGGAGAACAAAAAAATCCAACTTGCTGAATTTCACATAAATATCACCAATAAGCTCTATCCTGAAAAGATTAAATGTCACACAGCTGAATGGAACAAGAAACAACAGTACTGTGAAACATTCAGGAATGAATGAAGCAAGCTATGGTTCAATTCCACTCATAACCATGATGAAATATACAAATCACATATAGCTGGATGCATCAGACAGATTTTAGATATTCATTTTCAATACCGCCTTGTCACATTCAGGGTAACATGGAAGCTGGAGTCTATCCCGACCACGAGCAGGTGTACCCTGGACAGGTCGCCTGCCCATCACAAAGAGACCAACAACAATTCACATTCTGCATCTATAAGCAGAATTATTCCAATAAATGCTAAATTGTTGCAAAATGGCCAGGCGCAACAAGTGATGTCTGCTTAGAACATGAGACTGGCTTTTGCCTGCTGCTGGAGGAACATCATTCCAGCTGGATGTCACTAGGTGGGGAGTGGTTATCCCTGCAGGTCATGGCTCCATACAGCCACCTACAGGCAGGACAACAGCTGAATTACTGCAAGTAGGTTTGCAACATGCTGGCTGTACTTTTGAAATAATGAACTTAATCTACATTAGTGTTTCACATTTCAGCAGGACACCTGCACCAACATGTGTGGAAAAGGGAGCTGATTAATACGCTGCACACGTACGGCGTTTCTTTGTTTGAATGTTTGATGACTGGTGAATCGTGGCTGAGCCGCGAGTTTAAACTGAAAAAAGTTACATTTACAGCCTACATTTGATTTCATATCCTTATTTAGATCCAGCAGCACCTCTTGCAGTATCTCTGACATGAAAGTAAAGGAACCAAGGACCCAAAACCACCAATCAAAGTGTCAGGAACATGACATCATACATAGCAACAAGCCAACTCCACCTTCTCTCCTATCTGAAGAGTTCTCCCAGTAAAGGATCCTCCCAGCAGCTTGGTGAAGAGGTTTTAGGATGGAGCTCTTCACTAAAAACATGTAGCGCTACTTGTGAGTCCTCCTCGTGGTGAGATAAGATAAGCTTTGTGAAAACAGTATCAGGTCTTGAAGGAAGGGAGGAGAACTGACAGAAAGACCAGAATCCAGTGGCGAGGCCAACAACAGGCAAGGTGGTCCAAAATCACGTGTCCAGATATTAGAAGAGGTCTGTTGTGGGAAAGACAAGGAGAACAATCCAGCTGGCAACCATGGAAATCCAGCTGGACGGCACCTTGGTATGGGTTCATGGATAATCTGGCAGACAGGAGGAGACTGCAGAGGGTTTAGGAAGTGCTGTGAACAGGTGAAACAAAGATGCATTTGGCAAAACCTGGATGGGCTGAATCTGACTGATGAGTACAGACATGACAAAGCAGAAACATAAACCGTGACGCAGCAGTTTTAAAGTTTTTTTTATCCATTCTTTTCATTTCTGTTTATCTTTGTTTAAAATAAATAAAATTGGACAAAGAAAATACTCATTTTGTTGTCCATATTTTCTCCCACTGATTGTCGTCTTCACATCCAGAACGGTGGAACTGTTTTCACCCTTCCTCTGACTCATACTTTCAGCAGTAAGATGGATTTGCTGCTTTACGAGCTCTGTGGACCATGACATCTGTCAGGAAATTGACAGTTTGAAGATTTTTTTTTTCCCATTTTTTCTTGGGTTGTTTTCTGTTTTCTTTTTCTTCTTTTTGTTTAACTGTTCCAGGTCTAGATCACATTAAAAGTAGGAAATCATTCCATTGCAATTATGCTTTTGTCATCATAGAAAAAAGGAATTTTAGCAGCGGTGTGAATACTTTAATCCACTGTGAGCCTGCAGTTAAATCAGCAGGTATGGGCGATGGATCGATAGATAGAAAGACAGACAGACAGATAGATGGATGGATGGACCACATGGATAGATGGGAACACATTCATGTTTTCTCCTCTTTTACCTTCATTATAACTGCTTCATTCTTTACTTGGATGCATTTTTCACTTTTTACTATTTAGAAGTTTTTATTTTTGTTACATACACACGTTGTCAGTGTCATGACATGTTTTGTGTTTCTCCTTTGTTCTGGTTTTCCTTGTTTAGTTCTCTTGTTTAGGTTTCTGTTCATTAGTTCACCTGGTTTGATTTTCTGATTAGTTTCACCTGTGTCTAGTTTCTTCTTCTGTGTATTTATACCCCTTGGTTTGCGTTGTCAGTTGCTGGTTCATTTTTTTTTTTTTTAGTTCTGCTCTCACTTTGTTCATGGATTAGATTTTTGTCTACTACCTGCGTCCTGGCTTCCCGTCTCCTGCATTTGGGTCCTTATCCCCACACCAACCGTGACAGTCAGATGGTCTTTCTGAGTGGAGTTTGCATGTGTGGGTTTTCTCCAGGTACTCCGGCTTGCTGTTGAGCCTGTCCAGGTGGTCTTTCCAGGTGGTGGTCTTTCCAGGTGGTGGTCTTTCCAGGTGGTGGCCTGTCTAGGGTGGTGGCCTGTCTAGGGTGGTGGCCTGTCTAGGTGGTGGTCTGTCTAGGGTGGTGGCCTGTCTAGGTGGTGGTCTGTCTAGGTGGTGGCCTGTCTAGGGTGGTGGCCTGTCTAGGGTGGTGGCCTGTCTAGGTGGTGGCCTGTCTAGGTGGTGGCCTGTCTAGGGTGGTGGCCTGTCTAGGTGGTGGCCTGTCTAGGGTGGTGGCCTGTCCAGGTGGTGGCCTGTCTAGGGTGGTGGCCTGTCTAGGGTGGTGGCCTGTCTAGGGTGGTGGCCTGTCTAGGGTGGTGGCCTGTCTAGGGTGGTGGCCTGTCTAGGTGGTGGCCTGTCTAGGGTGGTGGCCTGTCTAGGGTGGTGGCCTGTCTAGGGTGGTGGTCTTTCCAGGTGGTGGTCTTTCCAGGTGGTGGCCTGTCTAGGGTGGTGGCCTGTCTAGGGGGTGGCCTGTCTAGGGGGTGGCCTGTCTAGGGTGGTGGCCTGTCTAGGGTGGTGGCCTGTCTAGGTGGTGGCCTGTCTAGGTGGTGGCCTGTCTAGGGTGGTGGCCTGTCTAGGGTGGTGGCCTTTCCAGGTGGTGGCCTGTCCAGGTGGTGGCCTGTCCGGGTGGTGGCCTGTCCAGGTGGTGGCCTGTCTAGGGTGGTGGCCTGTCTAGGGGGGTGGCCTGTCTAGGGGGTGGCCTGTCTGGGGTGGTGGTCTGTCCGGGTGGTGGCCTGTCTAGGGTGGTGGCCTGTCTAGGGTGGTGGCCTGTCCAGGTGGTGGCCTGTCTAGGGTGGTGGCCTGTCTAGGGTGGTGGCCTGTCTAGGGGGTGGCCTGTCCAGGTGGTGGCCTGTCTAGGGTGGTGGCCTGTCTAGGGTGGTGGCCTGTCTAGGGTGGTGGCCTGTCCAGGTGGTGGCCTGTCTAGGTGGTGGCCTGTCCAGGTGGTGGCCTGTCCAGGTGTACCTGCCTCTCGCCTGCTACTTGCACCTCCACCTTCCTGTGACCCTGAATTAGACTAAGTGGAATAGAAAATGAATGAGTGAATGAATGACACACTTCGGAACATTTTCCTCCCATATTCCCCACCCTGCTGCGATGGAAACTTGATTTTTCCGTGTCGACACGAAGTATTATTCTGCATGAATTCAGGCAGAATTTGTGGTCAGATGATGAAAGCTCGGAGGTGTCTGTGATGAAGGTGACACAGAGCTCGATAGTGTACGAGTGTTATTGATGACAGATGTTTAAAAAAATGCAGATATGTGGACCTGTCACCGTCTTCACCCAGTCTACAGGACGAGGGGAAGGAATAATTATTTTGATGAAGACGGCAGGTGGATCAGAGTTCAGCCAAGTTTGTGATGAAAACAGTCAATTAAGGTGGTGCTCTACAGTAAGGTCACGGACCGCAGAAGCTTTCTCTGACAGGGAGTGTCATGTGATGACAACATGAGCTGTTAGTGCTGCTTCACCACAGCCGTGTTCAGCCGCGGCCATCTGTCCTCCAGTGGCTTTTTTTATAACTTGGGCTATGCTTGTGTTGTGGGGGTCTGCTGTGGTGGTCAGGCTGAGGTGGTGGTGTTGGTGGTGTCAAATGACATTCTGCAGACAGCGATCTATTCTGTACGGCTGTCTCCTCCATTCAGATTGAAAAATGCAAAACTGAATATTGTCTGTTTGATATATAAACTGACACTGAACAGTTTTAGAGCTAGAACCAGCTTGTACTTGTGAAATAAATCTGTTAAATTACACAAAATGTTAATTTACTGTAGAATTTGTGGAATTTTTTATACTCATCTGCCAATCCCATCAATGGCATGCTGATCAATAACCAATAGGAAAAGGCTGACGCTCCTAGTTTATAAATGCCTTTCTTTAACTCCAAATGAATGAAATGATAATCAACAATGGCCTTGGAACAAACGGATCAAAGGAAAATGTATTTCTTTTAACCCTCTGGGGACCAAGGGTATTTTAGAGAAATAAACCTGACTTATGTTTAGTTTAAATGCTAATAAACACCACCTTTCAATGCCCCATAATGTCCTTTGCTTTGTTTTTTTTATTTTTATTATTTTGAATTGAAATATAATAAACTTGTATGTAATTATAATTTTGAAGCATGACTAAAGGTACTGAAGGGGACTGAAACACCGCAGCTTTCTGCTGCACACACTGTATCTGTTACCAAGTTATATATCTGTTACGACGCCGTTTGGAGGCGTTTCCTGAGGCATCATCGGCTCTGATTGGACAAACACGTGTCATGGGCCAAAGACAAAGGCTCTGATTGGAACACCTATTTTAACACAACACTGTATCACTTATGAATGGGCTACAGTGATGGATGAACTGCCGTCTGAAAGCCCGGGGTCTTCCGATGAAGAGGGGAAAAAAGTAAGTTTCTATCTTTTATGGTTCGAAAGCCATGCTGGATTAAACAACGTGGTCCCTGGCATCGCCGATGCCGGTGTCCCCAGAGGGTTAATAAATCTCAGAACTGTCACCATCAAATCATTTTCTGTCTCACAATCATGTAATCAATAATTATTTTCATTTTTAGTTCTTTTTAAACAAACTTGAGAGAGTGAGTCAGTTTCAGCTCGACTAAGTCTTCATCCCCCCCCCCCTTATTTCCTTCTCATAATATAAACATGATTTAATGCTACATGGAACTCTGTGGCTCACTCGCAAAACTACTTCCATCCTTTTTGAAAAAGTAATAATCCCAAATTATCGGCAGAAATCCTCTGATTACTCTGCCGTCATGGTGTGTCTCAGCAGCATGCCGTTTGATGAATGAAAACTGCAATGAAATGAAAAATACTTTATTAATCCCCAAAGAGAAATATTGTAGTATATAATAATAATAATTAACTAGAGGAGGTCTTGTTCCGGAGGCTGATGGCTGCTGGCAGGAATGATCTTCTGTATCTTTCAGTCTTGCATCGGACCTGAAGAAGCCTCTCACTGAACACACTTTGTTGTTTCATCACTGTGTTGTGGAGATGACTGCCTGTTCTAGTTTTCCTGTTCTTTATGCAAACACTTGGTAAACAAGAGTCCACTATTTTAGATAGGAGTGTGTGTTGGCAAGAATGCGGCGACACGACAGATATCACACTACGGGCTGCTGGTACGATATGTTGCGATGTGTCAGGATACTTTAAGCAACGCGACGTACTGCAGTTTTCTTTTCTAGTGGTTAACACTGAACGCTGCTGCATGCTTGACATGAACTTACTGAATGAGAACAGAAGATCGACATTTCACAGCAGAATAAATTAACACACATCTTTTTGTACAAGATAAACAAAGATGTTTGATATAATTGATAGTGAGCTTTTAAATATCGATATTATGTCACACAATATATTGAGACATTTTGCTGTATCATTGTTTTCTTAAACCCTGACTATTTAGCATCCCTGTAGCAAATGTCCAGTCCCTGGTAAACAAACTGGACAACAGGATGAGGTTCCAGCAAAGCGTCAGACTGGAATGTTCCGTGTCTTACAGAGACATGGCCTGAAATCTGCACATGGACGCTGAAGCGCAGCTAAAACCAGGAAACGTTGAGTTTGTTGCTGCTGCTGAGAAAACTGGTCGCTGTTCGGGTTTTCGCTGCAGACAACAAAATGAAAAGTCAATTCAATCAATCAAGTAGAAAATCTGTCGTATGAAATCACTGCAAGCAGATGAAACTGGATTGTTTACACCACCGTCAGCCAGCGGTCAGAAAGGAAAGGCACACTGTAGCGGAATATGTGATTCACGTAACAAACGAAGTGGGAAAAGCATTCCAGGCATTATATACCATACACAGGTAGGTGACCTATTACAGCAGAACTTTTTCTTCGTTATTCCTGGAGGAAACAAGGAAAGCAAAGCAAACTGTAGAAATAACTTTGTGTTAAAAAACAAACCGGAACTGAAACCTCACACAGGAGTTTATTGGATTTTTACTCTTTCCTCTGCGTACATCACCATGTTTGATTCATGCTTTGGCTTATAGGAAACATTTTCAGTAAGGATTAGTTTTGCAAAAAGCAAAAGCATGGCGTCAGCTCGTGTCTCTGGACTGGGCGGCTCAGCTGAGCATCTGGACACCTCAGGCTATCAACTGGCTGCTGACTGGAAATCAGAACGCCGACTGAATCGGAGATGTCGCTGCTGCGTCTTCAGACTGCCACACACATACTGTAGTTGTTCAGATAGTTCATGAGGCTGCAGGGCTCAGTCTCACATGTGAAACCAAGACACATCTAACAGGCGTCTGGAGGCAAGAACACAAACAAATCGTGTCCACTTCTGTCAGGCATGAACTTGTGTGCACCGTGCACCGTGCACGTGTGCACCGGGAGACAAACATGCAGATGAGCGCTTCAAGCCCACTTAGCAAATTATGAGGTTTGTGTATGAGCGAGCGGTTTCACCACAACATTTCATGGTTGTGTTGCTACGTTAAGGAATCTCTGTCTTTGTTTTGGGACGTCTGATCGAGTTTGTAGCGACTAGTTAGCTCATTTTCTACAGACTAGTTTTCATCACAAATAGCTTTCTGGCATGTAAATAAATTACATCATATGTTCCAACGCACAAGGCGTCGCGTATAATCCCCAAACTTTCACATCTTCACATGTTCCCATGCACTTCACATGTTATTTTAACATGTAAATAAATCTGATCATATGTGAAAAACTATCCAAGGTCCAAAGGAATCCATGTGTGACTGTACAGATTTCACATGACTACGTATGTAACTATGATCACATGTAATCGTGTGTGTTGCATGCGATTGTGTGTGTACATACAATTATCCAGGTTTTCACATGAGTTCCATGCTTTTCATGTTTCTAAATCTGTTTCACATGATTTTAACATATTTCAAATTTTAATATTTAACCATAGCTGATTATATGTGCAGAGAGAACTTCAAGTCCCACCTCCGGCAGCGCTTCAACCACGCCCTGACCGAGGCGGGGACATTGTGTCAGCGTGGACGAGGTTTCGTGCCTGGATGTTCAGGAAGCCAGCCGGAGCTGTAGCCGTAAGGTCGTCTCTGCCTGTCATGGTGGAGGCAAAAATTCTGGATTGAGGAGAACCAGTATGGTTTTTGTCCTGGCTGTGGAACAGTGGTCCAGCTCTACACCCTCATCAGGGTCCTGGAGGGGGCACGAGAGTTTGCCCACCCAGTCTGAATGTGTTTGTTGCCATGGCAGTAGCAAGTCTGTCCTGTCTCCCACTCTCCAGTTCCTCCTCGCCACCAAGACAGTCCTGGACCTTTCTGCCTGGCTTTTCTGGATTACCTGGACCTACTTCTGATCTGCAAACAATAAATCATATTCTGTCCCTTCAGCTGCGTCCTCTTCACCTGACAGGGGACTGGACCTCTCCCTCTATCTCTTCCTGCAAGTTCATAACAGCCAGCGTCTTGATATCCATTTGCTAGCATGTGAAGCAGTGGAGTGAAAGTGAAACTTGGCTGAAACATCATGTAGTATCCTGGAAGAAAACGTTTCTCCGTTTCCAGCAGTGATTCCAGAAATAAACATGATAGATGTCACAGTGCCATCAAACAAGTCCAGCATGTAGAGTTTTAAGGTCAGAAAGTTACGTTGTCACACTGGTCCAGTATCCGGTTTTGGCCGGAAAACTCCCATTTTTTACCCATCTTTCCCACACTTTTATTTTGCTGTATATCTCCCGGATTATGGTACAGGGAGAAAATAATCCGACATGAGGAGACAACCCCCTCCCCCACCCCTCATCCCTGAGAAGAATAAACAAGTGGCAACCGTATAATGTATGTCTCCCAGGCACGATCAACCCGAGGAGAGGAACCGCCGAACGACACCGCGGCCCTCATGGCGGTTGCCAAGGAATTTCTCTTATTTGAAAATGCAGACGTTGACAGGTATGCCTTGTGTCTTGAAATGCAGCTAAAATCAAAATTTTAGATTTTTTTTTTCATTTTAACCATAAAAAAACCAGAACTTGACTTTTTCTCTTTATTTTACAGACAAGCGAGTTATTCTGCTGGACTCTGGAGGCTGCTGCGCCCTGTCATCTGCGCTGCACACCATTATCAGACATGACTAATTCAGCACGGGGCCAAAGACTCTAAATGTGTAATTAAATATTTCATAAGGCTACAGACTATCCACCCACCTTCCACTGGCAAATGTTGTGCAGCATTTATGCAGAAAGGCACAGACGCTGTCTCCCCCAGCTTCAGATTATCATCTTGGAGGTGGACTTGGTCACTTTTGACGAAGATCCTTAATGAATGCAAATGAGTTTAACACGCAGAAATGCAGTTATGTAAACAGCAGTTAATTATTTTTTCCCTGTTTGCATGAATAATTTGTTTTGTGTGGACTGTAGCTGCTATCTTATCTCAGCTGAGCTTCTGCTCGATAACACCGTGTCTGTGAGCAACATTAAACCCTAATTGGAGTGTGACCTTTTTAAGCTCTTTTAATCTTCCAGAATCAGGAAAAAGCCGCCTTGTTCACTGTCATTATTTCTTCTGTCTGCGTATTAGTTATTCATAAATTAGCTTTTGTCCCAGTCTGATACACAGTAAATTGTCCAAAGCCTCCATAAATCTGATCTGGCTGCAGCTACATCCCCTGTGTCTTTAATCTTACATCACACGGTGCTATTTTTAAAAGGCCGACTGTTGTACAAGGCTTACTTGAAGTGATACATTGATCCTGGGTGCCTGAATGCATTCAGGCCTTGTCAGACCTGGCGTGCTGAGCTGAGACCTGGCCCCGGTCCAGATCCGCTGTGGCTGGGATGTTAACTGTGCGGGGGAGGATGGGACCATCCGAGACAGAGAAATCATCTCATCCCCCATCCATGTTTCTGCTGAGAGAGGAAGAAATGGACGCCAGAAATGTGAGTATGTGTCAGCTTAGGAAGCATCCAGTGAATAATGTGATTTTAACAAAGTATGAGTGTGTGTGTGGAACGATTCTGAATGTGCATGTCTACTCATATGCACTGAATAAGGCCAGTCCTATACATAGATACAACAGCAAGGCGATGTTGGCTTCTGCCTCCTGGCACTGCCGCTCCTCTGCACACAATGAGCTGCAGGAATGTGGGGTTTCATTGGTGACTGCAAAGGTTAATAATTCCATCAGCATGATAAAATCAGCTTAGATGAAAGCAAGAGATATTTGCCATTAAGTTATTTCAAATCTGACTGTATAGGAGAATGGAAAATGGGTGAAAAATAAGTTGGAAGGTGGTTCTCTGAACGACAGAGTTGCTGCTATGCCAACACCACAAGCTGATGACACATTGTATAAAGCACTTCGGAATATATTAAAAAGCTTAAAGTCAAACGACTGAGTTGCTTCTGCAGATCCTGCAATTTCATTTAATCCCACACGGAAGCTTGGCTGGAATAGACAGTATTTGTGCCGCACTTGAGATGGAGGCTGAAGTCAGAGGTTTGATATGTTATTATTAGAGTCACACTGCTGTCACATGCGAGAAACTCAGTTTAAACATTTTTAAAGTGAAATTATTACACATTCCTTCTCCAACATGGTGGGAGAGAATATCTGTTTATCAGAATTAGAAATAAATACCTGCCTAAATCTTCCTTCATTTAATTAATTACTTTTCTAATTTTAATGTAGTGTGAGGGACCAAGCTGGCGAAGGAAGAGGAACACAGGTGGCTTCAAAAGAAAAGGGTTTTATTTGCCCAAACAATATAAATGAATTAGGCCTTTAAAAGAGGTCAACTAAGCAAAACCTAAATCAAAGTCTGAAAATAACTAAACTAACAGATTAGGGAACATAATCGACATAACATAAAAACATACTGACCTGACAAACAACAAACAAAGGAGAACTTAAATACTGGCTGATCAGACCAGTTACAAAACATATGGGGGAACACATTAAACATACTAACAAACTAGACAAAGAAACAGAAGCTAACTGTTAGCTTAATTATTCTTAACAAAACTACTAACAAAAGGTAAACCCAAACTACTCAAAAGTGGGAAAGAAAATGAACAAACATTTGAAGAAACTAAACTAAACTTTTAATCTCCCCCTCTGAGGCTGAGGTCTTCCCAAAGGCCCGTGGCACTTCCTGCTCACTGGCTTCCCTCCGGTGCACACTCCTGCCCCCCAATGCCCAAGCTAATCCCTTCAGCCCCAGTAAAAAGAAACAAGATTAACCAAAACGCAAACAATTGAAAATACAGTGGCTCCTTAATGTGCGCGCTAACAAAAAGAAACCAAAGCATTTAAACTAAGCTTAAATATAAAGAAAACTGACAATGTGGTGCTTTTACCGCCTTTATATGTGTGGCCATTGGTCTGGCCATCACAGTAGACACAATGTAATTACTTCAGCATTAATCATTTCATGCCGCAGTGCATCAGTCAGCTTCACCCAACTCACCTGGTGGGCGGAGCTAACAACACCTGTTAACCCTTGCTAAGTTGACTCTTTTGGCCCAAAGTTTATACTGCTTCTGGCATGGAATGACACATTTCTACATGACCTCCTTGCGACTGCTGATTGGTCCGTGGATTTTTGTTGGAATCAAGAGAAAACAGAAGACTGCAGACAAACACAGAACTACATGTGAAAAGATAATGCAGCCCTCCCAGTTCACACCAGAAACATGGCTGTGGTGACACTGGACAACTGACCACAGGACACGGGATCAACCGAAAATTCGGCGGAGATCGGTTGTTGCTGGAAATGCTTTCGACTGGCTGACTGTGACAATGTTTTGTGATGCATCTGTGTGGAAATCATGGAAACAGAATGTTATTACCTTCTTAATGACATGCCTACACATGTATCTCACCCTAAATACTGACCAGAAATACCTTCCACAGATGTTTGCACTTTTATTAGTGAAGGTCACCAAGAATTAGTCACATGAATTGAATGCAAGACAAATCAGTAAGAATAGATAAATAAACCCTACAGAGCTACTTCTAGTGTTTATATAGTGTTAGATACTCCCTCAGGACATGTTTGACTTCCATTAAAACATAATTTTGTGAATCTCACTGCCTGCACAGGTGGCAACCCTGCATTTTGGAGCATTTTAATTTTAAAAAGTAGTAATAGGTTTATTTTGTCTTCTTTAGGATACATTTCTCCCTGAGCCGCCACCTTAATGTAGTGGTGAGGTTTGAGCGTCTCAGATACTTGGAGCTATGTTGTGTTGTAGTTGGCCATGTTGTTAACTCCATTGTTAAACCATACTGCTCTTCTTCACTGAGGACAGCTCCACAGGATCCAGAGCTAGGAGGAACTTTAGGCACATCACATCCACCCCTCGAGCCCTGCCACTGAAGAACTTCAAACACACCTTAGTGACCTCAGCCCTGGAGATAGGAGCGCCCACCTGAGTCTTCTGGCTCTTCCTGTTGGTGGGATTGATGACCTTGACCCCTAAGTCCTTAGTCAAGGTAAGTAGTCTCCATTCCCACTGTACAGTGTTGAAAAAGCATTGTTTCCCCCTTTTGGGTTGCCAGATGGTGGACTAAGCCACCCCAAAGTCATTCTCCCATGGCTCAAAGTAAAACCATTCTTTTAAACTTATTGGCGTAGTGTTGAAAGCCCTCTTAGCAGCTTTGTCACTGTGTGGTTTGGTAATCTCACTGTGAAAGAAAAGAAAACTTTCAGCAGAGTGATTTGATGCTCAGATAGGTTGCAATCTATGTCCTGGGGGACATTTACAAATCTTAACTTTTAACAAGAACTTTACAGATCATCACTGATATCTTTGGCTACCTGTTTCCGAACGTTCCTGTTTTCAGGTAAAATATATATTGCACCATTAAATACGCTCCATCTCATTACACTAAAAAAAAAATTCTGCAAGCAGTAATGACTTTGACCAATGCTTTGTGAAATACCCCCGGCATGCACCTTGTTGTTTTAGTTACCTGTAACTGCTGCTTTTTAGGATGTGTCTACATGTGTTTTGAACGTTTTGTATGCTGTGCTTGGTTAAGCTCATGCAACTGTTTTTCCAATGTGGGTTTTATATACTACAAATGGCAAATAAATGGAACTGAACATATGAAAACTCTTATGCTCTAACCATGTTCATTATGGACAATCCACGACGAGGAAAGAGCTCCGATAACAAAACATCACTCGCCTCTCCAGGTCTCAAAGTCATCACCCGCTCGTCCACCAGGGTAAGCCCAATCACACAGGCACCAAGTTTGGGGGCAAAGAGTATGCCCATCCCTGCTTGCTGCCTCTTAGTGAGAACAACTCCAGAGTGGAGGGAGGTCCAGCACTTCTCTGGTATTCTGGTTCCAGAGCCCAAGCCATCCATCAAAGTGAGTCTAACTATATGTAAGCAGAAATGCTCAGTCTTGCACACCAGCTCAAGCTCCTTCAGAGAGGTGATACCCCTTATCTCCTAGAGTTAGTGTCTGCAGCCAAGGATCGGACCCCTAGGGTCCCCATCTTCAGCCACTGCACAGCCCACATTGAACCAAACCCCCATGTCCCTGCCCATGGGTGGTGTTTTTCAAACATGATCAGGTTTCATATAATTCTGACATGTAGTTAAATGACCACATGAGCTAAATCACTTGGAGTCAACAGGTAATCCCAAATTACATGGGTTATACATGGGGATTTACCAGCAGGGCTTCACGTGTCTACACTGCACGTGTGGATTTCACATGAAATCTCATGGATTCATGTGGTATTTCAACAAGTCTCTCATGGAATTTTCCATCCATCCATCCATCCATCTTTTGCCACTTATCTGGGGTTGGGTTGCGGGGGCAGCAGCCTAAGCAGGGAAGCCCAGACTTCCGTCTCCCCAGCCACATTTGCCAACTCTGCAGGGGGATCCCGAGGCGTTCCCAGGCGAGCCGAGAGATATAATCCCTCCTGGGTCTTCCCCGGGGTCTCCTCCCAGAGGGACGTGCCTGGAACACCTCAGCAGGGAGGCATCCTGACCAGATGCCCGAGCCACCTCACCTGGTTCCACTTGATGTGGAGGAACAGCGGCTCTACTCTGATCCCCTCCCTGATGACCGAGCTCCTCACCCTATCTCTAAGGGAGAGCCCGGCCACCCTGCGGAGGAAACTCATTTCAGCCGCCTGTATACGAGATCTCGTTTTTTCAGTCATGACCCACAGCTCATGACCATAGGTAAGAGTAGAAACGTAGATTGACTGGTAAATCGAGAGCTTCGCCTTCTGGCTCAGCTCCTTCTTCACCACGAAAGACCAACACAGAGTCCGCATTACTGCAGACGCTGCACCAATCTGTCTGTTGATCTCACGCTCCATCCCATTTAAACTCCTCCACTTGAGGCAAGACCTGACTCCCGACCTGGAGAGGGTAATTCATCCTATTCCGGCTGAGGACCATTGTCTCAGACTTGGAGGTGCTGATTCTCATCCCAGCTGCTTCACACTCAGCTGCGAATCACTTAAGTGAAAGCTGGAGATCACGGCCAGATGAAGCCAAAAAGCAGAGACCCAATCCTGAAGCCACCAAGCCAGATCCCCTTAACACCTCGGCTGCGCCTAGAAATTCTGTCCATATGAGTTATGAACAGAATCGGTGATAAAGGGCAGCCTTGGCAGAGTCCAACCCTCACTGGAAACAAGCTCTGACACCTGTCGTACAGGGACTGGACAGCTCGTACAAGAGGGTCCGGTACCCCATACTCCCGGAGTACCCCCCACAGGAGCCCCTGGGGGACACGGTCGAATGCTTTCTCCAGGTCCACAAAGCACATGTAGACTGGTTGGGCAAACTCCCATGCCCCCTCCAGGACCCCAAAGAGGGTATAGAGCTGGTCCACTGTTCCACGACCAGGACGAAAACCACACTGCTCCTCCTCAATCCAAGATTCGACTATCTGATGGACTCTCCTCTCCAGGACCCCTGAATAGACCTTACCAGGGAGGCTGAGGAGTGTGATTCCCCTGTAATTGGAACACACCCTCCGGTCCCCCTTCTTAAAAAGGGGGATCACCACCCCAGTCTGCCAGTCCAGCGGCACTGTCCACGCGATGCTGCAGAGGCGTGTCAGCCAGGACAGCCCCACAGCATCCAGAGCCTTAAGGAACTCCAAGCGGATCTCATCCACCTCCGGAGCCTTGCCACCAAGGAGCTTTTTGACTACCTCAGCGACTTCAGCCCCAGAGATAGGAGAGTCCACCCCTGAGTCCCCCAGCTCTGCTTCCTCATCGGAAGACGTGTTGGTAGGATTGAGGAGGTCTTCGAAGTATTCCCTCCACCGACCCACAACGTCCCGAGTTGAGGTCAGCAGCTCCCCACCTCCACTGTACACAGTATTGATGGGGCACTGCTTTCCCCTCCTGAGCCGCCAGATGGTGGACCAGAATCGTCTCAAAGCCGTCCGGAAGTCTTTCTCCATGGCTTTACCAAACTCCTCTCGTGCACGAGTTTTTGCCTTGGGGACAGCCGAAGCCGGATGCCGCTTAGCCTGTCAGTACCCATCAGCTGCCTCCAGAGTCCCACAGGCCACGAAGGCCCGATAGGACTCCTTCTTCAGCTTGACAGCATCCCTCACTGCTGGTGTCCACCAACGAGTTCTGGGATTACCGCCACGACAGGTCCCAACAACTGTACGGCCACAGCTCCAGCTGGCTGCCTCAACAATAGAGACATGGAACACAGCAAAGGTGGAAGGAAACGATCCTTTCGTCCACCAGGGTAAACCCCAATGTGCAGGCACCAAGCCAGGGGCTAATGAGAATGCCCACACCTGCTCGGCGCCTCTCCACAGTGGAAGAAGGTCCAGCCCCTCTAGAGGGTACTGGTTCCGGAGCCCAAGCCATGTGTTGAGGTGAGCTCGACTATATCAAGGAGGAGGAGAGTCCAACTATATCTAGCCGGAACCGCTCAACCTCACGCACAAACTCAGGCTCCTTCCCCACCAGAGAGATGACGTTCCACATCTCTAGAGCCAGCTTCTGCAGCCGGGGATCGGACCGCCAGGGTCCCCGCCTCTTGCTGCTGCCCAGCTCATATTTCACATAAGGAAATGTGTCATGGTTGAAGGGTTTTTGGTTCTGGTAGTTTTTAGTCTTGTTGTTCTGTTTTTTTGTTTGTTTTATTTTGTAGAGTTGGTTCCCTTGTATTGTGCTAGTTTTACTTCCTGCTCCATGCTTACTGATCAGTTTGTCACACCCTTCTCTGATTTGTAATTGGTTCCTTCAGCATTTGAGCTCTCAGTTTTCCTTTGTCCTGTGCAAGTTCATTGTGTGTTTTTTTGGTTGTATCTCTGGCAACTATAATAAAATGTTCATCTTACCCTCATCTGCCTCTTCTATTCACCAGTCCTGCAAGAGAGTCCCACCACATCATCCCCATCATAATGTGTGAGTCTGCAGATTCCTGGTATATCCCGGGACGAGCAGGAGAGTGAGGCAAAGTAGAACAATAATTTAGTATGAGGGGCCGTTTGTGACTTTATTCAGAGTTAGCCTCCCACAGACACATGGAATTTAAGTCATTCACACACTATAGTGAAACCTCTGATACACTATACTGAAAAATCCTCGTACACATACTGAAATCCTCTCCTATGGTATATGTCATGGTGTAAATTCTGAAATCAAATTTCACAAAATTTGTAAAAGACGTTCTACTAGTGTGTGTGAGGCAAATTTCATCTGAAAAGGAAGTAACTGATGACTATGAGAGGTTTCGCTGTCGAGTGTGTGTGACTTAAATATCACATATGTCTGTGGGAGGCTAATTCTGAATAATGTCCCAAACGGCCCCTCATATATTGGTCTCCCTCCTGAAACTGTCATTCCCCCCCGGAGTTATGATTCCAGTTTCCAGACCTGGTTTCGTGGCGATGGTAAGGTTTGAACAGAGACACTTTGCCACCCAGCAGGTGCCAGCTTGGGGATGTTAGTGTAAGTTGGATGTTTATGTCCTTGAGGGCTTTGCCTCTTCTGATTATTCCCCCCACAATTTTTTCATCAGCATCTGCTTCCAGTCGGGATACAGCAACCGCTTCTGAATAGAAGATCATGTTCCAAGGTACTTTGAAGGTCTCCTGGGATGAAATGGAAATCACTCTCATTATCAGGGTGACTGCTATCCACTTATGACTTTGGTTTTTTTTTGTACGCTGGTGGTGGTGGTGGTGGGGGGGGGGGGGGGTTACAGTCTTTCCTATAATCTGGTGAATCTTTTTTTTGCTTCAGATTTTGACGAAACATCCTAACATAAACAAATGACATCCATCATCTGAGACATGACAGTGCACAGGCAGCGTTGTGCTGCCTTTAATTATCTCCACGTTATGATATTATATATTTCGTGTGTCTCTTTAGTTCTGGTTTCCTGTTTTAGTTTGCAGTTTTCCTTGTTTAGTTCTCTCATGCCTAGATTCCTGTTCATTAGTTAACCTGGTTTGATTTTCTGATTCTTTTCACCTGTGTCTAGTTACTTCCTCTGTGTAGTTATACCTCTTGGTTTGTGTTCTCAGTTGCTGGATCATTGTGTTAGTTTAGTTGCTGTGCTAGTTTCTCGTCCCTGTATTTGTTTAGCTTCCCCATGTCCATTCTGACTTCAGTTTCTGTCTGGATTAAAACCTCATACTTCTGCATTCCTGACTTCCGTCTCCGCATTTGGGTCCACACCTTCACCGCCACCTTGACACGCCGTTTTCTTATTGATCATTAGTCCTGACAAACAGGCTCCCAGCGTCCACATTCAGTGTCCATCACATGGAATTTAGGAAAGCTCTTCCAAAGATGGTGTTATAGAAGCAACATTGGGAATTCTGTTCAGCTGTATTTCTGTATTCTAAGCAAAGTCATCACAAGGTCTGTAATGCACATACATACCAATAATCAAAGATCAACCACACAACATTGGCTTTGTGGGGACACTGGAGCTGAAATCTGGAATGAAACACGAATGTGGAAGTGAAGCTGTTTCACATGGCTGAGTGAAGGGCTTTGCAGGTGTGTGAATGGATTTTGGAGCAAACATCAGCAGAGAACTACTGTAAGGTGGGAAATTGGTGTGTTGATACATTTGCTCACTGAACAAACAAGAGTCGTTTTTGTTTCTACAACTGTTCAGAAGCATGAAGTTATACACCAGAGGTGTTCAGGGAATGTGTAAGTAGCAGAATCTGCAGATATTTCCTGCCGCAGCTGGTATTTTAGCACCCACCTCTGTAAAGACATACTATGTAACGTTCTGACTGTAAAACTGGTTCCTGACTCGTCTGATGGAACAGTGACCACAGATAGTCGGTGGCTAAATCTGCGACAACACATCTTCTTTGTTCTCCTCTGACATGTAGGCTTTTTCTGTGTAGTTTCTGACTAGAGTAGATAAATTAGATAAATTAAACTATGTTAATTTCTAAAGTCGCAGCAGAGTTTGGCTTTGAGCACCACATCGCTTGCTAGCAAATGGAATAAACACATCGGCACTGAACGCACAGTGTGGCTGATTCAGCAGTGAAAGACGAGAAGACAATATGTGAGGAAGAGAGGAAAGGAGAGAGAGAAAGATGCAGAGAATCAGATAAAAGTCTATTTCTACTTCATTACCTAACTAAACGGAGACATTTTTTCAGATGTTGTCATACTTCCAAGCATGTTTCATGTTGCCATGATTGTTAAATCATTCACTAGGGGGCAGTGCTGAGTTCAGAGTTGACTTCTGCATTTTGACACCACTTTGTTGTGGTTACACACCACTAGGAAGTTATTTCCAACTGTCCAAAAACACCAGAAGAAGAAGAGAACAAACCACAAAGATATTTTTGCTGTTCTCATCTTCAGGTGCTTTTTATTTCTCAGTTTCTGTGTCATATTCTTCTTGTTCATCTTTGTCTCTGGTTTGTTCCTTTTGCTGGTTGCATGTCAGCAATTCAACACTGTGCCTACTAGTTTCCAGTGGCATTGCTTTGTTTACTGTGTGAAGTGATGGGTTGCAAAGCCCCTCGAAAATGGACCAAATTATGTGCATATGATGCAGGAGATGAACTAAACTGTCCATCCGTCTGCGTCAAGCATATATAGTCCTTACTGTTCTACGTGCTGGTGTGACCCTACAGTGCAGGTAGGATGCAGGATTTATTCCTCCATTTTCTTCAGTGTACAGCTTGTTTCAGTTCAGGGTCACGGGGAAGCTGGAGTCTATCCCAGACATCAGCAGGCGAGCAGCAGGACAGGTCGCCAGTCCATCATAAAGGATGCAAGTCATCGATAGGGGGCAGCACTTTCCTAAAGCTCTGTAGTCCATCTTTAACATTAGATACAGAAAATAAGAGTGAGGAACTTCATCTGCACTAGTATTTAGCAGAAGAGAGGACCAGACCGGCGTGAAGAAGAAAACTGTTTCCTCCACCTGCCAGTTAAACATGGAGACCAAACTATGACTGTTTTGGGTTTTTATTGAGGAACTTCATCTGCAATGATGCCGAGCTGCAGGAAATGATCAGCATATTTACTGCTGCTGTGATCTGGGTTGGCTCATCTTGGATCTGGATCTGGCTCTGGATCCTACATGTGTGACTGGGTTTCAGATGTGAAGCATGTTTGTCAGAACTTTCCCTTTGTTTACAAGCTGCAGTACCTTCCAGCCTGTTGTGCATGTTTATGAGTCACCATCATCTGTTTGCCTGCATCTTCCACAAGCCTCCTGGAATCCAACCAATCAGAAGATGCCAAGAGAAAGTTCTTCTTCATCCTGAAATAATTACCAAGTATTTTAGAGGCACCCGTGATAACAACAACAGGCCCAGTTAAAGCCACAGAGATAGTCACTGGTGCGTTTCAGTGCAGTAAAGGAAGTACAGGAGGACTGTGAGACGTTCTTTTTCCAGCTTGTGATATGAACAGATAACAGTCAGAGGTCAGATGAGCTGAGTTTACTTGGCCCCTCCCTAGACATATGCTGAGTCTGTGAGTCAGCTGACTTCAGGCTGTGCCCCATTTGATATTTACCTCGCCATAAATCTGAGGAGCAGACTGTAACGTGGCCCATACCTCCAAGGTCTCAGCAGCTCTGGAAACCAAACAAGTCAGGATGCCAGGAGGAAGCGCTGACTTAGGAGTAACATGCTGGAAAAATTACCCACATCCAGCGCGCCACACTGATAAATATCATATGCACATATGCACACCCAAACAGCATATGTGCTGTTTCGCCCCGCTGGATCCAGCTCCCCTACAGCTACAGAACGTGGACAACATTTCACTGCAGCTGGCGTGTCATTCAGCACAGTTTGATACTTCACTAAATACATTCATTCACTTGTTCAGGGCTTCAGTTCCATCCAGATAACCCATTAACTGATTGTTGTGACACTGCAGTAAGCTATGATTTGCCTTTTCTATTGGATATTTTTACCAAGTTTACACCAGAGTTACTCCTTCACATGTTGCCATGCATGGATGGACATCACCACACACTTCCTCATAAATGACCTCGCTGTCGAGTTTGGTGCTTCACTGCCGAATGAGACTGTTAGGAGCTTTTTTATATTTACAGATGCACACCAACATTTCAAAGGTTCAAAAGCAAAATAATCTGTCACAGAAACCCTCATTTACTTCTGTGTCGACACAACTGTGTAAACTTCTCATACGTGTTCCTGATCCAGACTGAGGAGGCCTCTGAAGTCCAGTTTATTCACAGAGATGAACCCAGTTTTGGATGGATCTCTGATGACCTCCGCCAAAGAAAGTTATGATATTGTATGCAAATATCTGTTTATGTCTGTGTGTCTGTAACCAACTCGATGTAAAACCTCCTGAAGTGATCTTCCTGACGTGTTTCTGAGAAGGAGTCCTGCTCTAACTTAGACTCTGATCCAGCATCTGGATGGAGGAACGTTGTGAAGGATTCTTCCTCATTGGGAGATAGGAACACATTCAGTATATCTGCATAAAACTCCACAGTAAATGGTGAGAAAATCCAGGAGAAGTTCCCAACTGGTTTTCCAAGATATCAAAGATAGATGTGGATCCTGGTAATGTTCTGGATACTACCATCCAGAACAGGAACAACATTCTGGATACTACCATCCAGAACAGGAACAACATTCTGGATACTACCATCCAGAACAGGAACAACATTCTGGATACTACCATCCAGAACAGGAACAACATTCTGGATACTACCATCCAGAACAGGAACAACATTCTGGATACTACCATCCAGAACAGGAACAACATTCTGGATACTACCATCCAGAACAGGAACAACATTCTGGATACTACCATCCAGAACAGGAACAACATTCTGGATACTACCATCCAGAACAGGAACAACATTCTGGATACTACCATCCAGAACAGGAACAACATTCTGGATACTACCATCCAGAACAGGAACAACATTCTGGATACCACCATCCAGAACAGGAACAACATTCTGGATACTACCATCCAGAACAGGAACAACATTCTGGATACTACCATCCAGAACAGGAACAACATTCTGGATACTACCATCCAGAACAGGAACAACATTCTGGATACTACCATCCAGAACAGGAACAACATTCTGGATACTACCATCCAGAACAGGAACAACATTCTGGATACTACCATCCAGAACAGGAACAACATTCTGGATACTACCATCCAGAACAGGAACAACATTCTGGATACTACCATCCAGAACAGGAACAACATTCTGGATACTACCATCCAGAACAGGAACAACATTCTGGATACTACCATCCAGAACAGGAACAACATTCTGGATGCTACCATCCAGAACAGGAACAACATTCTGGATACCACCATCCAGAACAGGAACAACATTCTGGATACCACCATCCAGAACAGGAACAACATTCTGGATACTACCATCCAGAACAGGAACAACATTCTGGATACTACCATCCAGAACAGGAACAACATTCTGGATACTACCATCCAGAACAGGAACAACATTCTGGATACTACCATCCAGAACAGGAACAACATTCTGGATACTACCATCCAGAACAGGAACAACATTCTGGATACCACCATCCAGAACAGGAACAACATTCTGGATACTACCATCCAGAACAGGAACAACTTTTCATCACTGCAAGAGAACAAACATGCAACAAACACCACAATGTAGCCAAGACACAGTGGAATCATGATGAAGGGATCTGGAATCTGATCAATATAAGAGTACATTCACATCAGGATAGTCTGCTAGACTCGGTCTGGTTGGAGACTCGGTCCAGTTGTAGCGGGGTGTATCCATGCGGACAGAGGTTGTGTTCACGCTGCACTTTGGTCAAACCAGGCGAGCAGCAGGACAGGTCGCCAGTCCATCATAAAGGATGCAAGTCATCGATAGGGGGCAGCGCTTTCCTAAAGCTCTGTAGTCCATCTTTGACATTAGATACAGAAAATAAGAGTGAGGAACTTCATCTGCACTAGTATTTAGCAGAAGAGAGGACAAGATCGGATATCTCCCCATTCCCACCAGAGGGGGCGCTGCACTAGTATTTAGCAGAAGAGAGGACCAGACCGGCGTGAAGAAGAAAACTCTGTTTCCTCCACCTGCCAGTTAAACATGGAGACCAAACTATGGCTGTTTTGGGTTTTTATTGTGTCTTATGCAAGTATACTGCAGAAATCCACTGCAACAATGGACGCAGTATGAACACCAGACGAGGCAGAGGACCCTTAAAGCCATCGTTATGGATTTACCCACAATGCAACGCTACGCCACATGCAGGAAGGGACTTGGTTTGTAGTCCGCTTCCTGGATTCGATCTGCTTGGAACGGACCGAGACCTGCGTTTGTAGATGGACCGGGTCCGTTTCTTTGGTCCAAATCAGAATTAGTTTGGCGTGTTCACATTTCCCCAAACGAAGTGGACTTTCAGAGAAAACGGACTCGGATTAAAAAGGCTGATGTGCATGTGTCCTGAGATGACTGTCGGTCTTGAAGCTGCTGGATGGTGGTCTGACCTCACTGGGGTTTTTCTAGTTTTAACGCGTTGCCATAGAAAATGTAAACCAAGGCCACAAAGTGTTGCAGCTGGTCAGTTCTCTGGAGGAAGGGATTTATTTCCATCATCTCAACCTACGCTGGAGGAATAAAAGAAAGCTTGAAGCTCAGCTTAACTACAGGACACAAGATTTTCTTTAAGTCCTCTTTCCTGGTTGCACAAATGAGATAAAACAGTGTAATCTGGTGTGAGAAGAATCTCCTCCACAGCTTAATGGGCTTTCTTTGTGTTCTGTTGTATATGATGACACACGAAGGGATGAAGAGCTATACAGCACCACAAGACGTGTAATTATCTGTCTCTTCCTGCTTGATAAGCTTTGCGACATTCAATTTCAGACTGAATTACGACTGACCTGAGTGCTTCAATGATGTTACATCAGTATAGACATGTTTAATTTCCAGCGACAGAACCATCTTGTAGGTATTTATTTCCCTTTTTTCAACTTGTCAGAAGAAAATGTTGAAGTAAGCTGATTATTACAAAATACATGAACGAAAGCACTGAAGTGTATGTTGTGGATTTCCCCCAAAGCCAAGTCAAGCCCCTCTGAAGATGTTTTCTTCTCCTGTGTTGCTGAGAGGCAGGAAGCGAAGCAGCAAATGTTTGAATATTAATATTATGCAAACAGTCAGGGGCTCTTTTACTCTGACCCTTGCTGGGACAAATGTTAATCAGAGAGGACTGAGTGGCTTTACAAGCAACGATTTATTCAGTCATTAGCAGCGAAGCTGGCTGCGGTAACCCTACTGCCTCGCTCTGTGTTAAAGGTGTCTGTGAATCAGTTTTGACATGAACTCAACCTCAGTGTGTGTACTATGATTTGTACAGTGTCCAAACTTGTGTGTTTTAGCATTTGCTGGGAGGTGGAAGGGGAGGGGACCCATCAATCAGTTTGTGGATAAAATGGTTCAGCTGCATGCCAAGTGGTATTTTTGTACTGAAATGCAAGTTTTTGTATTAATTAAAATATTAAATATAGATATATTATAGATAAAAATGAGTTATTCAACCCAACAAGTAATCTCAGAGGACTTTACAGACAAACACTGTTTGTTCACAGTGATCCACAAGGTGTCCATATGAGCTGATTTTATTCATGGAAAATAGAGAAGAGAGAGGAACAGATGATGCTCGTGGCTTCACTGTACGCCCCTCAGAGGCTCAGTGTGAAGGTGAAGTCACGGCGTCATGCAGCAGTTTCTCTTCCGCAGTCACTCAAGTTCAGCAGAAACTTCCAGATGTTCGGATTCAAGCTGACCAGTCAAAATGAAGATCTTCTGAGTAACCGTGCTGCGAGCAGGGGTGCATGTCAAGCCTTTGCAGACCTGTGTGGCGCTTACGGCGATGACGCCGGCACCGACCTTACACAGATGCTCCGGTATTAATCCAGCTTAAGTCGATGGCAGCATCAGTAATGAATGGTGACACCAGACCGGTAGGATTCATCAGAACGGCAGGTTTTAAGCCTGATGGGTTCCACAGAGAGGGTCTGATAACCTCTAGGAGCCAGCAGTAATCCTGCAGTCTGATGGGAATCTGGAAATGAGATGTTTCAGGTCCAGATGAGATCTTTTATATGTGAGGAGAAATCAGATTTGGTTGTAGATTTAACAGGAAACGAAGACTAAACTGGAGAACCGTGATCCATGATCATCATCCTCATCAGAATCCTCGATGCAGCATCTGGATCAGATGGAGACTTTTCAGGACAATAATCAGGAATTCCAGTCGTCCAGTCTGGAAGCAGCAGATCCATGGAGCAGTTTTCCTGCATCTGTCTGAGACAGGATGAAGGTCCAAGAAAACTGGTTTATATGAGAGCCAAAGGACAGATCCTGGTCCAGAATATCTTCAAATTCCTCACTGTTACTGAGAGCTGAGCCAAAACCAATTGGAGTAATTTTATGGCTAGACAAAGTCTTGCTGAGGTTCTCAGATCCAAACATGACAACTTCAGTCCGTCTGGGTTTAGAAAGAGAAAATTCTCCAGGTCTCAACTAGATCTTGCTGTTTCAGCCCAACAGTGGCTGAAAAGCAGATTCTTAACAGGTAAGGTCACCATGCAAAGGTTTATTCCCAGCAGTTATCATACTGAACGTAGTTATTTTGTTTGCCATTCACTGACTTTAAAATCCAGGGTTTGCAGAGGACTGTGGATCTTTGTGCTGTGTCCCAGTTTATTTTTTCCCACGTCTTTTCAGTGTCTCATACAAGTCCATCAGCCTTGGCGAATGCCCATCAGGTCCTCACAGGCTGGATTTCAGGAGGTCAGCAGACACAAGATGCATAAAATCTGCACCAATTTTTAAGAAGTAGACACAAAGTTATTACAACAATCAGAGGAACAGTTTTCTCATCCCTGGTTTAAGATAAGACTAAATGGAAGGATAGCACAAATGTTTAGACGTTTTTATCAAGCTGTAAAACGGTTATTTTGGACATTGTCCTATTTGTACACCCCTCTGCGATTCATGTCTCAGTGTAGCCCACTCCTTATCTGAAGAACTAAAAACATTTTATCTCTATGATAACATATTGCTATGCCAAAATGATAGACCTGTTACAAATTGGGACAGCTGTCAAAAATGCAATAGTTTGTAGGTATGCTAGCTTTGTTCAGACTAGGGAAAATACAGTTTATGTCACTGTAATGAGGGGAAATATGTCATTTGTTGACGGTTGCTAAAAGAGACACTGAGTGAATAAGGGTACATGAAAGATGTGTTGTTGATCAACCCTGACTTGGTCATTGTTATTCACACGACACAACTGACAATGCCATTTAATCGGTGTAATAATGCAGTTTAGCAATGAAACAGTTTATATAAGCTATGATAAACAGCCAAGTTTATAAAAACACAGCACTCCTTGACCAAAAACTACACACATACCACATGTTCAGTTCGTTTAGCGCTTTCCCGTCTGCATCCACTGTTGCCAAAGTTCAAATCCCGTCCACTGCCTGGATGCAACGCGGCAGCCGTGTTCAGCATCTTAGCAAAAGTTACTCATAAACCGAGAGGAGAGAGTCAAGTTGCTAAAAAATACTCTTTCAATTTTACATCTTTACTTTTTCACTTCGGATTAAAGGTGTGGCAGTTAAACCATAAATGTGCCTTTTCAGTTCGCTAGCTTGAGTGGGAAGCTAACACAGTAACACTCCCTCAGTTCATCGGAACATTCCAGCACACCGATGATTTAATAAAAAAAACTGAACTTACCTTAAATTCTAACCAAACACCTTCTGCTGCTTTCCTAACAGTGCGTTGGAGTCCATGCTAGCATGCAGTGAGGCGATGATGGCTGAATCACACCATCGTGTCTTAAAGCACGGCTTGACAAACTTTTTCTTTTTTGTCTCGTCCAGCATTTAGGCAGCAGAATGATGGTCTGGATGTTCTGCTGAGCAAATTTTCTCTGCCAAGGGAAGCTTTATAGATATAATGATCCCCTTGACTTTCTGAATTTTTATTTTATTTCTATTTTTATTTTGTATTATTGTTTGAATTGTAGAGTTTGTACTGCTGGACCAGAGAGGACAGATGGAAGACAGAAAGAGAAAGGAGAAGAAACACCTCATAAGAAAAGGGAAAGAGATAAAGGAAGAGAAAAAAAACCCACTAAAAAATAATCCAAAAACAAAAGGAAAAAACAACCTACAGATGTATACATATACACACATACATACACACACATACATACACATACATACATACACACATATACATATACACACATACATACACACATATACATACACACACATACATACACACATATACATATACACACATACATATACACACATACATACACACATATACATATACACACATACATACACACATATACATATACACACATACATACACACATATACATATACACACATACATACACACATATACATATACACACATACATACACACATATACATATACACACATACATACACACACATACATACACATACATACATATACACACAGGTACACACGTATACATACACTTACATATACACATATACACACATATGTATACACTTATATACATACACACACACACACACACACACACACACACACACACATATATATATATATATATATATATATATATATATATATATGTATACATATACATATATATATATATATATATATATATATATATATATATATATATATATATATATATGTATATATATATATGTATATATATATATATATATATATATAGGAGTACCCCCGAGACCGGGGCCATCGGCAGCCACCCCCAGGCGCAGACCCCAACCGCCCCACCCCGGAGCCAGCCATGCACCGACCCAGGAGGCGGCAGAGGGGGGTCCCAGCCAGAGTCCCCCACAGTCAGGGGGAACAGGCCCCCCAGTGCAGACAGAGTGCGGGCCCCACGGCCCCAAGAGCCCGGAAGCAACCCCCCACCCCCGCAGGCAGAGGGCCCAGCCCACACCGACGGAGGGCCGGGATCCCCAGACCGCCACCGAGTGGCAGCCAGGCCGCACCCCAGTGCACCAGCAGCGCTCCCCGAGCACCAAGACCCTCCCCCATGCACACACACACACACACACACACACACACACACACACACATACATACACGCACACACACACTTCCTCCTTAAGCACACCCTATCCACCCATTCTCTGACACACACTCAAACTCACACTCTCCCACCCCCGTTCTTTATACGGCTTGACAAACTTGACAAACTTCTGAGCATGTGCAAAGCCCTTCAGTACATCGTACAAGTTGGCTAAACTCACATTTCTGAGTGGGCTGTTCTAATGGTCAGATTTCATGTCAGCTGAGTGGATAAAAATCTAACATCTTTAGTTGTCTCTACTTGTTGGTAAAAATCTAACCCTCCTCGGGAAGATGTTTTCTCAGTGGTACGACCGTCTCGGTGGAATAAAGTTATTTCAATCCGGTTTTCATGTCGCTTCCACCCCGTTTCTCCAGTAACCTGAAGTTGTTGGCTTCCTTCCCGCCGGTCTTCCTGAAGCGTCCTCTCCACCGAAGCTGCAGGATTTTACGCCCAAAGCTCCCTGCATTTCATAATTCTGTTTTCCTCTCCACATTTGTATGTAGGCTAATATTACATGTTAGAGTTTGCACATCATGACGTTTGCCCACATTGCCTGTACTAATTAGTCAGCCTCGCTGTGATTCATGAAGCTGCACACTTTTCTGTCATTAGAACTATGTTGATGTCAGAATTTATATCTGAGCAGACTTTAATTGAGTCTGAAAGAGACTTTAATTAATACCTGATTCATCTTAGTAAAAGATGTAGTTTTACGCTACGACATGTATTATTTACAGGAACGAAGACTTCTGTAAATCCTGACACCTTCGTTCCTGTTTGGGAAAGTCCTGCAGGGTAAAATCAGCCTTTTACATGTAAACTCCAGATACAAAAGCAGGCAGCGAAATGATGCTGGCATTTAACTTATTTATTATTAGGAAGCTTTTCATGCATGAAACACTGATGAAATATTCATTTTTGTACATTTAACTACAGTTGGAAAAGAAGCATCTTGTTAATATTTAAAGTCAGCAGAGTTTCCGGGTTAAAACAATTGAAAGCACTGCCACCTCCAGAATGAATCACACACACACACACACACACACACACACACACACACACACACACACACACACACACGTTCTGGCTTTTACGCAAAAACTCATTCTAGTCAAATTTTACCTCACAAAAGACACACATTCACCCCGTCCCTCTGCCCTGCAAACATTTTCCGTCACACACAGTAACAGGACCAGTTTATTCTGTGTCAGAACTGGTTCAGACTGGTTCAGGGTTCAACTGGTCAGAAATAGAAGTAATTAATTATCTTTTATTCACATGAACATATAGGTCTGCTTTCGGTTTGCCAAGTTGGAAATAACTCAGAACGTCATGAAACATCCAGAAGTCACATTTTCAAAGAAGACGGGTCACAGAGGCCGATGGGTCTGTAGTCAGATCACCTTTCCTTCTGATGCAGCAGGCAGAAGACACAGAGGTGTGTGTGTGTGTGTGTGTGTGTGTGGGGGGGGGGGGGGTTGCTATGGTCACTGAGATCCGTCAGCAGAACCAGAACCAGGGAGGAAAACCCTTATGTAATATTAAAAAAGGATAAGAATTAAAAATCTTTCCTAACTGGAGTCAATCTTCTTCTTCTTCTTCTTCTGCTGCTGCTGAATGAAACTGCAGCTGAGCCGTCTGATCTTCCATCATGTAGACATTTCTCACACTGCCGAACCTTTGCTGAGTCTCAGCTGGGGGGGCGGTCGGGGAGTTGACTATATTTTATTTATTTTTATTTATTCATCCATTTATTTACTTTATTTTTTTCTGTTGCAAAAACAGAAAACTCCTTTTTTCACATTCATGGTCGCATTTTAAGCATTGCTCAGTATTTCTTTATGAGACTGACCTGAATGTTCTGTGCATGTGCATGTGCATGTGCATGTGCATGTGCGTGTGTGTGTGTGTGTGTGTGTGTGTGTGTGTGTGCATGCGTGCGTGTGCATGTGTGTGTGCGTGTGTGTGTGTGTGTGTGCGGCGCTCTGCAGGCCAGTATTGAGCGCCACCTCAGCTCCTCAATGGCCTTGATGAAATATAAAGCAGCAGTTCTTTCCCCGAATCAGCATGCTGGTAATTGTATACGACAGAAATAGATTTTCTGTCACTCCTGGGATTTATGAAGAACTCCACACCCTTTATTTCTCCCGCGTATGATGTGTTTTCAGTTTTGGAAACATGAAGATGATAAACTGGCAGGCGCTTTGATCAGCTGTCAGCTCAAACATCAGCTGACATGAGACAATTGTCCATGCGAAGTGACAGATATTTCACACTCAGCTGTTTAAAGGCTGCACATAAACCAGCTGGGAGAACGTTTCTGTTTCTGCTTTACTGGAATGTTTTCATGGATTTTATAAAAAGTGCCTGCAGAAAGATTTTTTTTTAATAAAGTGTAGCTCTCAGTCAGTCGGGTTGGCCGCCACTTTGCATCTTCTAATGAATGAAGCAACGTTTATTCAGGCCGAGTAAAAAGGGAGGAAATGTGGCAGAAACAGGACAGCAGCGTTTGAGTGATCCGCGCTTGCGTGTACGCTATTCTTCCGGGCAACTGACTGCATGCCATTCACACACTCCGGCTTGCATGACTGGTCCTTCGCAGGGTCAGCCAGTCAACTGGATTTTATGCTCTGGACTAGTCTGGCTGCTATTGCTTCCAGCTTCAGTCTGCAGCAGAAGTGTAGTCATGAAGGTATGCAGTTAAAATCAACATATGGAATCATTTTACTGAGATAATTGGTGAATCGACTGCATTTATGAGCTTCTCAGTCATTTGTCTGTCATGAGTTCATCAACATGTTAACAATCCGATCTGTTCTGCAGGTCCAAATTAAACTTAAACTAACTAAACAAAATCAGAACATAGGAGGTAGGTCTGGCAGACAGTCGGAGAGAGGAAGAGGAGGAAACTGAGGGGGACCAAAAGATCCAAATGGTGAGAAGGGAAATTCAGACGTTCTTCACAAAGCCAGCATATCAACATCCAACAAAGGCAGACCTTCTCAGAGGTGGAAGGACCATGAGTGAAAATGGCTTTTCCCACACAGTCGTCCCTGCATGACCCCCGGCAGAGCGGCTCTTCTCTGCGGCTGGATGGCGACCTTCCTCATCAGGACTGAGCCGACTGATGAAGCGTCACGTCGCTGCAACTTTCAACAATGTCCACCACAAAATACACTTAGTCAAACTTTAGTTTTTATTGTTGCTGATGTTCCTGTTACAGAAAAAATGGATATTTGGTTTGAATTTACATTTCATCACTATTAGTTTCATACTGGTTAAATAACGGACACTTTTGAATGACGTGTCCATCTTTCCGTTTTATTTTTAAACGATCTCAAGCAAGATTTCAAAGCTGAATAAAAACCAATTAAAAATGATAAGATTCATAATCTGATCAGTCGACCATTTACTTTGATAGTCGATGACTCCACTGTCAGAATAGTCATCTGTTGCTTGTGTTTGTACAAGCGAAGCCAAACCAGCAGATTGCACGGATGCAGTACAGCGTTCAGGTCCAACCAGCTCTTCAGCTGCAGATGCTGAAATCCAGCTGATCTCACCGTCTGGTGTGTTTCAGCTGCTGAAACCGGAAACGTCTGTGTGCTGCTTCCATTCTGGCATCAAATGGATGTGATTCAGAATGCTGTTGAAAATAAACACCATCTAACCAGGATGTGATGGGTTTATGCAGGAGAGGACGCCTCACGTCTGCCAGCGCTGCTTTTCAGACGGCTGCAGCGCCACACCTACGTGAAAAGAAAGGTTTTAAGTGCTGGTGCTTTCTGCCGCCTGCCTCATTAAGATGAAACATCAAACACTTGCTGGGAAATAATCCATGTCACTTCTTAGCACTCAGGCTTTTAGCAGTAATCAAAGAACATGGGTAGATGCAGAATAAGTTAATTCTGCAGATTGGTGAGAGTGCATGAAATCAAAGGAAGGGGACAGAAACAGAACAAAGGAAGAAAAACACCAGAAGAAACACTAAAATTGACCAGTTCAGACATCTCCGTCAGTTCCACAGAAATCCTCACAGCTCATCTGGTCCGACATGTCGTTAAAAAGTATTAAATACATCAGAAATAAATGACACCACAAAGTTTGCAGATGCAGCGTCTGTGCTGAACAGCTTTGTTTGTCCAGACCAGCCGAGGTGTGTAATCCCTCCAACATGTCCTCAGCTTTCTCCAAGGTCTCCACCTGTAGAGACAATCCACCAGCGAGATGTCCAGGAGGCATCCTGACCAGATGTCTTATCCTCCTCATCTGGCTCCTCTGGATGGTGGAGCTTCTGTCTCAAAGGGAGAGTCCAGACACCGAGAGGAGGAAACTCATTCCAGCTGCTTGTAGTCATGTTCTGCTTCTTTGGGTCTCTACAGCTGCTGATGATAGATGAGGGTAGGAATGGACGGTAAATCCAGATCTTCTCCTTTCAGCTCAGCTCCTTCTTCACCAGGACAGACTGATGCAGAGTCCACATCACTGCAGACCTGCACCCATCCTCCTGCAGATCTGCTCCATCCCTCCTTCACTCCTAACCCTGACATACAGGAACTCCTTCACCTCATGCCTCACGTGGAGAGGCCATCCTTTTTGGTCTTTTCTGCCAGATCAAAACCAGATTTATGACATCCATATAAACATGTTTATTCAACTAAAATCATATCAAATCTCTGAAGGCGGGACAAACACAACTGTTTAAATGTTCTCCTCCATGTCGCTCCTCCTCTACGTCAGCGATGTCTCCTCTATAGTCAGGTCGCCACGGTCAGATGCACAACAGGAACTGTATTGCAGTGGAGAGCCAAGGGAGCTGCATAGTTTCAGGAGATCACATTACTTCAACTTCTCTGGGTTTTGGTTCTGACTCAGGTGCAACCAAAATCTCCATCCATCCTTTTCTAAACCTGCTTGTTCCTCAGCAGAGTTGGAGTCTGGAGCTTAGTGTCCCAGCAGTTTCTAGGCATGAGGTAGCTCCAAACCTGGATGGCCTCCTGGTAATAAACCTCCATCAGCTACCCCCAAATGTAAACAAAGTTCATCAGAGAAAAAACAGACGAGCCATCCTGCCACAGACTGACCCCCCCTCTACGTCTACAGCAGTAAACCCAATCTCCAGGAAGTATACACCATCTTTTTACTGAAGAGATAAATGCTGGTTGTTGGCTCTTGTAACACATCAGAGCCTGGAGACAGATCAGAGCTAAAACTTCACTGTAGCGTTTACATTTTATTTTCAGCATTGTAACTTAGCCTGCAGCAGTATTACATTCCTGTCAGGTAATAGAGGGATTACGTACGGATGTTTATCCAGCAATCACAGCAGACTCAGAACAGAAAAGTCATTTCTTGTTGCTTGGTTTAAGTTTTTCACCAGAAAATCCAAGGAAGCTCATCTAACAGCTTCCATTGGTTTAGCAGGTACAATGCAGCCTTACAGAAATTTCACAGATCATTTTATTTTTCAGTAAAGGAGTTGGCTAAAGCAGCTAATGACATGGCAGCATGTGGTCATGAAGACACAACGAAGATGACGTGCTGGAGTTAAAACTGAGGACGGGGAAGAAAGAAATTTCAGACTCGCTCAAGTATTTACAGAGATATTAATAATTCTTGATGGTAGTATCCAGAACATTGTTCCTTTTCTGGATGGTAGTATCCAGAATGTTGTTCCTGTTCTGGATGGTAGTATCCAGAATTTTGTGCCTGTTCTGGATGATAGTATCCAGAATGTTGTTCCTGTTCTTGATGATAGTATCGAGAACAATATTCCTGTACTCGATGGTGGTATCCAGAATGTTGTTCCTGTTCTGGATGGTAGTATCCAGAAAGTTGTTCCTGTTCTGGATGGTAGTATCCAGAACATTGTTCCTGTTCTGGATGGTAGTATCCAGAATGTTGTTCCTGTTCTGGATGGTAGGATCCAGAACATTGTTCCTGTTCTGGATGGTGGTATCCAGAATGTTGTTCCTGTTCTGGATGGTAGTATCCAGAACATTGGTCCTGTTCTGGATGGTAGGATCCAGAACATTGTTCCTGTTCTGGATGGTGGTATCCAGAATGTTGTTCCTGTTCTGGATGGTAGTATCCAGAATGTTGTTCCTGTTCTGGACGGTAGTATCCAGAACATTGTTCCTGTTCTGGATGGTAGTATCCAGAATGTTGTTCCTGTTCTGGATGATAGTATCCAGAACGTTGTTCCTGTCCTGGATGGTAGTATCCAGAACATTGTTCCTGTCCTGGATGGTAGTATCCAGAATGTTGTTCCTGTTCTGGATGATAGTATCCATAACATTGTTCCTGTCCTGGATGGTAGTATCCAAAATGTTGTTCCTGTTCTGGATGATAGTATCCAGAACATTGTTCCTGTCCTGGATGGTAGTATCCAGAATGTTGTTCCTGTTCTGGATGATAGTATCCAGAACGTTGTTCCTGTACTCGATGGTGGTATCCAGAATGTTGTTCCTGTTCTGGATGGTAGTATCCAGAAAGTTGTTCCTGTTCTGGATGGTAGTATCCAGAACATTGTTCCTGTTCTGGATGGTAGTATCCAGAATGTTGTTCCTGTTCTGGATGGTAGGATCCAGAACATTGTTCCTGTTCTGGATGGTGGTATCCAGAATGTTGTTCCTGTTCTGGATGGTAGTATCCAGAACATTGGTCCTGTTCTGGATGGTAGGATCCAGAACATTGTTCCTGTTCTGGATGGTAGTATCCAGAATGTTGTTCCTGTTCTGGATGGTAGTATCCAGAACATTGTTCCTGTTCTGGATGGTAGTATCCAGAATGTTTTTCCTGTTCTGGATGGTAGGATCCAGAACATTGTTCCTGTTCTGGATGGTGGTATCCAGAATGTTGTTCCTGTTCTGGATGGTAGTATCCAGAACATTGGTCCTGTTCTGGATGGTAGGATCCAGAACATTGTTCCTGTTCTGGATGGTGGTATCCAGAATGTTGTTCCTGTTCTGGATGGTAGTATCCAGAATGTTGTTCCTGTTCTGGATGGTAGTATCCAGAACATTGTTCCTGTCCTGGATGGTAGTATCCAGAATGTTGTTCCTGTTCTGGATGATTGTATCCAGAACATTGATCCTGTCCTGGATGGTAGTATCCAGAATGTTGTTTCTGTCCTGGATGGTAGTATCCAGAACATTGTTCCTGTTCTGGATGGTAGTATCCAGAATGTTGTTCCTGTTCTTGATGATAGTATCGAGAACAATATTCCTGTACTCGATAGTGGTATCTAGAACATTGTTCTTGTCCTGGATGGTGGTATCCAGAACTTTGTTCCTGTCCTGATGGTGGTATCCAGAATGTTGTTCCTGTTCTGGATGATAGTATCCAGGACATTGTTCCTGTCCTGGATGGTATTATCCAGAACATTGTTCCTGTACTCGATGGTGGTATCCAAAACATTGTTCCTGTCCTGGATGGTAGTATTCAGAACGTTGTTCCTGTTCTGGATGATAGTATCCAGAACATTGTTCCTGGCCTGGATGGTAATATCCAGAATGTTGTTCCTGTCCTGGATGGTAGTATCCAGAATGTTGTTCCTGTTCTGAATGATAGTATCCAGAACATTGTTCCTGTCCTGGATGATAATATCCAAAACATTGTTCCTGTACTCGATGGTGGTATCGAGAACATTGTTACTGACCTGGATGGTGGTATCCAGAACATTGTTCGTGTCCTGGATGATAGTATCCAGAACATTGTTCCTGTACTCGATGGTGGTATCCAGAATGTGGTTACTGTTCCGGATGATAGTATCCAGAACATTATTCCTGTCCTGGATGGTAGTATCCAGAATGTTGTTCCTGTTCTGGATGATAGTATCCAGAACATTATTCCTGTCCTGGATGGTAGTATCCAGAATGTTGTTCCTGTTCTGGATGGTAGTATCCAGAACATTGTTCCTGTTCTGGATGGTAGTATCCAGAATGTTGTTCCTGTTCTGGATGGTAGGATCCAGAACATTGTTCCTGTTCTGGATGGTGGTATCCAGAATGTTGTTCCTGTTCTGGATGGTAGTATCCAGAACATTGGTCCTGTTCTGGATGGTAGGATCCAGAACATTGTTCCTGTTCTGGATGGTCGTATCCAGAATGTTGTTCCTGTTCTGGATGGTAGTATCCAGAATGTTGTTTCTGTTCTGGATGGTAGTATCCAGAACATTGTTCCTGTTCTGGATGGTAGTATCCAGAATGTTGTTCCTGTTCTGGATGATAGTATCCAGAACGTTGTTCCTGTCCTGGATGGTAGTATCCAGAACATTGTTCCTGTCCTGGATGGTAGTATCCAGAATGTTGTTCCTGTTCTGGATGATAGTATCCATAACATTGTTCCTGTCCTGGATGGTAGTATCCAAAATGTTGTTCCTGTTCTGGATGATAGTATCCAGAACATTGTTCCTGTCCTGGATGGTAGTATCCAGAATGTTGTTCCTGTTCTGGATGATTGTATCCAGAACATTGATCCTGTCCTGGATGGTAGTATCCAGAATGTTGTTTCTGTCCTGGATGGTAGTATCCAGAACATTGTTCCTGTTCTGGATGGTAGTATCCAGAATGTTGTTCCTGTTCTTGATGATAGTATCGAGAACAATATTCCTGTACTCGATAGTGGTATCTAGAACATTGTTCTTGTCCTGGATGGTGGTATCCAGAACTTTGTTCCTGTCCTGATGGTGGTATCCAGAATGTTGTTCCTGTTCTGGATGATAGTATCCAGGACATTGTTCCTGTCCTGGATGGTAGTATTCAGAACGTTGTTCCTGTTCTGGATGATAGTATCCAGAACATTGTTCCTGGCCTGGATGGTAGTATCCAGAATGTTGTTCCTGTCCTGGATGGTAGTATCCAGAATGTTGTTCCTGTTCTGAATGATAGTATCCAGAACATTGTTCCTGTCCTGGATGATAATATCCAAAACATTGTTCCTGTACTCGATGGTGGTATCGAGAACATTGTTACTGACCTGGATGGTGGTATCCAGAACATTGTTCGTGTCCTGGATGATAGTATCCAGAACATTGTTCCTGTACTCGATGGTGGTATCCAGAATGTGGTTACTGTTCCGGATGATAGTATCCAGAACATTATTCCTGTCCTGGATGGTAGTATCCAGAATGTTGTTCCTGTTCTGGATGATAGTATCCAGAACATTATTCCTGTCCTGGATGGTAGTATCCAGAATGTTGTTCCTGTTCTGGATGGTAGTATCCAGAACATTGTTCCTGTTCTGGATGGTAGTATCCAGAATGTTGTTCCTGTTCTGGATGGTAGGATCCAGAACATTGTTCCTGTTCTGGATGGTGGTATCCAGAATGTTGTTCCTGTTCTGGATGGTAGTATCCAGAACATTGGTCCTGTTCTGGATGGTAGGATCCAGAACATTGTTCCTGTTCTGGATGGTGGTATCCAGAATGTTGTTCCTGTTCTGGATGGTAGTATCCAGAATGTTGTTCCTGTTCTGGATGGTAGTATCCAGAACATTGTTCCTGTTCTGGATGGTAGTATCCAGAATGTTGTTCCCGTTCTGGATGATAGTATCCAGAACGTTGTTCCTGTCCTGGATGGTAGTATCCAGAACATTGTTCCTGTCCTGGATGGTAGTATCCAGAATGTTGTTCCTGTTCTGGATGATAGTATCCATAACATTGTTCCTGTCCTGGATGGTAGTATCCAAAATGTTGTTCCTGTTCTGGATGATAGTATCCAGAACATTGTTCCTGTCCTGGATGGTAGTATCCAGAATGTTGTTCCTGTTCTGGATGATTGTATCCAGAACATTGATCCTGTCCTGGATGGTAGTATCCAGAATGTTGTTTCTGTCCTGGATGGTAGTATCCAGAACATTGTTCCTGTTCTGGATGGTAGTATCCAGAATGTTGTTCCTGTTCTTGATGATAGTATCGAGAACAATATTCCTGTACTCGATAGTGGTATCTATAACATTGTTCTTGTCCTGGATGGTGGTATCCAGAACATTGTTCCTGTCCTGATGGTGGTATCCAGAATGTTGTTCCTGTTCTGGATGATAGTATCCAGGACATATTTCCTGTCCTGGATGGTATTATCCAGAACATTGTTCCTGTACTCGATGGTGGTATCCAAAACATTGTTCCTGTCCTGGATGGTAGTATTCAGAACGTTGTTCCTGTTCTGGATGGTATTATCCAGAACATTGTTCCTGTACTCGATGGTGGTATCCAAAACATTGTTCCTGTCCTGGATGGTAGTATTCAGAACGTTGTTCCTGTTCTGGATGATAGTATCCAGAACATTGTTCCTGGCCTGGATGGTAGTATCCAGAATGTTGTTTCTGTCCTGGATGGTAGTATCCAGAACATTGTTCCTGTCCTGATGGTGGTATCCAGAATGTTGTTCCTGTTCTGGATGATAGTATCCAGGACATTGTTCCTGTCCTGGATGGTATTATCCAGAACATTGTTCCTGTACTCGATGGTGGTATCCAAAACATTGTTCCTGTCCTGGATGGTAGTATTCAGAACGTTGTTCCTGTTCTGGATGATAGTATCCAGAACATTGTTCCTGGCCTGGATGGTAGTATCCAGAATTTTGTTCCTGTCCTGGATGGTAGTATCCAGAATGTTGTTCCTGTTCTGAATGATAGTATCCAGAACATTGTTCCTTTCCTGGATGATAATATCCAAAACATTGTTCCTGTACTCGATGGTGGTATCGAGAACATTGTTACTGACCTGGATGGTGGTATCCAGAACATTGTTCGTGTCCTGGATGATAGTATCCAGAACATTGTTCCTGTACTCGATGGTGGTATCCAGAATGTGGTTACTGTTCCGGATGATAGTATCCAGAACATTATTCCTGTCCTGGATGGTAGTATCCAGAATGTTGTTCCTGTTCTGGATGATAGTATCCAGAACATTATTCCTGTCCTGGATGGTAGTATCTGGAATGTTGTTCCTGTTCTGGATGATAGTATCCATAACATTGTTCCTGTCCTGGATGGTAGTATCCAGAACATTCTTCCTGTCCTGGATGGGGGTATCCAGAACATTGTTCCTGTTCTGGATGGTAGTATCCAGAATGTTGTTCTTGTTCTGGATGATAGTATCCAGAACATTGTTCCTGTCCTGGATGGTAGTATCCAGAACATTGTTCCTGTCCTGGATGGTAGTATCCAAAATGTTGTTCCTGTTCTGGATGATAGTATCCAGAACATTGTTCCTGTCCTGGATGGTAGTATCCAGAATGTTGTTCCTGTTCTGGATGATTGTATCCAGAACATTGATCCTGTCCTGGATGGTAGTATCCAGAATGTTGTTTCTGTCCTGGATGGTAGTATCCAGAACATTGTTCCTGTTCTGGATGGTAGTATCCAGAATGTTGTTCCTGTTCTTGATGATAGTATCGAGAACAATATTCCTGTACTCGATAGTGGTATCTAGAACATTGTTCCTGTCCTGGATGGTGGTATCCAGAACATTGTTCCTGTCCTGATGGTGGTATCCAGAATGTTGTTCCTGTTCTTGATGATAGTATCCAGGACATTGTTCCTGTCCTGGATGGTATTATCCAGAACATTGTTCCTGTACTCGATGGTGGTATCCAAAACATTGTTCCTGTCCTGGATGGTAGTATTCAGAACGTTGTTCCTGTTCTGGATGGTAGTATCCAGAACATTGTTCCTGGCCTGGATGGTAGTATCCAGAATGTTGTTCCTGTCCTGGATGGTAGTATCCAGAATGTTGTTCCTGTTCTGAATGATAGTATCCAGAACATTGTTCCTGTCCTGGATGATAATATCCAAAACATTGTTCCTGTACTCGATGGTGGTATCGAGAACATTTTTCCTGACCTGGATGGTAGTATCTAGAACATTGTTAGTGTCCTGGATGGTAGTATCCAGAATGTTGTTCCTGTTCTGGATGGTAGTATCCAGAACATTGTTCCTGTTCTGGATGGTGGTATCCAGAATGTTGTTCCTGTTCTGGATGGTAGTATCCAGAACATTGTTCCTGTCCTGGATGGTAGTATCCAAAATGTTGTTCCTGTTCTGGATGATAGTATCCAGAACATTGTTCCTGTCCTGGATGGTAGTATCCATAACATTGTTCCTGTCCTGGATGATTGTATCCAGAACATTATTCCTGTCCTGGATGGTAGTATCTGGAATGTTGTTCCTGTTCTGGATGATAGTATCCATAACATTGTTCCTGTCCTGGATGGTAGTATCCAGAACATTCTTCCTGTCCTGGATGGTGCTATCCAGAACATTGTTCCTGTACTCGATGGTGGTATCCAGAACATTGTTCCTATCCTGGATGATTGTATCCAGAACATTGTTCCTGTTCTGGATGGTAGTATCCAGAACTTTGTTTCTGTTCTGGATGATGGTATCCAGAATGTTGTTCCTGTTCTGGATGGTGGTATCCAGAATGTTGTTCCTGTTCTGGATGGTAGTATCCAGAATTTTGTGCCTGTTCTGGATGATAGTATCCAGAATGTTGTTCCTGTTCTTGATGATTGTATCGAGAACAATATTCCTGTACTAGATAGTGGTATCTAGAACATTGTTCCTGTCCTGGAATATTGGTATCCAGAACATTGTTCTTGTCCTGGATGGTGGTATCCAGAACATTGTTCCTGTACTCGATGGTGGTATCCAGAATGTTGTTCCTGTTCTGGATGGTAGTATCCAGAATGTTGTTCCTGTTCTGGATGGTAGTATCCAGAACATTGTTCCTGTTCTGGATGGTAGTATCCAGAATGTTGTTCCTGTTCGGGATGGTAGGATCCAGAACATTGTTCCTGTTCTGGATGGTGGTATCCAGAATGTTGTTCCTGTTCTGGATGGTAGTATCCAGAACATTGGTCCTGTTCTAGATGGTAGGATCCAGAACATTGTTCCTGTTCTGGATGGTGGTATCCAGAATGTTGTTCCTGTTCTGGATGGTAGTATCTAGAATGTTGTTCCTGTTCTGGATGGTAGTATCCAGAACATTGCTCCTGTTCTGGATGGTAGTATCCAGAATGTTGTTCCTGTTCTGGATGATAGTATCCAGAACATTGTTCCTGTCCTGGATGGTAGAATCCAGAACATTGTTCCTTTTCTGGATGGTAGTATCCAGAATGTTGTTCCTGTTCTGGATGATAGTATCCAGAACATTGTTCCTGTCCTGGATGGTAGTATCCAAAATGTGTTTCCTGTTCTGGATGATAGTATCCAGAACATTGTTCCTGTCCTGGATGGTAGTATCCAGAATGTTGTTCCTGTTCTGGATGATTGTATCCAGAACATTGTTCCTGTCCTGGATGGTAGTATCCAGAATGTTGTTCCTGTTCTGGATGATTGTATCCAGAACATTGTTCCTGTCCTGGATGGTAGTATCCAGAATGTTGTTTCTGTCCTGGATGGTAGTATCCAGAACATTGTTCCTGTTCTGGATGGTAGTATCTAGAACATTGTTCCTGTCCTGGAATATTGGTATCCAGAACATTGTTCTTGTCCTGGATGGTGGTATCCAGAACATTGTTCCTGTACTCGATAGTGGTATCTAGAACATTGTTCCTGTCCTGGATGGTGGTATCCAGAACACTGTTCCTGTCCTGATGGTGGTATCCAGAATGTTGTTCCTGTTTTGGATGATAGTATCCAGGACATTGTTCCTGTCCTGGATGGTATTATCCAGAACATTGTTCCTGTACTTGATGGTGGTATCCAAAACATTGTTCCTGTCCTGGATGGTAGTATTCAGAACGTTGTTCCAGTTCTGGATGGTAGTATCCAGAACATTGTTCCTGTCCTGGATGGTAGTATCCAGAACATTATGACTATTCTGGATGTTAGTATCCAGAGTGTTGCTCCTGTTCTTGATGGTAGTATCCAGAATGTTTTTCCTGTTCTGGATGGTAGTACCCAGAATGTTTTTCCTTTTCTGGATGGTAGTATCCAGAACGAGTTTTTTGTTCTGGAAAGTGGTATCCAGAACATTGTTCCTGTTCTGGATGGTAGTATCCAGAATGTTGATCCTGTTCTGGATGGTAGTATCCAGAATGTTGTTCCTGCTCTGGATGGTAGTATGAAATGAAATTAAAAAATACGTTATTAATCCCCAAAGGCAAATTCAACATTGTAGTATATAATAATAATAACTAGAGGAGGTCTTGTTCCGGAGGCTGATGGCTGCTGGCAGGAATGATCTTCTGTATCTTTCAGTCTTACATCGGACCTGAAGAAGCCTCTCACTGAACACACATTGTTGTTTCATCACTGTGTTGTGGAGAGGGTGTGAAGAATCCTCCATCATCTTCATCAGCTTGTGCAGCATTCTTCTTTGGACAATCAGCTCCAGCGGCTCCAGAGTTACTCCAAGCACAGAAGCAGCTTTCTGGATCAGTTTGTTGATTCTCTTCAAGTCTCTGGTTCTGATGCTACTACCCCAGCAGATGCTGCAAAGCTGACTGCACTCTCCACAACAGACTTATAGAAGATATGCAACATCTTGGTGCAGACGTTAAACCATCTCAGCTTCCTTAAGAAGTACAGTCTGCTCTGACCTTTCTTGTAGATGTAGTCAGTGTTGCATTTCCAGTCCAGTTTGTTGTCCAGCTGAACTCCAAGATACTTGTATTCCTCCACCACCTCCACCTCCTCTCCCAGGATGGAAACAGTGCTTTGTTTATTCTTCTTCCTCCTGAAGTCAACAATCATCTCTTTTGTTTTGCTGCTATTTAATATGAGATGATTGTCACCGCACCATTTAACAAACTGACTGACCAGTTCTCTGTACTCTGCTTCTTGTCCATCCCTGATACACCCCACAACTGCAGAGTCATCAGAGTATTTCTGCAGATGACAGGACTCAGAGTTGTACTGGAAGTCTGAGGTGTACAGAGTGAAGAGGAATGGCCAGAGTACAGTTCCTTGTGGTGCACCAGTGCTGCTGACCTCCATCTCAGACACACAACCTTTCAGTCTCACAAACTGGGGTCTGTTTGTGAGGTAGTCATAGATCCAGGTGGTTGTGGAGGTATCCACCTGGAATTTATGGAGCTTCTCACATAACAAAGCAGGCTGAATGGTATTAAAAGCACTGAGAAATGAAAGAACATGACCCTCAGAGTGCTGCCTGAATGGTCCAGATGAGAGTGTGCTCTCTGGAGCAGGTATATGATGGCATCTTCAACCCCAAGTCCATTACGATATGCAAACTGGAATGGGTCCTGAAAGGTGTTTACTTGCTTGTTGAGGTGAGCCAGTAAGAGTCTCTCCAGGACTTTCATGATGTGAGATGTCAGGGCAACTGGTCTGTAGTCACTTGGTTCAGCTGGTTGTGTTTTTTTAGGCACTGGAACAAGGCAGGAGGTTTTCCACAGCACTGGGACTCTATTTTGTCTCAGACTGGTGTTGAAAAGGTGCTGGAGAATCGGACATAGTTGTTCTGAGCAGGTCTTGAGAACTCTGGGACTGACACCATCTGGACCTGCAGCCTTGTTCTGGTGCAGTTTCTCAAGTTGCTTCTTAACCTGATTGCAGGAGACAAACAAGGTGGAGGTCTCAGGATGTCCTGATGTGGAGGGAGATGAAGCTGTGTTCTGGTCCATGACTGAGCTGCAGGGTGACAGATTGGAGGCGTGACAGGAAAGCAGTGGGTTTATGGAGGGTGTGTGGTCTGTTGGGCTGGAGGTAGGGGGTGAACTGAACCTGTTGAAGAATATGTTCAGCTCATTAGCTCTGTCCAGACCTCCATCAGGCTGGTCCCCCTTTAACTTGAAGCCGGTGATCTTCTTCATTCCAGACCACACATCCCTCAGGTTATTCTGCTGGAGCTGACTTTGTAACTTCTTCCTGTAGTCCTCCTTGCACTTCTTAGTTTGTGTTTTAAGTTGTTTTTGTGTTGCCCTCAATAACTCCCTGTCTCCATCCCTGAAGGCTTTCTTTTTGATGTTCAGCAGCTTTTTCAGGTCACTGGTGATCCAGGGTTTGTTATTGGGGAAGCACCTCACTGTTCTTGTTGGGACGATGCTGTCCACACAGAAGTTTATGTAATCTGTCACACACTCAGTCATGGCGTTGATGTCGTCTCCATGAGGTTCACAGAGGACGTTCCAGTCTGTAGCCTCAAAGCCTCCTCTAAGAGCATCTTCAGCTTCAGCAGACCGGATTTTGATAGTCTTTGTGATGACTGGTTGCTGCTGAACGATGGGCTTGTAGGTGGAGGTGAGAAGAACCAGATTATGGTCAGATCTTCCTAAAGGAGGCAGGGCAGAACAACTGGATCCATTATTCATATTTTCATAAAATAAGTCCAACAGCTTATTTTCTCTGGTGGAGCAGCTGACAAACTGCTGGAATGTTGGTAGAGTTGCAGAGAGGGAGACATTGTTGAAGTCTCCGGAGATCGCCGTGAATGAGTTTGGATGCTGTGTTTGTAGCCGAGCAACGACGGAGCTGATGATGTCACAGGCTGTGTCTGGTGCGGTACCAGGTATTATATAAACCGCTACCAGAATAACACAGGTAAACTCTCTGGGTAAATAATATGGATGGAAGCTCACAGCTAACAGTTCCATGTCCCTTGTGCATATCTTCTCCTTGACAGTAACATGTCCAGGATGACACCAACGCTGGTTAACCAGCACTGCAATTCCACCATCCTTTAGCTTTCCCCTGTGTTGTCTACTGCGGTCTGCACGGACCGTTTTAAAGCCCGGTACAGACACATTACAGTCAGGGATGTGTTCATATAGCCATGTCTCGGAGAAGCACATAACACTGCACTCTCTGTATTCTTTCTGAGACCTTGTTAGCATCTCGAGCTCGTCCGTTTTGTTAGCTAGCAATCTCACATTGGTAGTATCCAAGATGTTATTCCTGTTCTGGATGGTAGTATCCAAGATGTTATTCCTGTTCTGGACGGTAGTATCCAAGATGTTATTCCTGTTCTGGATTCTAGTATAAAGAACGTTGCTGGGATCCAGATCTCCAAACAACATGTAAATTCCTCCAGGTGGTTTTATGTAAAGTATCTGACAGACAGACAGACAGACACTGGCTCTATCTTAACTCTTTCAGGGTCCGACCCGTTACTAGAAGGGCGTCTTGATGAGTGTAGTTAGTGCTTGAGGCTATAGAGGCAACACTGCTGTATGTTTACTGACGTTTGGGATTAAAACCACTCAGCTGACGGATGTTAATGTCAGATGAGGCTTTATCTTCATCTCAGCTCAGTTTCTCACCAAACATCAACAACAGGACTTACTGAACTTTTCTCTGCAGTTTGTCTTCCACCGTAATCATCACAAAGAAAATCTTCATTATCAATAATTCATTGTCATGGAGACACATCAAGTGTCCCGGTGCTGCTCAGTCTGAGCTGCCATGTCTTTCCAGACCGCATTCATTCGTTTATCCGTTGAGACTGAGGACCTTGTCTTTCTCTTTTAAATGCCACTTGCAAATGCTCTGCAGGGGAACTTAAAAATCCATTTCCCTCTTCACGTCTTGGGTTGTAGTCCATTCATCTTGTGAGGATTCCTCTGTGTTTTTCTATTGATTTGCTGCTGCCTGCTGTCATGCCCCGGACCACAGGAGACCTGCAGGAGGTGCGGCCAGTAATGGAGTCATCTTGTCCTCGTTATCTCTGGAGTCCAAGCAAGAAATGAGACAGCCACGACTCCCGCCTGACCTTCACCTCCTCTTTAAAAGGTTCTGATGACAGTATGGAAATCCATTGTCCTGTGATGGAAAAGTCTTTATTTTCTCTGGATCTTACCCACTGATGCCTCTTGCATCTAATGAAGACATTACAGGAACCTGATTGGAGAAGGAAGACGTAGTGTTCCAACACACAAACTGTGCACTTTGAAGATGCTTAAAGTTTGAACACATGATGTTCTGGTTCAGAGTGCAAACAGGACTGATGTCAGAGATGTTAAAGCCCCGTTGTCATTGTTCACATCATGCTGTTGGCTGTTGTTTCACTTTCATTTGTATTTCTTCATTAATATCACATTCACACCGGCCCTGGTTGGTCCACTCGAACCAAACCCTGGTCTGTTATCGCTGCCAGCACTGTTTATATGGAATCAGTTTTCATTCGAACCAAAAATGAGCTAATTCTCCTCCACTGGAAACCTGGTGGATTCTGGGTTTCCTGCATGGTGGGATTTACTGGCAGTGTGAAACAGACAGACCATCCGATGAACCAAAATGAAGAACCAGAAGGGAAAACCTCATTCAGAACCACAACTGAGAAGGAAAACCTGAACCAGATCAAGAACCAGGAAGGAGAATCTCCATCAGAACCAGGACCAGAAAGGAAAACCAGATCCAGAACCAGAACTGGGAATTCAGCCTCAATCATTTGTAGGTGATGCTGACAAAATGTTTTCTGGAGGGTCTACAACGTGAATAAATGCCTCCGTCTCTGCTCTGCAAGCTTTCTTCATATAAACCGTCCTGTAGAAGTGGAATCACGTGGATTCGTCCAACGTCCGATCCAAACAGAACAAAAGAACACATTAGTAACCAACATGACTGAAAAACAGCAGAAGCAGAACGTCTATCTGCCGCTTTGAACACAAACAGTCTGTCAGGTAATTACTGGACCTTCATCGCTTCATACTGACAGAATCATCTTTCACACGATTACAGTCCACATAAAATCAATCATTCATCAAGTTCATATGTTTTATGTATTCTTTTAAACTGGACTACATGTGCACACACTCTGAAGTTCACATGTTGACCTGCACATCTGTTTAAGTCAAGTTTCCTTCTACTTTCTGATCTTCTGAAGTGAAAACACACAACTTCTGCAAACTTTCCAGAAATACATTACGCTTTACTTTGTACAGAACTAATAATGTCTGAAACTCAACTGAATGTTTCAGAAATCTTGACTTAATAAACATTGTAGTGGTGTGTTTTCTCAGCATTGTGAATCATTCTTACTGCACCTTTCTGCTAAACAAAGGCTCTTCTACATCATAACCTCCACATGGCATTAACAACACAAAGTGTGCAATACGTGACGCGTTGCTCTGTTCTGACATCTGTTTTAATATAAACTAGTTTTGACGTCAACCTGTCATATGTTGCTGTGTACATAAAGCTAAACTCAACCTCTGTTGGAATTCCCGCCAGCGAGAGCAGAAGAAACATCTTTTTTCTTTGTAAAAACAGAAACACCTGAGCAACTGTCTACACAAACACTACTGTAACATTATTAATATTTCAGACAGAACGTTTAGGCCCCCAGACTGACCCTTGGGGGTCTCCACGTTCAGTCCTCATGCACTCTGACACATCATCAGCAAACTGTTGTCTATGTGTCCTGTTTACAGGACGACTCCTTGCACACTATGTTTGTAATTTAGAGATTACAATAGAATTATCTATCGTACCAAATGCTTTTTTAAATCAATAAAAATTCCTGTTGTGTGTTTATTTTTTCAGTTGTTTGTTCTCAATCTATGTCTTTTATTCTTTTCAATGAAATGATCCAGATGTTCTGCAAAAAGTTCTTTGAGCACTGTTGAAAACTGTGAAAGTAAAGCCACTGGTCCATAATTAGTAAAACGATGTTTGTCTGCTGGTTTCTGTCTGGGAAACTGTCTGGATGAAGAGACTGGTAGTGGTTAAGTTGCGGGTGGAGAAGACGTGAGAGAGGTGAGGGTTTGTGGTGGGGTGTATTAGGGAAGGTAAAGAAGGGTGAGGGATTAAAATGGGAGGGGTGTGGTGGGATGTAGAGGTGTGGGTGGCACACACAAACAGACAAACACACACACACACACACACACACACACATATATATATATATATATATATATATATATATATATATATATATATATATATATATATATATATATATGTGTATATATATATATATATATATATATATATATATATATATATATATATATATATATATATATATATATATATATATGTATATATGTATATATATCGTCTCATCTCGTCTTGCTTATCCGGGTTCGGATCGCGGGGGCAGCAGCCTAAGCAGGGAAGCCCAGACTTCCCTCTCCCCAGCCACATTTGCCAACTCTGCGGGGGGGATCCCGAGGTGTCGATGGAGCACTGCCTCCCCCTCCTGAGCCGCCGGATGGTGGACCAGAATCACCTCGAAGCCGTCCGGAAGTCTTTCTCCATGGCCTCGCCGAACTCCTCCCATGCCCGGGTATTTGCCTTGGCGACAGCCGAAGCCGCATGCCGCTTAGCCTGTCGGTACCCATCAGCTGCCTCCAGAGTCCCACAGGCCAAGAAGGCCCAATAGGACTCCTTCTTCAGCTTGATGGCATCCCTCACTGCTGGTGTCCACCAACGAGTTCTGGGATTACCGCCACGACAGGTACCAACAACTGTACGGCCACAGCTCCAGCTGGCTGCCTCAACAATAGAGACATGGAACACAGCAAAGGCGCAGCGAAACTATCCTTTCGTCCACCGGGGTAAACCCCAATGTGCAGGCACCAAGCCAGGGGCTAATGAGAATGCCCACACCTGCTCGGCGCCTCTCCACAGTGGAAGAAGGTCCAGCCCCTCTAGAGGGTACTGGTTCCGGAGCCCAAGCCATCCGTTGAGGTGAGCTTGACTATATCTAGGAGGAGGAGAGTCCAACTATATCTAGCCGGAACCGCTCAACCTCGCGCACAAACTCTAGAGCCAGCTTCCGCAGCCGGGGATCGGACCGCCAGGGTCCCCACCTCCTTCTTAGGACTCCTTCTTCAGCTTGACGGCATCCCTCACTGCTGGAGTCCACCAACGAGTTTTGGGATTACCGCCACGACAGGCACCAACGACATTACGGCCACAGCTCTGGCTGGCCACCTCAGCAATAGAGGCACGGAACACAGCTCATTCGGACTCAATGTCCCCCACCTCACTCGGGACATGGTTGAAGCTCTGCTGAAGGTGGGAGTTGAAACTCGCTCTGACGGGGGACTCAGCCAGACGTTCCCAGCAGACCCTCACAACACGTTTGGGCCTGCCAGATCTGACCGGCTTCCTCCCCCACCACCTGAGCCAACTCACCACCAGGTGGTGATCAGTTGACAGCTCCGCCCCCCTCTTCACCCGAGTGTCCAAGACATGTGGCTGCAGGTCCGACGATACGACTACAAAATTGATCATCGTACTGCGGCCCAGGGAATCCTGATGCCAGGTGTACATATGGACACTCTTATGTTGGAACATGGTGTTCGTTATGGACAATCCATGACGAGCACAGAAGTCCAATAACAAAACACCATTTTGGTTCAGGGGGGGGGGACCATGCCTCCCAATCACTCCTCTCCAGGTCTCACTGTCATTGCCCACGTGAGCATTGAAGTCCCCCAGCAGAACAATGGAGTCCCCAGAAGGAGCACCCTCCAGCACTCCTTCCAAGGACTCCAGAAAGGGTGGGTACTCTGAACTGCTGTTCGGCGCATAAGCACAGACAACAGTCAGGACCCGTCGCCGCACCCGAAGGCGGAGGGAAACTACCCTTTCATCCACTGGGGTAAACCCCAACATGCAGGCACCAAGCTGGGGGCTGATGAGAATGCCCACACCTGCTCGGCGCCTCTCACTATGAGCAACTCCAGAGTGGAAGAAGGTCCAGCCCCTCTCGAGGGTACTGGTTCCAGAGCCCAAGCCATGCGTCGAGGTGAGTCCAACTATATCTAGCCGGAACCGCTCAACCTCACGCACAAGCTCAGGCTCCTTCCCCACCAGAGGTGACGTTCCACGTCCCTAGAGCCAGCTTCTGCAGCCGGGGATCGGACCGCCAGGGTCCCCGCCTCCTGCTGCCGCCCAGCTCACACTGCACCCGACCCCTACAGTTTCTCCGCAGATGGTGAGCCCACGAGAGGGTATGTATATATATATGTATGTGTTTATATATGTATATATATGTATATGAAAAACTCCTCCCTCACCCACCCCTCCCATCTCCCCAGGGTAGGGTGGGTGGCTGTTCATCTCTCCAGCTCAGGTTCTCTAGCAGAGTTCTGGGAGCTTGAGGCTCCTACGCAGTATATCTTAGCTGTTCCTAGGACTGATCTTTTCTGGACGGAGATGTCTGATGTTTCACCAGGTATCTGTTGGAGCCACTTCTCCAGTGTGGGGGACACAGCCCCCAGTGCTCCCATCACTATGGGTACTACTGTTGCTTTCACCCTCCAGGCCTTCTCCAGTTCTTCCTTGTGGCCTTGGTACTTCTCCAGTTTTTCCTTTTTCCTGATATTTCCATCATTGGGGATGGATACACTACGGCTTTCCTCTGCTGCTTATCCATGATCACTATGTCCGCTTGGTTGGCCACCACCATTTTATCTGTCTGGATCTGGAAGACCCAGAGGATGTTAGCCCTCTCATCCTCCACCACCTTGGAGGGAGTTTCCCACTGGGACTTAGGGGCCTCCAGTCCATATTCTGCACAGATGTTCCTTTAAACTATGCCAGCTACTTGGTTATGGCGCTCCATGTATTCTTTGCCTGCCAGTATCTTGCACCCTGCTGTCAGGTGCTGGATTGTTTCAGAAGCCCCTTTGCATAGTGTTTTGACATCTGTGGTCTGAGCTTCCTCCTTTGGCCAGCTTGATTCTGCTCCATTTATATTGTAGCAACCTCCCAAGGCCAAATTAACCCCCGAATCAGATAAGAACTCATGACTTTCTACTTCAAAAGGAAGTCCATCCACACATCTCCAAAACAGAGCACAATGAAAGCCCTAAAATTTAGATCCATCTCTACAATCCTTTAGACAGACCTCCACGTTATACCAGGAACCCTGCTGGTTTTATCTTGTCCCGAAATGTCTACACAGACAGACTGTGGCACCCTTTTGAAGTTGGACCCTGAAGTAAGAGCCTGTTGTCCATCACCTCAGGAGGTCCCTTTGTATCCACAGCACACAAAGACCAGATTCCAGAGCGGGACCTTAAAGCTCTGAACTCTAAAACTGTATAAAATCCTGGATGCACCCTCAGCACACCTGGATAAATGGACTCTTCTTCCTTTCTAAATAATCCAAGACTTTAACCGTTTTTCAGATGTGAAATCCACAGAAGTTAGCAAGTTAGTTAATTTCTGTGATTCCTTGGATGGAGCAATGGCGCCATCTAGCAGACACCCTCAAACAGGTTAAGATATGCATTTCAGGCTGATTAAATACACAGTGATTAACATTATATGCTGTTGTAATTAACAACTCTGACTCAAAGTAAGAAAGTGTGGAAATGATTTCTTGACCCACCAGGTCCGTGGAAAGTGAAAATCATCGATGAAATGTATTTGAAATGTCTTGTACCTGTTAACAAACCTTTTCCCCCTTTGACAGCAGCAAAACTGTTTTAAGGTTCATGTTTATAAGGATCATTCATACTTCTTCTCATCTATAAATGGATTTTATAGACATGTTCTGAGGTTGGAAAAATGTTAAGTTTAATTCCCCAAGAACTTAGTCTTTTGGCCCAACTTTCAGACCCCATGTCCTGACCCCTGCGCTCTGATTGGATAATCTAAAGTCCACCCCAGAGCGCCGGCAAATTTAACGGCGGGTCTTCCTGGAACTCGCTCTCTTGTTAGGGTCCGAGCCATACGAAGTATGGCAGGGCCCTATTGTTATTGTAATGTTTATTATTATTAGGGTCCGAGCCATACGAAGTATGGCAAGCCCTATTGTTATTGTAATGTTTATTAGGGTCCGAGCCATACGAAGTATGGCAGGGCCCTATTGTTATTGTAATGTTTATTAGGGTCCGAGCCATACGAAGTATGGCAAGGCCCTGTTGTTATTGTAATGTTTATTAGGGTCCGAGCCATACGAAGTATGGCAGGGCCCTATTGTTATTGTAATGTTTATTATTAGGGTCCGAGCCATACGAAGTATGGCAGGGCCCTATTGTTATTGTAATGTTTATTATTAGGGTCCGAGCCATACGAAGTATGGCAGGGCCCTATTGTTATTGTAATGTTTATTATTAGGGTCCGAGCCATACGAAGTATGGCAGGGCCCTATTGTTATTGTAATGTTTATTATTATTAGGGTCCGAGCCATACGAAGTATGGCAAGGCCCTATTGTTATTGTAATGTTTATTATTATTAGGGTCCGAGCCATACGAAGTATGGCAAGGCCCTATTGTTATTGTAATGTTTATTATTAGGGTCCGAGCCATACGAAGTATGGCAGGGCCCTATTGTTATTGTAATGTTTATTATTAGGGTCCGAGCCATACGAAGTATGGCAGGGCCCTATTGTTATTGTAATGTTTATTATTATTAGGGTCCGAGCCATACGAAGTATGGCAAGGCCCTATTGTTATTGTAATGTTTATTATTAGGGTCCGAGCCATACGAAGTATGGCAAGGCCCTATTGTTATTGTAATGTTTATTAGGGTCCGAGCCATACGAAGTATGGCAGGGCCCTATTGTTATTGTAATGTTTATTAGGGTCCGAGCCATACGAAGTATGGCAAGGCCCTATTGTTATTGTAATGTTTATTCTTCTCAGCACAACTCACTCAATTTTGACCCCCTTAGACCCCGTGAAAAGTTGCGAAACTTGTTATTATTATTATTAGGGTCCGAGCCATACGAAGTATGGCAAGGCCCTATTGTTATTGTAATGTTTATTATTAGGGTCCGAGCCATACGAAGTATGGCAAGGCCCTATTGTTATTGTAATGTTTATTATTAGGGTCCGAGCCATACGAAGTATGGCAAGGCCCTATTGTTATTGTAATGTTTATTATTTTTGTCAGCACAACTCGGCCATTTTTGACCCCCTTAGACCCCGTGAAAAGTTGCGAAACTTGGCACACACCTCAGTCCCGGCGAAAATAGCAATATTCTGGGGTCCGTGTGCACGCCAATGCAAAAATACCTCGACGGCGCCCCCTAGAAACGCCAAAAATGGCCTCTAGAATGGGGAAAAAATTTTTCAGTTTGACGTAGGACGACGAAATTCGGTACACATGTCTATCACATCAAGACAAGTAAAAAAGTCATTGAAACGCCTGTTGTCATGGCAATGGGCTGTCCGCCATCTTGGCGTTTGCGGCCATTTTTTTGCCCGTTTTTGTCAATTTGGGCGCATCGCATTTGAACGAACTAGTCTGAGGGGATTCATGCTATTGGCTCCACATTTGCCATGGAGCTTTGTGACAACATGGGGACCAAAAGTTATTCAAATCTTTTTGATAGGAGAAAGCGTGTTACCGTGGCAACCCATGGAAAAAAGCGTTCTCGCCATGAAACACGGTTCACTCATATCTTCGCAGAAATACATCCGATCGGAACCAAAACTAAAATAATTCATGTTTGTTAGGTCCTTCACGCATTGTAATATGTATTGTGGGGGGTGCGCATTTTGGGGGGGGGGCCCCTAGGGGCCCGATAGTCTACTTTGACCTAGGGCTACGAAATTCGGTACACATGTATAAGTAACCAAGACGAGCAAAAAACTCAATTAAGCACCTGTTACCATGGCAACGGGGTGTCCGCCATCTTGGCGTTTATGCCCTTTTTATCACTTTGAGCGCGTCGTATTTGAACGAACTAGTCTGAGGGGATTCATGCTATCGGCTCCACATTCGCCATGGAGCTTCGTGACAAGATGGGGACCAAAAGTTATTCAAATCTTTCTGATAGGAGAAAGCGTGTTACCGTGGTAACCCATGGAAAAAAGCGTTCTCGCCATGAAACACGGTTTGCTTATATCTTCGCAGAAATACATCCGATCGGAACCAAAATTCTGATAATTCATATTTCTTAGGTCCTTCACGCATTGTAATATGTATTGTGGGGGGGGTCACATTTTGGGGGGGGGCCCGAGGGGCCCGATCGTCTACTTTGAGCTAGGGCTACGAAATTCGGCACACATGTGTATCAACCCTAGACAAGCATAAAACTCAATTTAGTACCTGTTACCATGGTACTGGAGAGTCCGCCATCTTGGAAAAAAACCTTCTCGCCATGAAACACGGTTTGCTTATATCTTTGCACAAATTCATGCGATGTGCACCAAAACTGTAACTAGTCATATTTGGTAGGTCCTTAACACATTATAGAATGTATTGTGGGGGGGGCACTTTTTGGGGGGGGGGGGGGCCCTCAGGGGCCCGATCGTCTACTTTCACCTATGGCTACGAAATTCGGCACACATGTGTAACAACCCAAGGCGAGTAAAAAAGTGCATTGACCACCTGTTACCATGGCAACGGTGTGTCCGCCATCTTGGCGTTTACGCCCATTTAGCACTGTATGTGCATTGTTTTTTAACAAACTAGTTTTGGATTCGTGCCTTTTACTTCACATCCACCCGGAAGCTTTGTGGCGAGTTCAGGTGGAGGGTTCGGCTTGAGGCGAGGACCCGATGGATGCCGCTTGCGGCTTTAATATTTTTTGCTCTTCTCTTGTTTTTTTTTTTGTTGTTGCTTTTCTCTTGTCTTACTTTTTCTCTCTTGTTTTGTTTTCCTCTTGTTTTTCTTGTTCTCTTTTTGTTTTTTTCTCTTCGTTTTTCGTTTGATGTTTGCTTTAGTTGTGTTTTTGTCCGCCTGACGCCGTGTATTTTTTTTAAGCTTGCTAGACTGCTTAACACCAGAAAACTCATCCAATTCTGGCTGAACAATTTTTTTGCTTCTGAGACACCATCGAAGCTGCTCTCCCGGCCCACGAAAACTGTGACCAGTAATGTACAGACGACCCAAACGTTACTGCTCCAGCTGATCCCAGGACTTTGCCGGCATCCGTGACCTGTGGATTCTAATCAGATTTGGGTTCAGCTTCAGACGTCAAACCAGGCGGTTCCAGGTGAGCTCCTGACTTCTGCGGAGGTCCCCTTTGGACAAATATCAGGACGACCACTTAATCCTTGCCCACTGGACCCAAGGTTCGGGTTCTCGACCACCGACGCTGAAGTAAGATAGATCCATTGTTCCACTGCCTCCCATCACCGACTGGTGTCTTAGTATATATATATGTATATATATCTATATATCTATATATCTATATATCTATATATCTATATATATATATTTATATATATATATATATATATATATATATATATATATATATTTTTATATATAAATTGAGCCGAATCACAGAGTGATGCAGCGTAAATCAGTGATCTATGCTGGTTTTGGATACCGGAGCTAAACTCAAAACATCCAGCATCCAGGGCTAAAGCCCCGGAAAAACTGGCTGGCACCGTTTCATCTATCCATCCATTTTCTATACTGCTTGTTCCAATTAAGGGTGGTGGGAAGCGAGAGGAAGGAACACCCTGAATAGGTCGCCAGTCCGTCACAGGACGTGGATGTGGAAGAAAACAAACGAGTGAACAGCAGAAGACATTTAGACACAGTGGCGAAGCACTGACGGCCTAACTGAGCGATCATCAAAGGAGGGTTGACAGACAGCTGCAGGACAGAACTAACAAGCTCCACTTTTACTGCGGGACCCCCAACGGTCCCCATACCTGCAGTTTTCCCTGCAGATCCACTACAGACACTTGTTAGCTATGAAATGAAACATGGTGTGCTGCTCGGCCTGAATCAGTACGGAAGCATTTGTCTGACAGCTGCAGAACTCAACATCTGTCATTGTAAGTGACAGTGAAGTGAGCGGCGACCAGCCAGCATGTGATGGAGGACGACGATACTTGAAAACAAACGGGAAGTATCAGAAAGTAAACTGGAAATGGGCCGCATCATTTCCACATGGTTTGGTTTTAAATATGTATTCATCTTTAAAATCATAAGCTGCAGGCACAGAGCTGCCCGAGTAGCTTCAAGTAGTGGGCTGTTTACAGATCTAGACTTAGCTTTCAGCGTTGACTTCAGCCTTGGTCCTAAATGGTGGTTTTCCTTCCTGGTTCTAGTCCTCATGGAGGTTTTTCTTCCTGGTTCTGGTCCTGATGGAGGTTTTCGTTCCTGGTTCTGGTCCTGATGGAGGTTTTTCTTCCTGGTTCTGGTTCTGACGGAGTTTTCCTTCCTGGTTCTGGTCCTGATGGAGGTTTTCCTCCCTGGTTCTGGTCCTGATGGAGGTTTTCCTTCCTGGTTCTGGTCCTGATGGAGGTTTTCCTTCCTGGTTCTGGTCCTGATGGTGGTTTTCCTTCCTGGTTCTGGTTCTGATGGAGGTTTTCCTTCCTGGTTCTGGTCCTGATGGAGGTTTTCCTTCCTGGTTCTGGTTCTGATGGAGGTTTTCCTCCTGGTTCTGGTTCTGATGGAGGTTTTCCTTCCTGGTTCTGGTCCTGATGGAGGTTTTCCTTCCTGGTTCTGGTTCTGATGGAGGTTTTCCTCCTGGTTCTGGTTCTGATGGAGGTTTTCCTTCCTGGTTCTGGTCCTGATGGAGGTTTTCCTTCCTGGTTCTGGTTCTGATGGAGGTTTTCCTCCTGGTTCTGGTTCTGATGGAGGTTTTCCTTCCAGGTTTTGGTCCTGATGGAGGTTTTCCTTCCTGGTTCTGGTTCTGATGGAGGTTTTCCTTCCTGGTTCTGGTCCTGATGGAGGTTTTCCTTCCTGGTTCTGGTTCTGATGGAGGTTTTACTTCCTGGTTCTGGTCCTGATGGAGGTTTTCCTCCTGGTTCTGGTTCTGATGGAGGTTTTCCTTCCTGGTTCTGGTCCTGATGGAGGTTTTCCTTCCTGGTTCTGGTTCTGATGGAGGTTTTCCTCCTGGTTCTGGTTCTGATGGAGGTTTTCCTTCCTGGTTCTGGTCCTGATGGAGATTTTCCTTCCTGGTTCTGGTCCTGATGGAGGTTTTCCTTCCAGGTTTTGGTCCTGATGGAGGTTTTCCTTCCTGGTTCTGGTTCTGATGGAGGTTTTCCTTCCTGGTTCTAGTCCTGATGGAGGTTTTCCTTCCAGGTTTTGGTTCTGATGGAGGTTTACCTTCCTGGTTCTGGTTCTGATGGAGGTTTTCCTTCCTGGTTCTAGTCCTGATGGAGGTTTTCCTTCCAGGTTCTGGTTCTGATGGAGGTTTTCCTTCCTGGTTCTGGTTCCGATGGAGGTTTTCCTTCCTGGTTCTAGTCCTGATGGAGGTTTTCCTTCCAGGTTCTGGTTCTGATGGAGGTTTACCTTCCTGGTTCTGGTTCTGATGGAGGTTTTCCTTCCTGGTTCTAGTCCTGATGGAGGTTTTCCTTCCAGGTTTTGGTCCTGATGGAGGTTTTCCTTCCAGGTTCTGGTTCTGATGGAGGTTTTCCTTCCAGGTTCTGGTTCTGATGGAGGTTTTCCTTCATGGTTCTGGTCCTGATGGAGATTTTTTCCAGCGTTGATTAACATCACTGTATCTATTACTATGACAACGTCAGCAGCCTCATATCCACATTCAGCTTCAGTGATGTGTGACATGTGAGGGAAAATTATTTTTCATGTAGGTGTTGTCATGTCTATGATTTATAGTTTGGTTAGCATCATAGTTTTGGTTTTTGTCTGCATTAATCCTGTATTTGGTTCCATTTGTGTCTCATTGGTCTCATAACAAATCGTTTTATATGTAAGGATGCCAACGGAGGAAATTAATATCCTAACAAATAAACTTTATTTGTATTTAAGTCGGTAACAGAACAAAGAGAAAAGATGCACGTGTCCTGGTGAATCAGCGTGATTCTGTTAAAAAATGAGATTGAGTGGCAGTTAAGTCCGACCATCTTCATTCCTCTTTATGGCTTCATTATTCTCTTTAATTCAGTTTTTTTTCCATGACTGACACATCTGAAAACTTCAGAAACACGTTAAAGTCAGACTGTAAGCAGCAGAGAAGTGGGAAAAGGTTTGTGTGGAACATGGAGTGACTGAAATCCCTCCATCCATCTGGGAGATTTCACCAAACTGGGAATCTTGGAAACCCTCATTCATGATGGTTTGGTTGCCATAACAAGCATTCTTGCAACTTCCAGCTCAGCATTGGTCCGTGTTGTCCACTGTGAGACGGAGGACAGCTAATTCTTACACTTTCAGCTGGTTTCAGACTGCAGGACAACAAGACTGTTCCTCAGACTGCATCTTTTTTTGCTCTTTGTGAGTTTGGACAGATTGGCCAGATTTGTATATTTGAAAGTGATCTGATCATACTGATCACGTTCCAGATCTAATTTAACTATCTAGTCTGCGTTGCTATGGTGATGTGTGGGATCGGGGCTTTCAGAAGGAAGTCCTGCGTCTAACATATCCAACGCAGGGTTCTGTGTTCCAGAAGAATCCCAGTAATATTAGTATATTAGCCCATTAAAATCTTCAAGACATAATTAATGTTAAGGTTTTTTTTTAAAAGTATGACAGTTGATTTCACATGGTCATGCAAAAGCAAAACAAAACTGAACAGAACAAAACTGAACAAAGCACAACGCATCACCATGGTTGGACAAAAGCAAGAAGAAGAAAAAAATCTTACATCTGCCCCTTTTATAAAAATGTACCACACTAACAGATAGTCTGTCAATTTTCTTGACAATACTTGAAAAACAAATCACTCGTTATCAGTCTATAGAGCAGTGGTGGGCTGTCAGGGCCAGCAAGGCCTTCTCTGCTGGCTTAAATACCATCAGAAGCACTGACCTGTACTTACAACTCATATTCTCATTTTATTCCATGAAATTGTTTTAAATTTATTCACAACAATCAATTATTTTAATTACACTGCCTTTTTCTTGGCTGCACTACTTCCCTTACCTGTATGTGAATGTTGGCATTTTTTTTGTCCAATCAGATTTTAGCCATGCCAATGTAATCTGCCGATGGCTTCAGAATTAGCAATGCTGGCCGATATAATTTGAACTATAGTAGCAATGGGTCTTTTTATTTAACCAATCAGGTTTCAGAATTTGCCTCACAAGGCCACCTAGCAGGCCTACAATAACGTCAATACTTTCTGTTCTGTGATTCGTAGGTTAGAGTAAAGCTTTACGGTCAAGTGTGACTAGCAGAACACGTCTTTTAGAGAGCTCCAAGTATACGTACATTTGAATTGAAAGTTTTCACGGCCATGATGGCTGGTGGAGGAGAAATTGACTTGGTCTCTGAAATATTAAAAATCCATTCTCAAGGTGGACTTTTCTAGAAAAGCTAGACATTGTGAGGAGAGGTAGACCAACCCTGAAGCTAGCTAACTTGTCTCAGCCTGGGAAAGGCTTTGTTTGCCATTTTCAGACCAGTGCCTACGATAGGTACCACTGGCAGGTGTCAAGAAGCGATTTGTCACATATGAAGATATTACATGTGGCAGAAGAGCTGATGACATTGCAGCACTTATCGTCCGTTTCATGGAGGAATATGAATGTCTGGATAAAGTTGTGGCGCAGTGTTTTGATGGTGAAGCAGTGATGTCATCAGGACTAAATGGAGTCCAGCTACTGGATGACGTTTGCCAGTGCCATTTTCCTCGTGTTGAAGCAACTTGAGAGCAGTACAAGTCAAGACTGGTTAGTACAGTTTTTGAGAAGAGAGATGCCCTCAAAGAAGTGTTCAACGACATTTTGGAACATCAGGACGAATACGATGATGACTCTGTGTGTTGTGCTGATGGACTTAAGGCATGTCTGAATGACTGGGTTCTGTTTTCTGCTGCACGCATTCAACGGAATTTTTGAGATTCTGATGTGCTTTTTAGAATGATGCAGAACAAAACACTGGATGTACAGTTCTCTCTGACAAGAGTAAAAGAGTTTTGTGACACCATTGTGCGAGAAAGGGGTCGGTTTGGTGCGATTTCCAGCTCCACTGAGCGCATGTCAGGTACTCCGAGCGCACGCAGAGGGCCAGCTCAAGAAGACATTCTCGCTCACTAACAGAAACTTCACAAAAATGTTCTGGACAACATTCTTTGCTGGATATAAAAATCGATTTTAGGATCACAACCAGTTAATGTTTCTCTCTCTTCTCGACCATCAGCAGTTTCAGACATATCGGAAAAGGTTCCCGCACAGAGCCTTCTCCAGCTGGACACAGAGACATGGAACACTATTTGATCTGTCCTGTTTAAAAACAGAACTGACTGTGATGTACGCTATGACAGACTTTGAAGGGAAATCTCCCTCTGATCTCATCAATTTCCTCCACCAAAATAATCTGAGTGAGAGCATGCCCAATCTCTACAGATTGACATGTCTGACTATCCCTGTATCCACTGCAAGTGTCGAGCGCACATTCTCAGCCCTCAAGAGAATAAAAACATACGCCAGGAATACGATGGGACAGAGTCGACTTGCAGCCTTGGCCTCCATGTCTATAGAAAAGGATTTACTGATGGAGATGAAGTGCAGAGATCATCTCTGTGACAGAGTCATGGAAGTCTTCCTGCACAAAGAAAGAAGGATGGATTTTGTTAATAAATAGTCATCTCTGGTGAGTTTGATTTATTTGAATAATTGAGAAAAAATGTTTTGACATGATCCATCCATCCATCCATCTTCTGCCGCTTATCCGGGGTCGGGTCGCGGGGGCAGCAGCCTAAGCAGGGAAGCCCAGACTTCCCTCTCCCCAGCCACATTTGCCAACTCTGCGGGGGGGATCCCGAGGCGTTCCCAGGCCAGCCGAGAGATGTAATCCCTCCAGCGTGTCCTGGGTCTTCCCCGGGGTCTCCTCCCAGAGGGACGTGCCTGGAACACCTCACCAGGGAGGCGTCCAGGAGGCATCCTGACCAGATGCCCGAGCCACCTCAATTGGTTCCTCTTGATGCGAAGGAGCAGCGGCTCTACTCTGAGCCCCTCCCGGATGACCGAGCTCCTCACCCTATCTCTAAGGGAGAACCCGGTCACCCTGCGGAGGAAACTCATTTCAGCCGCCTGTATACGAGATCTCGTTCTTTCGGTCACGACCCACAGCTCATAACCATAGGTGAGGGTAGGAACGTAGATCGACTGGTAAATCGAGAGCTTCACCTTCTGGCTCAGCTCCTTCTTCACCACAACAGACCGGCGCAGAGTCCGCATTACTGCAGACGCCGCACCGATCCGTCTGTCGATCTCGCGCTCCATCCTTCCCTCACTTGTGAACAAGACCCCGAGATATTTAAACTCCTCCACTTGAGGCAGGACCTGACCCCCGACCTGGAGAGGGCAATCCACCCTATTCCGGCTGAGGACCATGGTCTCAGATTTTGAGGTGCTGATTCCCATCCCAGCCGCTTCACACTCGGCCGCGAATCGCTCAAGCGAGAGCTGGAGATCACGACCAGATGAAGCCAACAGGACCACGTCATCTGCAAAAAGCAGGGACCCAATCCTGAGGCCACCAAGCCGGATCCCCTCAACACCTCGGCTGCACCTAGAAATTCTGTCCATATAAGTTATGAACAGAATCGGTGATAAAGGGCAGCCTTGGCGGAGTCCAACCCTCACCGGAAACGGATCCGACTTACTACCGGCAATGCGGACCAAGCTCTGACACCTGTCGTACAGGGACCGGACAGCTTGTACAAGGGGGTCCGGTACCCCATACTCCCGGAGTACCCCCCACAGGAGCCCCCGGGGGACACGGTCGAATGCCTTCTCCAGGTCCACAAAGCACATGTAGACTGGTTGGGCAAACTCCCATGCCCCCCCCCAGGACCCCAGAGAGGGTATAGAGCTGGTCCACTGTTCCGCGACCAGGACGAAAACCACACTGCTCCTCCTCAATCCGGGATTCGACTAGCCGGTGGACCCTCCTCTCCAGGACCCCTGAATAGACCTTACCAGGGAGGCTGAGGAGTGTGATTCCCCTGTAATTGGAGCACACCCTCCGGTCCCCCTTCTTAAAAAGGGGGACCACCACCCCAGTCTGCCAATCCAGCGGTACTGCCCCCGATGTCCACGCGATGCTGCAGAGGCGTGTCAGCCAGGACAGCCCCACAGCATCCAGAGCCTTAAGGAACTCCGGGTGGATCTCATCCACCCCCGGGGCCTTGCCGCCAAGGAGCTTTTTAACCACCTCAGCGACTTCAGCCCCAGAGATAGGAGAGTCCACCCCTGAGTCCACCAGCTCTGCTCCCTCATGGGAAGACGTGTTGGTAGGATTGAGGAGGTCTTCGAAGTATTCCCTCCACCGACCCACAACGTCCCGAGTTGAGGTCAGCAGCTCCCCACCTCCACTGTACACAGTATTGATGGAGCACTGCTTCCCCCTCCTGAGCCGCCGGATGGTGGACCAGAATCTCCTCGAAGCCGTCCGGAAGTCTTTCTCCATGGCCTCGCTGAACTCCTCCCATGCCCGAATTTTTGCCTCGGCAACAGCCGAAGCCGCATGCCGCTTAGCCCGCCGGTACCCATCAGCTGCCTCCAGAGTCCCACAGGCCAAGAAGGCTCGATAGGACTCCTTCTTCAGCTTGACGGCATCCCTCACTGCTGGTGTCCACCAACGAGTCCTGGGATTACCGCCACGACAGGCACCAACTACCTTACAGCCACAGCTCCGGCCGGCCGCCTCAGCAATAGAGGCACGGAACACAGCCCATTCGGACTCAATGTCCCCCGCCTCACTCGGGACATGTTCGAAGCTCTGCTGAAGGTGGGAGTTGAAGCTCGCTCTAACAGGGGACTCAGCCAGACGTTCCCAGCAGACCCTCACAACACGTTTGGGCCTGCCAGCTCTGACCGGCTTCCTCCCCCACCACCTGAGCTAACTCACCACCAGGTGGTGATCAGTTGACAGCTCCGCCCCCCTCTTCACCCGAGTGTCCAAGGCATGTGGCCGCAGGTCCGACGATACGACTACAAAGTCGATCATTGAACTGCGGCCCAGGGAATCCTGATGCCAGGTGTACATATGGACACTCTTATGCTGGAACATGGTGTTCGTTATAGACAATCCATGACGAGCACAGAAGTCCAATAACAAAACACCATTTGGGTTCAGAGGGGGGGGACCATGCCTCCCAATCACTCCCCTCCAGGTCTCACTGTCATTGCCCACGTGAGCATTGAAGTCCCCCAGCAGAACAATGGAGTCCCCAGAAGGAGCACCCTCCAGCACTCCCTCCAAGGACTCCAGAAAGGGTGGGTACTCTGAACTGCTGTTCGGCGCATAAGCACAGACAACAGTCAGGACCCGTCCCCCCACCCGGAGGCGGAGGGAAACTACCCTTTCATCCACCGGGGTAAACCCCAACGTGCAGGCACCAAGCTGGGGGCTGATGAGAATGCCCACACCTGCTCGGCGCCTCTCACCATGAGCAACTCCAGAGTGGAAGAAGGTCCAGCCCCTCTCGAGGGTACTGGTTCCAGAGCCCAAGCCATGCGTCGAGGTGAGTCCAACTATATCTAGTCGGAACCGCTCAACCTCGCGCACAAGCTCAGGCTCCTTCCCCACCAGAGAGGTGACGTTCCACGTCCCTAGAGCCAGCTTCTGCAGCCGGGGATCGGACCGCCAGGGTCCCCGCCCCTTGCTGCCGCCCAGCTCACATTGCACCCGACCCCTACGGCTCCTCCCGCAGATGGTGAGCCCACAGTAGGTGGGGCCCATGTAACCCTTTCGGGCTGAGCCCGACCCGGCCCCATGGGCGAAGGCCCGGCCACCAGACGCTCGCTCTCGTACCCCGCCTCCAGGCCTGGCTCCAGAGGGGGGTCCCGGTAACCCGCGTCCGGGCAAGGGAACATTCATGCCCAGGTTAGTCGTCATCATAGGGGTCTATGAGCCGTGCTTGGTCTGGTCCCTCCCCTAGTTTTTGACATGATATAAGATAAATATTGATTCGGAACTGCTGCAGATGATGCGGTTGTAGTGTAGAGGTTTGGGTTTCTTGCTGTATTGCTAACAGTATTAACCTCAATATTACGCAAATTGTCTCGCTCTGCATTGCAATGGCTTGGGTATGTAGCGTTTTTAGTATCGATGGTGCATGAGACGTGAAATTGGTGATATTAAGAAGTTTATTAAGTCGGGCAAGTCCCCACTGAAGGCCCAGGTACCAGATGGACGGCCCGCCACTGCAATATAGTAGCCGCCATATATATTCATCAGTCATTTAGTTCATAGATGGATTATTTCCTACATCTTAACTTAGTCTGTAATTATTTACACATAATTACATTACACATACACTTAATTATATGCATACTCACATTTACATGTACAGTCCTGATCAAAATCTTAAGACCAGTTGAAAAATTGCTAGAATTTACCTTTTGCATATTTTGATCTCAATGAGATCTTAAGTAGAGCTACAAAATGCAAAATCAAGAAGGTGCAGTGTGAAAAAAAGCACTTTGAAAAAATAATTTATTGAAAACAACAATTAAACTGAAATAGGCTGTTTCTCAGCTGATCAAAAGTTTAAGACCACAGGCTATAAAAACCTAAATCTGCACAAAATTCTCATTTTCTGTTGGACTTTCACATGGTCATGACTTCCTGATGGCTAAAGCTAAGAAGCTTTCTCTTCTTGAACATGGTCGGATCATCGAGCTACTTAAGCAAGGCCTCTCGAAGTGTGCCATTGCTGCTGAGGTTGGACGTAGTAAGACAGTCATTCTAAATTTTTTGAAAGATCCTGAGCATTATGGAACAAAAAACTCAAGTGGTAGACCCCAAAAAATTACACCTGCACTGAGCCGGAGATCCGACTGGCTGTCCATCAAGACACAGGGTGGTCCTTGACCCAAATTAAGGCCCTTACTGGTGCTGACTGCAGCACGATAACCATCAGACGGCATGTGCAGGAAAAGGGTTTCAAAAACAAAATCCAAATTCAAAGACCTCGTCTCCTTCAATGCCACAAAACTGCCCATTTACACTTTGCCAGGGAGCATCAAACATGGGACATTGAAAGGTCGAAAAACGTTTTATTCTCTGATGAGAAAAAATGTAACCTTGACGTTCCAGATGGCTTCCAATGTTACTGACGTGACAAGGAGATCCCACCTGAGATGTTTTCTACCCAACACAGTGGAGGGGGTCCATCATGATCTGGGGCGCTTTTTCATTCAGTGGAGCACTGCAGCTTCAGGTGGTGCAGGGTCGTCAGACGGCGGCTGGTTATGTTCAGATGTTGCAGTGGACATCCCTCATGACTCAGGGCCTTGTCTGTGTGGTAACAGCTGGGTTTTTCAACAGGACAACGCTACAGTTCACAATGCTCGCTTGATGAAGGACTTCTCAGGGAGACAACATCACTCTTTTGGACCTACCTGCATGTTTCCCTGATTTAAATCCCATAGAAAACATGTGTGGATGGATGGCAAGGGAAGTTTATAAAAATGGCCATGACTTCCAGACAATTGATGCCCTTTGTGAAGCCAACGTCACCACTTGGAGCACTAGCTTCCAGGAAACACTCGCATCAAGCATGCCCAAATGAATTTTTGAAGTGATTAACAAGAACGGTGAAGCTACCCGTTACTGAGTCCAACTGAGAAATGTTTTTGTCCTGGTTTGGAGAGTTTTTTGTTATTTTTTGAGCGATGGTCTTAAACTTTTGATCAGCTGAGAAACAGCCTATTTCAGTTTAATTGTAGTTTTTAATAAATTACTTTTTCAAAGTGCTTTTTGTCACACTCCACCTTCTTGCTTTTGCATATTGTAGCTCTACTTAAAATCTCATTGAGATCCAAATATGCAAAAGGTATTTTCTAGCAATTTTTCAACTGGTCTTAATATTTTGATCAGGACTGTACATAAATGTATCCTCATACATACATATATACATACATAATTCAAGGTGTTTCTATCTGTTTATTTGTAAAATGTGATTTTTTTTCAAATGATTTTTAAATGAAATAGGACTAGAATATAATATCATATCATCACTCCAGTAGTTGTGACACAATGATTTTTAGTTTGCCTTCTTCCTTAATGTTTTTTAGCATACTTGTACAACGCAGTGCAGATGAACCTTTCCTCACCTGAAACAACCCCTGGACGCTTTGTGTTACTTTTTTATGGATTACATGAATTTCATGATTTTAAAATTTACTGGATCTCTCAATTTGTGAGTTTTCAGGTTGACAAAAACATAATTAATCCAGCCATAAAGGGAGGAAAACTTAGAAACTGGTTTGTTTAATTTAGTCTGGTGTATTATCACTGGAAGTTTAGCTTTTTATGTCTTTATTTACTCAATAAAAGCAATATTTATACTCTTTGTATTAATAAAAGCTGAAGGATCAAAATGACTGAACCTGTTTATTTATTATTCCGAATGAGCTTTGATGGTTTTAAATATAAAACTACTGCACTACAGACTGGTTCCATCCCAGTCCTTGTCACAACCTGCTAACTGGATCTCGGATATAAAGATTGAAAGAACGCAAATTATTTAAATCTATGTCCTGTTCTAAGTTGGAAAAAATGTGAGGATATAAGTGCACATGCACTTCACCTTTTCTTTGCTCCTTTCAAAACAACAAATGGTCATATGGTTACCTATTATCTAGTTAGCAGCTATCAATCCTGCTTAGCCGCAGTTAGCAACAGTTAGCTCCAGTTAGCCGTAGTTATCAGCAGTTAGCTGCAGTTACCAGTAGTTAGCTGCAACTTTTTGCCGTTTTCAGCAATTAGCTGCAGTTAACAGCACTTATCTGCAGTTACCAGCAGTTTGCTGCAGATACCACCAGTTACCAGTAGTTAGCTGCAGTTAGCCACCATTTTCAGCAATTAGCTGCAGTTAGCAGCAGTTAGCTACAGTTACCAGCAGTTTGCTGCAGTTACCAGTAGTTAGCTGCAGTTAGCCACCGTTTTCAGCAATAAGCTGCAGTTAGCAGCAGTTCCCTGTTGCTAACTTGGCGACTTTTGTGCTAAATCTGGTGACTTTCCAACCCCCCTTGGCGACTTTTTTTGTGAAAAGCGACTAGCGACAAATCTAGAGTTACTGGAGTTATTGGACACTTTTATGGCGTTTTAGCAACTGACTTTAAAGCGCATAATGTAAAGTTATTGTCACGAACGAGAGTCTCTCCCCGTCCTAAAGCACTCACAGTCGCTCCGGCTGCAGCTGCAGCCAGTTAGAGGAACAGAGAGGACACCTGCTCGACTCCACCTACAGTCACAATGAACAGCCAAAGAGTGGAACGTAAATTGCAAAGTTTTTCACATCACGCAAAAATAATTAATTTTATTACATTCACAGCCTCTGTCACTTACTCACCTCATCCACTGTGTGCGACACAAGCTAAATATTTATCTAGCTCGTCATGTCTCTAGAAAGTACAGAAAGGAGTGGGAATCAAACTCTGAATTCAAAGGCTGGCTGAAGCCGTTTATTGGAGATGATATGATGACATACTGCCTGTATTATAAGGCAAATTTCTATGCTAAACTCAGCGATAAAAAAAATTACACATGACAACTCAAAAATATATCCATAAAGCAAAGCCTTATAATAGTTCAACCAAAAGCAAGCTAAAACTAAATAAATAAATGAAGAAAAATAAATAAATAAATAAATAAACTAAAAGTAAGAAAACTAAAAAAAAAAAAAAATTTAAAAAAAAAAAAAAAAAAAAAAAGTATCTCTGTCAAAGTGTCTTTTTTGGGTCACTGTGGCAGTCCCAAGCCCAGATAAAGGAAGAGGGTTGGACATGCAGCTAGCTATTCCACAAAACATAACAATCATTTGGTTAAATTTTATATTTGATAATCTTACATTTAATAAAGCAGGACAAAGCTGATTTATACAATGTGGGTTTATTGGTATTCAAAATTATTATTCAAAGGGATAGTCTGTTTCAGTGGCAAAAAAACGGACATATTTAGGGTGGTTTTGACTGACTTTTTGTTTCTCCCACAACGTTATTCCTCTCTCCTACAAGGTCCATTATATTACATGCAAATGAAAAAATTATGCAAATTAGGCGATGACGTCATTTAGCGACGTCTAGCGACTTTTAGAACAGCCAATAGCTACTTTCTTTACTGAGTAGTTGGCAACAGTGCAGCAGTTAGCCTCAGTTATCATCAGTTAGCTGCAGTTAGTAGCAGTTATCAGCAGTTAGCTGCAGTTAGTAGCAGTTTTCAGCAGTTAGCTGCAGTTAGTAGCAGTTATCAGCAGTTAGCTGCAGTTAGCAGCAGTTAGCTGCAGTTAGTAGCACTTAGCCCCAGTTAGCCTCAGTTAGCTGCACTTAGCGCCAGTTAGCTGCAGTTATCCACAGTTAGCTGAGATTACCAGCAGTTAGCCGCAGTTAGCAGAAGTTAGCTGCAGTTAGTAGCGGTTAGTTAGATTTTAGGGTGCCTTACTCCTTTAACAAAAAAAGTGAGAGTGTTGTAGTGAGTGGGAGCAGCTCTGGTGGTTAGGTGAGTGGCAGCACCTAGGATAGAGTAAGCAGAGGTGATGAAAAGTCTAAGTCAGTGTGTGAGGCGTTCTGGGGAGAGGAGCTTGGTGACTGCTATCGGGTGATAACCCAGCCAAGCAACCGCCTAGTGCTCAGTGGGCCTTGTGGGAGGGTGCCGACCGCAGCTGTTTAGGCCGAAGACAGTTAGTGGGACTGTAGGGTGAGTTCGCCATCCAGGCAGGGATAGGAGGAGTTAGGGGAACACATAGGAGCAGGTCTTCCACTCCCCAGCCAGAAGAGAGGTGCTCCTGCCGTCAGTGGAGGCCTCATTGCGCTGGGCCGGCATCTGTCTGGGACAGCTAATTGTGCTGGACCAGAGCTAAAGCTCAGACCCTGTGTGAGGGTCTCGACCCAGGGGAAAGCTAAGTAGTTTTTGTTTTTAATTCTATAAATTGTATAAATGTGTGGCGTGAGTGTAGGAAAGTTTTAATGGTGTTGCTTGCACCCAGTAATGTGTCTATTATTTGACAAGGTGAAACACAGTTATAACCTCCATTTTAAAACGGATTCTCTCTTCATGCTAGCATGGGAACGCTACAGCTCGTCCTGCTACAGTGTGCCGGATTTAGCACCTGTTCGATCTTACCTTCATATCTATACAGTATTATACAAGAACAAAACCCATGTTATTGTCTCTTGCCAGGATTTTTTGTCTCCAAACAGTCCAGCAATGGAAACCATTCAGTCTGTCTGTTCTAACTGGTTTCAGATGGGAAATGAGCTGAATGGCAGATATGATAACAAGAAATCATTTGAAAGATGTTTTAATGATTTGAAGGACAAGTGGCAGGGACTAATGTATCAATGATCTATTCTAATTAATGATTTGGGATTAATTTTGGAATAAATTTTTCTGATTAATATAATTAATTATAGAGGACACATATCACAATATAATTCAGATTTCACTTTTTATTATGTAAACTGAATAAATACATGTGTAACCCTGTTTTTTGTTGTTCTGGCCAGAAAACTAATGTAAAATATGAACAAAAATATTAAATTGATCTGAAGTATTTGGTGGTTAATAACATTAAATCAGTATATCACGTCTTAAAAAACACTTTCAATCGAACAGAGAACAATAAAACATTTTTATACAGTATAATCTTATTGTACAGTCTCACAGAGGTGGAAAATGTGTGTAAACTGGATGAGAAGGTAATCACAGCAACGTAGAGCTGCTGGGAGGAACTGGGAAGCTATCTGAGGATGTGACTGGTCATACTGGAGCAGCAACACATTTATGTGTTTCTTGTTGATGCAGAAGATGGAAAAACTGGAAAACGACATCAGCTGTATCAGGGAGAGGAAACCTGGAGGTTCACCAGGCTCTCACATCCACTGAAAAACATTAAATGCACATTAATACTATCAAATATTTCTTATTTATTTTTTAAACTCATAACATGCAGATTTATCCAGCAGGACCAGGCTGTCTCTACATTAACTGTCTTGGACTACATTTCCAATCAGCTCAAACACTCTCAGAAAACCTCAGGACTAAGTTGGTTGATTTCTATGAAGTTTACAGGGAACTTGTGAAACTGTAACAGAGTATATTGAATAGCTATCACTAAACAAATAAATGGAGCATATAAGCAACGTAGGTTAGCTGAGGAAATCATGAAACTCTTATTACAAAAAACAAGCTAGAGAATTAGCAAGCAGCAGAAAACACAAGACTAATTTAACTTATTAGCACAAGTTCCAACATTATTTCAACTTAATATCACTTAATAAAATTACTCCCAGACATTGCCTGAGCAAGGAGAGAGAAGAATAGCTTCATCCGAGGAGCTGACAGCAACATGTCTTCACACAACAGGAGCCTGTGGCTGAATGACCAAGACTCCACCCACCATCCGCGAAACACCGCTCTCAGATGCCACAGACCAAACCAATCACACAAAATCAAACAAACAACACACATTACTTAGGGCAGGGGTGTCAGAATCCAGTCCTCGAGGGCTGGAATCCGGCAGGTTTTTGTTGTTTCCCTCCACCAACACAGCTGATTCAAATCAATGGATCCAACAGCTTCTTGTCAACCTGTTTCAGTGTCGGTCAGGTGTGTGTTGGAGACAACAAAAACCTGCAGGATACCGGCCCTCCAGGACTGCAGTTTGATACCCCTGACTTAGGGCATAACATTGATGCTGCTTTTACTGGGACTTTGTCTCTTCATGGATGTATAACTGGCCCAATTAAATAACACAGTTGACTTAATTTGCTGCCAAATATTTAGCTAATGACTCACAACACCAAAACTGTTGTCATTTCAGCCACTTACCTGAGAAAATGCTTCCAAAACACCAAAAATGAATGAAGGTCAATGGTGGAAGTGTTGGTGTTTGGAACTATCGGCGGCTCCATGAACCACGTGACTTTCACATTTCATTCTTTCTATAGAAGTCTTTGGGACAGTTGCCACTCTCATTGGAACACTCTGGCTAGCAGCTCCGCTGAGGAACGACAGGTGAGTCTGGAAGTGCTCCACCGGTAATCACGTGAAAAATGTGAAAAAACACTTTAAACTCCGCCCACACAGCCTCATACCTGATTTTATATTTATGCTGTAAAGTTTTTACTGTTATGTTTGTTAGTCTGGATGAAGAACAGAACATTTACAGAAACACGCTCACATGTCGATGTTCAGCTAGCTGAAGCATGTGTCCGGTCTCTCATGCGGTCCGCTGGTTTTTCGGTTCTGTTCCCTGTTGAAGGTGTGCGAGATGAAGGCAGATCCAAGCAATTCCTGTGCTGGTCTACCTTTACTTTAAACAGAATAAATCTTTAAACAGAATAAACCAGTTGCTAGGTGGCAGTGGTCTCAGCAAGTTGATTATTTTTAGATCATCTCTCTCACAGTGGACATGCACCTTATAGCCCTTTTCCACCAGGATCAACTGAACTCGCCTCGACTCGGTTTGTCCAGTTTTCCACTCGGCTTTTGTACCCGTTTACGGTACTGTTTCTGTAACTCCTCAGCCCAGGTTCTAAGCAGGCTGAGTCCGGTTGTGTGTGACGTCGCCAGACTGCATGACGCTATTGGTTGAGGGCGTGGCCAATCAGAGGTCAGGATCAGGGAGTGACCCTTCTGAAAGAGCGACTCCAACTTGCAAGTTGTTTATATCATGTGACAAGCAATGGCGCTACAAAAGTCTGTTCCGTGGTCCACGGCGATTTCATACAAACCCCGCTGTTGAGACAAGCTCAGACGAATGGGAAAGAGGCTTTAGATGAAGATTTCAGACCCCTCCATGATTTCTAAGAGGGAAAACTTGCAAAATCACAGGCTGTTCTAATACTTATTCACTTCACTTTACATCAACACACACACACACACACACACACACACACACACATGTGTGTGTTATTCCTTGAATATTCCACTCTGGCTGCACATCTGAACTGCAGATGTTGGTTTTCATGGTGTGTGTATTCAGCCTTAAATGCTGCTTTAGCTTGACATTATTGACTGTTATTAAATGGAGTTAAAATGCGGTTGACTGAAACGAAACTTTGCACTTCCCTGCTCCTCCCGCTGGAACCTTTTCTCTTGGCAGAATGGAGGAAGTGCAGATAATTTGGGTTTTTATTGGCCTGACTGAGTGTATTATTTAGTTTTTGCTTGATATTTCTGGTGCTGGCTTGGGTCGATGCCTCCACGATGATTACTGTATGAATGATTTTCTCTGTCTTTCAGGGCTGCCTCCCACCCACCACCATGGTGGTCTGCAGCTCTGTAAATGACCAGAAGCACAGCTAGCATAAAACCAGTCTAACTAACTGGTTAACAGATTTTTTTCATTCTCCTGCATCCATCTTAACGTCCAGCTTCATCATGTGCTGAACAAACATGTAAGGCTTTCATGCACATCTTCTCTCACCTAACCCATCATCAGCTGCACCTCTTCATCTTTCTGTTTACATAAATATCCAACAAGCCAATCACACGGCAGCGTGTAGACACGGTGAAGTCCAAACTGAGCATCAGAATGAGAAACAAAAGGAGTTTAAGTGACTGTTTCCTGTTTGAGGGAGAAAAGAGGCATCTCACCAAACTGAACCAAAACGAGAAACAAATCCTGAAACCGGGTTTTGTCGTGACTTACAGCAGCGGCTCTCCGATTTCTTCCTGGCAATTAATCAAAGTGAACGAAGGAACAAATTCTTTTCTTTCTTTGTGTCCCTTCCTTCGTCTTTAAGGTCTTTTCCCCAAAACAGAATTTTGATGGCTGCTTGAAGACGACCCCCCTCCGAGGCCTGGGTCCCAGGTGGGTTGTAGTTTACCCCCCAACGCCACCGCTAATGAAGCCCTGCAGGGATACTGGACACCTATCAGGGACAAAGTTCCCACTTTGGGAAAAGAAAAGCATGTTCAGTAAACATTGAGTTCAGTCATATTTCAGAACTAAGATCTATACCACATAAAACAGTAGCAGCATGTTGCATTCAGATGCATGAACTGCAGAGGACTGGCTGTCATGTGTTCAGTGTGTATCAACAGCCTGGTGTTCAGTGTGTACTGTAAGGTGTATAACACTACACCATACAAGCATGTAGATGTTTTGTTTTTATATTTCAGCTCTCAGAAATGATCATTTTACATTCACAAACTACATCCAGGACTTCTAGGTGTGAAACTGGTTCAAAGTTTACCGCTGTTTATCTTGTAAAGGAGCAACTTGGTCGTACTAACGGACTCAGTTAAATGAGCCTCCCCTGGCTGGCTGCTAACGCTAGCTAGCATCACCGGTTGCACTGCCACCGACGTCTGGGCCAGCTGCTTCAGGGCTTTGCCTTGAGATGATGTAGGTGGTATGGATAAGAACACAGCAGGCTGGAAGACATGATGCAGAAATTACAGTGGAAAATGATGTTTTCTTTACATTCAGAAGGTGAGTGTAAGTTGGTGGTGTGTTGATGCAGCAGCCCAAAGAGGAGGGAATGGAAAGCTGCAGCGTCCACCTGGTGCCAGATATACGGAAAAAAGAGAGAGATGAGGAGCTTTGTGCAAGTCTGATCTCTCAACTTTTCTGCTGACTGGTTTGTCCAGAAAACGGCAAGTTTGCTTTAATGCTGATTTCCTGTCGTTTGTGGTTTCACAAATTATATATATCCCCCGCCTTTCTTTTTTTTTTTTTTTTGGCCCTGAAGAGCACCGTACAAGACTTATTTGTAGTTGTCTTTTTTCTTTCTTTTAATTTTGTGATATAAATTCTGTAAACTCTGATCTGTAAAACCGTTTTCCACGTTTCTTGCTTCTCTTCACAGCTCAGAAACAGCAGCTGTCAAAGTCTGATGAGCTGGAGTTAGCAGCATTTTTACATTTCTCTGCCAGCCTCAGAAAAACTGTTTCTTGTGTATATATATATATATATATATATATATATATATATATATATATATATATATACATATATATATATATATATATATACATATATATATATATATATATATACATATATATATATATATATATATATACATATATATATATGTGTGTATATATATATATATATATATATATATATATATATATATATATATATATATATATGTATATATGTATATATATAAACTTATTCTGAGCTTCAGCTTGAATATGTTTTTTACCGTTATGGACATTCATGAGTACGAGTTCTGATGCGTGATCAGTGGATGAATAACAACCTGAGGGACAGAGTGCGTTATAGACGCAGTTAGGCTATAGATCTGCATGGTGAAGACAGCAGTGCATGTATTTGTGTTTGTGTTCATGGTGACACTGAGGGGCTCTGACAGACTTGTTCTCTGTCAGCAGATGGATGCATGCATAATTCAATCAGGAGGCAGTTTCATGCTGTTTCTCTTCCTGTCTCATCGCTGCTCCCAAACACAGACAAAGCAGGATTTGGCTGCAAGTCGTCTGCCATCGCTGCCCCAGCGGTTGCCTGGTGCACCCCCCAGCCCACACATCCACCACCATGCAGAGAGACCCGACGCAGTGAAACCCCCCCTCTGCTGTGTTACAGAGCAGGTAAAAGCAGAAGCATTCGGCTTAAGTTCACCTCCTGATTACAGCAACTTCACCTCTGTGCTGCTGTAAACATGGAAGCTGCCTCATGCTTTGGCCTCTCGTCTGTCTGCAGAGCAGAAAACATAGAACTCATCAGCGTTTGACGTTATCACAACACTTCCCTCAGTTCTTCTTGGAGCTCCTGGAACAGTCTGCAGCATCTGTCCACTTATATTTTCATCTGTTCCAGCCTGTGCTGCCACTCCCACCATTACTCTCCTCTGCTTGTGTACTTTGTGTTTGACATATGCTGCCTTCACTCTCCAGACTGCACTCATAGACATGTCAAATAACTGTAGAGTTTGTGTTAGTGATGCACCTGTTCTGTCTTCTTCTGAGACTTCTGTAGATGGACTCATGTCAGCTTTCCACTCAGATATGTTTCTGTAGACAAACTAGAAGGTTTATGTCCTTTTTATATGGATAAAATATGAATTATCTCTGCGTGGAGATGAGAAGAGCTGCAGTTCTAGACAAAAGCAGACATAAACATTTACTTCTGTTCATCATTAAAACACGAGCAATGGCTGAACTACACACTGAGCGATCACACCGTTAATCGCTACGCAGCAACCAGAATTCAGTTCAATTCAACTTTATTTGTAGAACGTCAATTACACAACATTTTAACAGAAACGACCCAATTCAACCCAGTCCACTTTCGTCCGGTTAGGGTCCAGTCAGATGATGTAGCCCAGTTTAGCGAAAGAAACACACGGATTGCATCTCATCTTCCTACAAGGAAGGAAAACCTCCATCAGGACCAGAACCAGGAAGGAAAACCTCCATCAGGACCAGAACCAGGAAGAAAAACCTCCATCAGGACCAGAACCAGGAAGGAAAACCTCCATCAGGACCAGAACCAGGAAGAAAAACCTCCATCAGGACCAGAACCAGGAAGGAAAACCTCCATCAGGACCAGAACCAGGAAGAAAAACCTCCATCAGGACCAGAACCAGGAAGGAAAACCTCCATCAGGACCAGAACCAGGAAGAAAAACCTCCATCAGAACCAGGAAGAAAAACCTCAATCAGGACCAGAACTAGGAAGGAAAACCTCCATCAGGAACAGAGCCAGGAAGAAAAACCTCCATCAGAACCAGAAAGAAAAACCTCCATCAGGACCAGAACCAGGAAGAAAACCTCCATCAGGACCAGAACCAGGAAGGAAAACCTCCATCAGGACCAGAACCAGGAAGAAAACCTCAATCAGGACCAGCAAGGAAAACCTCCATCAGGACCAGAACCAGGAAGAAAACCTCCATCAGAACCAGGAAGGAAAACCTCCATTAGGATCAGAACCAGGAAGAAAACCTCCATCAGGACCAGGAAGGAAAACCTCCATCAGGACCAGAACCAGGAAGTAAAACCTCCATCAGGACCAGAACCAGGAAGAAAACCTCCATCAGGACCAGAACCAGGAAGTAAAACCTCCATCAGGACCAGAACCAGGAAGGAAAACCTCCATCAGGACCAGAACCAGGAAGGAAAACCTCCATCAGGACCAGAACCAGGAAGAAAAACCTCCATCAGGACCAGAACCAGGAAGAAAACCTCCATCAGAACCAGAAAGAAAAACCTCCATCAGGACCAGAGCCAGGAAGAAAACCTCCATCAGGACCAGAACCAGGAAGAGAAACCTCCATCAGGACCAGAACCAGGAAGATAAACCTCCATCAGGACCAGAACCAGGAAGGAAAACCTCCATCAGGACCAGAGCCAGGAAGAAAAACCTCCATCAGGACCAGGAAGAAAAACCTCCATCAGGACCAGAACCAGGAAGTAAAACCTCCATCAGGACCAGAACCAGGAAGTAAAACCTCCATCAGGACCAGAACCAGGAAGAAAACCTCCATCAGGACCAGAACCAGGAAGGAAAACCTCCATCAGGACCAGAACCAGGAAGAAAAACCTCCATCAGGACCAGGAAGAAAAACCTCCATCAGGACCAGAACCAGGAAGAAAAACCTCCATCAGGACCAGGAAGAAAAACCTCCATCAGGACCAGAACCAGGAAGAAAACCTCCATCAGAACCAGAAAGAAAATCCTCCATCAGGACCAGAGCCAGGAAGAAAACCTCCATCAGGACCAGAACCAGGAAGAAAAACCTCCATCAGGACCAGAACCAGGAAGAAAAACCTCCATCAGAACCAGGAAGAAAAACCTCCATCAGGACCAGAACCAGGAAGGAAAACCTCCATCAGGACCAGAGCCAGGAAGAAAAACCTCCATCAGGACCAGGAAGAAAAACCTCCATCAGGACCAGAACCAGGAAGAAAAACCTCCATCAGGACCAGAACCAGGAAGAAAACCTCCATCAGGACCAGAACCAGGAAGGAAAACCTCCATCAGGACCAGGAAGGAAAACCTCCATCAGGACCAGAACCAGGAAGAAAACCTCCATCAGGACCAGGAAGGAAAACTTCCATCAGGACCAGAACCAGGAAGAAAACCTCCATCAGAACCAGGAAGGAAAACCTCCATTAGGATCAGAACCAGGAAGAAAACCTCCATCAGGACCAGGAAGGAAAACCTCCATCAGGACCAGAACCAGGAAGTAAAACCTCCATCAGGACCAGAACCAGGAAGAAAACCTCCATCAGGACCAGAACCAGGAAGGAAAACCTCCATCAGGACCAGAACCAGGAAGAAAAACCTCCATCAGGACCAGGAAGAAAAACCTCCATCAGGACCAGAACCAGGAAGGAAAACCTCCATCAGGACCAGAACCAGGAAGGAAAACTCCATCAGGACCAGAACCAGGAAGAAAACCTCCATCAGGACCAGGAAGAAAAACCTCCATCAGGACCAGAACCAGGAAGAAAAACCTCCATCAGGACCAGGAAGAGAAACCTCCATCAGAACCAGGAAGAAAAACCTCCATCAGGACCAGGAAGAAAAACCTCCATCAGGACCAGAACCAGGAAGAAAACCTCCATCAGAACCGGGAAGAAAAACCTCCATCAGGACCAGAACCAGGAAGAAAAACCTCCATCAGGACCAGGAAGAAAAACCTCCATCAGGACCAGAACCAGGAAGAAAACCTCCATCAGAACCAGGAAGAAAAACCTCCATCAGGACCAGAACCAGGAAGAAAACCTCCATCAGGACCAGGAAGAAAAACCTCCATCAGGACCAGAACCAGGAAGTAAAACCTCCATCAGGATCAGAACCAGTAAGGAAAACCTCCATCAGGACCAGGAAGGAAAACCTCCATCAGGACCAGAACCAGGAAGTAAAACCTCCATCAGGACCAGAACCAGGAAGAAAACCTCCATCAGGACCAGAACCAGGAAGAAAACCTCCATCAGAACCAGGAAGAAAAACCTCCATCAGGACCAGAACCAGGAAGAAAAACCTCCATCGGGACCAGGAAGAAAAACCTCCATCAGGACCAGAACCAGGAAGAAAAACCTCCATCAGGACCAGGAAGAAAAACCTCCATCAGGACCAGAACCAGGAAGAAAAATCTCCATCAGGACCAGGAAGAAAAACCTCCATCAGGACCAGAACCAGGAAGTAAAACCTCCATCAGGACCAGAACCAAGAAGGAAACCTCCATTAGGACCAGGAAGGAAAACCTCCATCAGGACCAGAACCAGGAAGGAAAACTCCATCAGGACCAGAACCAAGAAGGAAACCTCCATTAGGACCAGGAAGGAAAACCTCCATCAGGACCAGAACCAGGAAGGAAAACCTCCATCAGGACCAGAACCAGGAAGAAAACCTCCATTAGGACCAGGAAGGAAAACCTCCATCAGGACCAGAACCAGGAAGGAAAACCTCCATCAGGACCAGAACCAGGAAGAAAACCTCCATCAGGACCAGAACCAGGAAGAAAACCTCCATCAGGACCAGGAAGGAAAACCTCCATCAGGACCAGAACCAGGAAGGAAAACCTCCATTAGAACCAGAACCAGGAAGGAAAACCTCCATCAGGACCAGAACCAGGAAGGAAAACCTCCATCAGGACCAGAACCAGGAAGGAAAACCTCCATCAGGACCAGAACCAGGAAGGAAAACCTCCATCAGGACCAGAACCAGGAAGGAAAACCTCCATCAGGACCAGAACCAGGAAGGAAAGCCTCCATCAGGACCAGAACCAGGAAGGAAAACCTCCATCAGGACCAGAACCAGGAAGGAAAGCTTCCATCAGGACCAGAACCAGGAAGGAGGTATATCCTACTGTACTGGTTTCCAGTCAGAACTTCAGAACATCATTCAGATTTGGAATTGATCGTTTATGGACAGCTGTCATGTTGGACTTTATTAGTCCTTGCATCTGATCAGGATGCATCCTGCTGGACCTGGTTCTGACCCAGGACTTGCTGCAGGGGTTACATGTCTGTCTCGGAGGGTCTGGGAGGTGTTGCAGGGTGGAGGATGAACTGGTCGTCTCTGACACCTGACCTTTGACACGAGGAAGGAAATGAATGAGCAGCCTATCGGATCATTGACTGACTGATGCTGCACATCGCAGGCATCCAGACGAGGAGGCTGCTCCTATCATTCCATTCATGCTTTTGGGGTTTTATGCACTTTAAATGGAGTTTTCCTCCACATTACAGGGTTATTTTCATCCGCCCAACAGCATGAAGATGGAGTGAATTCAGGAGAATCCTCCATCAGCTCAGACATGAACAACACCAACTGGCTGAGATCCAGAGGAGTCATTAACGGCTTGATTAGCACATAGATCAGTCTCGCTGTGGACAGGACAGCTGGCCACCGTCTCCGCAGTTTTTCTGACCATATGCAGCGTTCTGATCAGACAGTGGGAGGGTGTGAAGGTCGCTGTGGTGTCAGAGAGGCAGATGTCTCCGCGGGCAAAGCGTCGCTGTAGAAATATCAGTTTGTGGTTAAAAGAGCTGCAGTGGTCAGAGACGAGCAGAGATCAGCTGCATGCTGGTGTGAAAAAGAGGAAAAAGTGGAGTTTTATCCAACATCCCAACTGGAACTGGGGAACAAGGGAAGAGAGATATTTACTCATGTAAGTGCTGACTTGACTGTATTAACAGTTTGTTCATGTGTTTTTTACATATATCAGTATTTATTATCTCTGCAGGGAAACGTTCTGGATAACATTTATTTTCTCCAAATAATTTACACTAGACATTAAATTTTTCCTGTGGAAGTGACTAGTCCATACTTCTATTAAAGCCTCCAGTAAGTCCTGAAACATTGAATCATGTCATTTACTGTCTGTCTGCATTCATAACTAAGGAGTGAAGGGTTGTGTACAAGAAAGCCATATAATGTAAAACTCCTCATGATGATGGCAACATGTGCAGACACATCTGATGGCCTCTTCCTCTAATTCAGCTACTTTTTTCTCTGAATTAACTTTTGCAGAGGATGTGCAGCCGACCTTCTGTGGCCTGCGAGCAGCCAGCTACAGTACACATAACATCGCCGCTAACGATGCTATCGACCCAGAAAGAGGACGCAGAGAGCCAGGATAAGAGATAAGCGTAGACAGCTTGCACCTCGGGCGATTCTCCTACCAAGCCTTCTCCTGTTAAAGATCCAATCACAGGAGAGCATAATGGATGAAGAACAACTGAAGTGTGCAGCAGAGGGAAAGTAGATGTTGCGCTCCACATCTTTACACAAATGTGGCCTGAAGTTGAAAATGTACTGCGTGATTAGTGGACCATGTCCCACTCTGCCAGGAGATGGGATCAGGGACACTCTCCGCTGGATGAATAAAACACTGTTTATCACATGCTGGCATTTCAATGATGATGACAAAACAGGAAAACAGTTTTAATTCTGGTTTCATTTAAACCATTAGAACTGCTAAATTCCCCACAGAGTGTCCACACCCACCAGCGGAAGACGCATGTCCTCCCTGCTGGTCCAAGGGTCTGTCAGTGGAAACAGTTCAAGCAATGTTGCAGCAGCCTTTCTTCAGTCCTGATGAACGTCCATCATCACCAACATCATGCAGGAGGAGACACGCTTATCACGAGGTGACCACAGTTTTTTCTCAACCACAGATTCTGAATACCACAAGACCAGTATATCAGGAGACGGACCAGTATACCAGAAAATGGAACAGTATACGAGGAGACGGTACAGGATACCAGGAGACAGACCGGTATACCAGGAGACAGACCAGTATACCAGGAGACAGACCAGTATACCAGGAGACAGACCAGTATACCAGAAAATGGAACAGTATACGAGGAGATGGTACAGGATACCAGGAGACAGACCGGTATACCAGGAGACAGACCAGTATACCAGGAGACAGACCAGTATACCAGGAGATGGAACAGTATGCTAGGAGATGGTACAGGATACCTGGAGACAGACAAGTATACCAGGAGACAGACCAGTATACCAGGAGACGGACCAGTATACCAGGAGACAGACCAGTATACCAGGAGATGGAACAGTATGCTAGGAGATGGTACAGGATACCTGGAGACAGACAAGTATACCAGGAGACAGACCAGTATACCAGGAGACGGACCAGTATACCAGGAGACGAGAGATTTTAAAGTATCTCTGACATCCTGCCTGACTGATTCTGTACAGTACGTGGACTGTCTAACACGTGGAGATAAGACTCTGTATGCCAACCGGAAGGAAGTATACAGGGCTGTACCCCTTCCGCCACTGGGCAGATCTGATCACAACATGGTCTATCTTCAACCTACATACAAACCTTGTGTACAAAACTTTCGTTTTACCACCAGAACCTTCAGGAAGTGGTCACCAGAGGCAATGGATGGACTGAGGGACTGTTTTGGCTGCACTGACTGGGATGTATTGCTGGAGGAGCAGGACTTGGACAGGAGTGTTGACACCATCACAGAATACACAAGTTTCTGTAGAGACTCTGTGATTCCAATCAGGACTGGTAGGTACTATCCTGATAATAATTCCCAGAAAACCAGTGCCATCAGAGGTCTCCTGAACCAAAAAAAAAGAGGGCATTCCAGTCAGGGGACAAGGAAAAGAAGAAGAATGTACAGCAGGAGCTTATAAGGTCTCTGAGGCATGCCAAGCTGGAGTACAAAAGGAAGGTGGAAAAGCAACTGGAAAACAAAGACATCAAAAAGGTGTGGAGGGGAATGAAGACCATCACTGGCTACAAGTTGGACAACTGTCAGTCTACAGAGGATGATGTAGACAAAGCTAACTCCCTCAACCAGCATTGTGTCAGGTTTGACAATGCTCTATCCACCTTAGTGGTCGCCCCTTTCACCTGTGCAGCTGCTACCTCCACCTCCGTGGCTCTTTCCTCCACATATGTGGCTTCTGTCTCTACATCAACTACAGAGGTTGCAGCTGAGCTCAGGAAACTCTGACCAGGAAAGGCTGTAGGCCCAGATGGGTTATGTCCAAGGCTCCTAAAAGACGTTGCAGGGCAGCTAGCTGTTCATCTCTAAAGGCTGTTCAATATGAGCCTTAAGATGGAAAAAGTCCCCATTCATTGTCTCTCATACCGGTGCCCATAAAGGGCCACCGATGGAGCAGAATGACTACAGACCAGTAGCTTTGACATCTCACATAATGAAGACCTTTGAGCGACTCCTTGTTTGTTGCATGAGAATTCAGGTTGCTGAGAATCTCGACCCTCTCCAGTTTGCCTACCAGGAACACTTAGGAGTTTAGGATGCAGTCCTTTACATGCTGCACTGTGCATATGCCTACCTGGAAGTGTCTGTTTCTTATGCCAGGATCATGTTCTTCGACTTCTCCAATGCTTTTAACACATCAGGCCTCCCATACTGAAAGATAAACTTTTAGACTTGAGTGTGGCCCCCTCCCTGACATCCTGGATTATCGAATAACATCAAGACCACGATATGTCAGGATGGGGAGAAGTGTTTCTGGAACTCTGGAGAGCAGCACTGGGGCTCCACAGGGGACTGTTTTAGCTCCCTTTCTTTTCACAACTTGGAGTCCTGCCACATACATAAGCATTCAGATGAAACAGCTGTTGTGGCATGTGAGTGGTGGACAGGAAGGGGAGTACAGGGACCTGGTAGAGGCCTTCACAGACTGGACTAACCGGAACTGTCTTCTCCTGAACGCTTCCAAGACCAAAGAGCTTGTGGTGGATTTCAGGAGATCTACATCACACAAAAAGTCAGTCTGTATTGATGGAGAGGAAATAGAGAATGTGAAGACCTACAGGTACTTGGGGATGGTTCTGGACCAGAGGTTGGAATGGTCAGCCAACACAGACGCAGTGTACAGGAAGGGACAGAATCGCCTTTTCTTCCTCGGGCGGCTCAGGTCCTTTGATGTCTGCAGTGACCTGCTGCAGATGTTCTATAGCACTGTCATCACAAGTGTGATGTTTTACCAGTAGATGGACCAGTATACCAGGATACAGACCAGTAGTCTTGGAGACAGACTGGTGTACTGGGAGACGGACCAGTAGTCTTGGAGACAGACTGGTATACTGGGAGACGAACCAGTATAATGGAAGAGAGACCAGTACACCGGGAGACGGACCAGTACTCTAGGAGACAGACCGGTACACCAAGAGACAGTGGATGGACAGGACCATCTGGTCCTTAGTCCAGGAGGACAAGCAGGACGCTGACGTTCAGGATTACGCTCAGAGGCAGAGTCCATGAGGGGGATGAGGACTTCATGTCCACAAAAGCCTGTCCTCACAGTCCAATGCTGTGCAGCCCCGCTGGCCAGATAAGACCAGGATCAGCGGATGGAGATGTAGATGTTCTTCTGACAGTGGAACAGTGATGCTCTGGAGAGGTAGATCCTTGAAGGATCACACAGACCTCCATGTGCCAGCCAGGCGTACCAGGACCAGGTTCCCAGACCCATGTCAGTCCAGATGCTGCAGTGGGACCTGGTTCTGATGCAGGACAAGCTCGGCCGCATGAGGCTGGACTGTGTGAGAAGGTCCTGCATGACAAAGTTTTCCACTATGGACTGGTATATTCACCAGACTGGAATCCAGTCCAGCACCTCTAGGACATGGTAAATGGTAAATGGACTTGTACTTCTATAGCGCTTTTCTAGTCATACAGACCACTCAAAGCGCTTTACACTACTTGTCACATTCACCCATTCACACACACACACTCAGTCAACACACCCATACCCCGATAGGCACATCGGGGGGCAGTTTGGGGTTCAGTGTCTTGCCCTAGGACACTTCGGCATTTCAGGGGAAGCCTGGAATCGATCCCCAAACTTACCAGTTGAAGGACAACTGCTCTTCCTCCTGAGCGACATCTGTCTGGTTCCATCCACAGACTGTCCAGGAGTTGACTGATGCCAGGATTCGGGTCTGGTTGGAGATCCTGTAGGAGAACATGGTCTCATCAGGAGTCCAGATGTTGTAGAGGATGCAGTCAAGAAACCAACCACAAACTGGATCATCTGGAAGAGTTCCTGGGTCAGACTGCGGTCTGGTCTCTGAGTCCAGACCTCTGTGATTTTGTCATTTTCCTTTGCACTGATCACCGGAACTCCGAAAGTTCTGGGCGGACTTTGATGAGATCTTCAGAAAAAGTCTGAAATGGTGTTTATGTGTTGTGGAGTGATCCTGCTCCCCACCTGGATCAGTTTCCATTGGAGCTTCTAACTCATTAATAACGGCCGTAGTGATTGGCTGAGAGCTTCCTCTGTTTATTACATTCTAATGACTCTCACTCAGCAACGTGCTCCTTTTCATTCTTTATTTGGAAGATCTTTTATCTGTTTATGTTGGATTAGATAACAGATGACAAGCAATATGTGTGTGTGTGTGTGTGTGTTTATATAGCAATCATATATATCAATTTAATTAAACATTGAATGTTTTTCCCATTTTATGGCATCTGAATGTGACTTGTCCACTGGTTTAGTAGGAAATTCCCTCATGGTCTGAACCTGACAGCCTGTCTCGGCTATAAATAGATTTAATCCTGGAAAATTCCTCTAACTACATATCCCAGAGTGCTTTTCCAAGACTGAACCCAGTCATGTGACCAAGCAGCAGGAGCAGGTGGTTTGTGGTCATATGATGTTGTTAGCCGAGGCTGAGGAGCAGCAACATCTCAGTTAATCACAGCCCACATCACTGCGTACGCTGAAAGGTAAAGCCGGAGGACTCCCTCCTTTTCACCCCGCGTTTTTCTGAATTTAAAGAGGGATGCTGCAGGCTCCCACAGAGGGGAGGGGGAGAAGGGAGGGGAGGGAACGAGGGAAAAGGCAAAGATGGGGGATGGGGAGGCCATCAGACATGCCTCTTCGTTGCTTTCTGTTGACAACAATGGAGCACAGATGTTTGCACTGCATCAATCTATCTGCTGTGAACATATTGTGCCTGCAGCGTGTGTGTGTGGAGTGTGTGTCTGCGTGAATGCCATTTGGTTGGAGATGAGCTGAGCCCTGGTGGAGAGAAGGGTTGGGTTTGCTGCTGGGTTACAATCACTTCCTATCCAAGTCTCTTCCTGCATCTTGTTTCCTCCTACTGTCCTTTCCTCACGAGGTTAACCCAAGCTAACACAGCTCCGGCAAAGCTGGGATGCTAACACGAAGACAAAACACAATGCAGCATTTTAATGTTGTTAACAGGGTTTCGTTCACCCCATCACAGACGACAGGTTTGTTTTGAAGGTTAGACATTTTACTATGTGCTGGTTGATACAACCTCATATGGAATTTGATGGCAAGAACACAGCTAGTAAAATCTGGACAGGTCCATGTTTCCCAACATGTGTCCCGCCTTTCCAGAGGTCAGACAGAGATCAGGAATCTGGTTCCATCCTGGTCGAGGATTTTTGCAGCTCCACAGTCCCGGGTCTAAGTTGTGCTTCGCTTTGTACTTGTGAAAGGTCTGGACTGCAGCAGACCAGTTCTCCTGTTCAACCATCAGGTTCAGCACGGTCCTGCTGAAATCTGCAAGGTCTTCCCTGAAAGAGACATTGTCTGGATGGGAGCAGATGTTAAATGAAACTTCCATTCTGCATCACTGTGGAACCATAGTCACTACAACAACGCCCAGTCCACAGGTTCGGGTTTAGGGAATGGTTTTACCTTCCCTGTCCCACCCCATGAGACTGCAGCCATCTGGGTTTACCAGGCAGACTGAGATCATCACTGCACTGAGGAAAGAAGGGGACTGATGATGTCCAGCTATAAGGTGTTGATTGTCGCTTAATGACTTCCTGAGGAGCCACTGAATGACTGAAATGATTTGATTGGATAATTTAACCCTCATTAGCACGTTTAGTCCAGATTTTCAGGACTATTTTCCCAAGTTTGCTGATTCAAATTTCAAGTGTTTTGAAGGTTAAAAATAATTTATAATGCATCAGGTATAAAAAGCAAGGTTACACGGGAAATCACTGGCTGGGAAATGTTCCTTAACTACAGTGTTCTGTACAGTTATCAGTGCTGATTTAGCCTGGTTATCCCTTTCCCTCACAGCTGAACTGGGATGTTTGGTTAACACTTTCTTTTTCTGCCTCCTGTCTAAAGAAACAAACTCAACATGAAGCGCAGACATGTGAAGTTACAGACGTGTGACAATACAGATGTGTGACGTTACAGATGTGTGATGTTACCACAGACATGTGACGTTACAAACGTGACATCACGACAGACGTGATGTTACCACAGACGTGTGACGTCAACACAGACGTGATGTTACAGACGTGTGACGTTACCACAGACGTGTGACGTTACCACAGACGTGTGACGTTACCACAGACGTGTGACGTTACCACAGACATGTGACGTTACCGGAGAAATGTGACGTTACCACAGACGTGTGACGTTACCACAGACGTGTGACGTTACCACATACATGTGACATTACCACAGACATGTGACGTTACCACAGACATGATATTAACACAGACGTGTGACGTTACAAACGTGACATCACGGCAGACATGTGATGTTACCACAGATGTGTGACGTCAACACAGACGTGATGTTACAGACGTGTGACGTTACCACAGACGTGTGACGTTACCAGAGAAATGTGACGTTACCACATACATGTGACATTACCACAGACATGTGACGTTACCACAGACATATTAACACAGACGTGTGACGTTACCACAGACGTGTGACGTTACCACAGATGTGTGATGTTACAGACATGTGACATTATCACAGACTTGTGACATTACAGACATGTGATGTTACCACAGACGTGTGACGTCACCACATATGTGTGATGTCACCACGTACTTGTGACTTTCCCACAAATGTTGGACGTTACCACAGACATGTGATGTTACCAGAGAAATTTGACGTTGCCACATACATGTGACGTTACCACATACGTGTGACATTACCACAGACGTGTGATGTTACAGATGTGTGACGTTACAGACGTGTGACGTTACAGACGTGTGACGTTACCACAGATGTGATGTTTCAGATGTGTGATGTTACAGACATGTGACGTCACCACAGACATGTGATGTTACAGATGTGTGACGTTGCCACAGATGTGTGACGTTACCACAGATGTGTGACGTTACCACAGACGTGTGACGTTACAAACATGTGACGTCACGGCAGACGTGTGATGTTACCACAGATGTGTGACGTTACTACAGACGTGTGACATTACCACAGACGTGTGACGTTACCACAGATGTGTGACGTTACTACAGACGTGTGACGTTACTACAGACGTGTGACGTTGCCACAGATGTGTGACGTTGCCACAGACATGATGTTACAGATGTGTGACGTTACAGACGTGTGACGTTGCCACAGATGTGTGACGTTGCCACAGACATGATGTTTCAGATGTGTGACGTTACTACAGACGTGTGACGTTGCCACAGATGTGTGATGTTGCCACAGACGTGATGTTTCAGATGTGTGACGTTACTACAGACGTGTGACGTTGCCACAGATGTGTGACGTTACTACAGACGTGTGACGTTGCCACAGATGTGTGACGTTGCCACAGATGTGTGACGTTGCCACAGATGTGTGACGTTACCACAGATGTGTGACGTTGCCACAGATGTGTGACGTTACCACAGATGTGTGACGTTACCACAGATGTGTGACGTTGCCACAGATGTGTGACGTTACCACAGATGTGTGACGTTACCACAGACGTGATGTTTCAGATGTGTGATGTTACAGACGTGACGTCACCACAGACATGTGATGTTACAGATGTGTGACGTTACTACAGACGTGTGACGTTGCCACAGATGTGTGACGTTGCCACAGATGTGTGACGTTACCACAGATGTGTGACGTTGCCACAGACGTATGACGTTACAAACATGTGACGTCACGGCAGACGTGTGATGTTACCACAGATGTGTGACGTTACCACAGACGTGACGTTACAGACGTGTGACGTCACCACAGACATGTGATGTTGGGAATGAGTGTGTACTGGGAATAAGTTAGTACTGGGAATGAGTCACTGCTGGGAATGAGTTAGTACTGGGAATGAGTCACTGCTGGGAATAAGTTAGTACTGGGAATGAGTCACTACTGGGAATGAGTCACCACTGGAATTGAGTTAGTACTGGGAATCAGTTAGTACTGGGAATCAGTTAGTACTGGGAATGAGTCACTACTGTGAATCAGTCAGTACTGGGAATGAGTCACTACTGTGAATCAGTCACCACTGGAATTGAGTTAGTACTGGGAATCAGTTAGTACTAGGAATATGTTAGTACTGGGAATGAGTCACTACTGTGAATCAGTCAGTACTGGGAATGAGTCACTACTGTGAATCAGTCACTACTGGAATTGAGTTAGTACTAGGAATATGTTAGTACTGGGAATGAGTCAGTACTGGGAATGAGTTAGTTCTGGGAATCAGTCAGTACTGTGAATGAGTCGCTACTGGGAATGAGTCACCACTGGAATTGAGTTAGTACTAGGAATAAGTTAGTACTGGGAATGAGTCAGTACTGGGAAAGAGTTAGTTCTGGGAATCAATCAGTAATGTGAATGAGTCGCTACTGGGAATGAGTTAGTACTGGGAATATGTTAGTACTGGGAATGAGTCACTACTGTGAATCAGTCAGTATTGGGAATGAGTTAGCTCTGGGAATGAGTCCGTACTGGGAAAGAGTTAGTTCTGGGAATCAATCAGTAATGTGAATGAGTCGCTACTGGGAATGAGTTAGTACTGGGAATGAGTCGCTACTGGGAATGAGTCACCACTGGGATTGAGTTAGTACTAGGAATAATTTAGTACTGGGAATGAGTCACTACTGGGAATCAGTCAGTACTGGGAATGAGTTAGTTCTGGGAATTAGTTAGTACTGGGAATGAGTCACTACTGAGAATGAGTCAGTACTGAGAATGAGTTAGTTCTGGGAATTAGTTAGTACTGGGAATGAGTCACTACTGGGAATGAGTCAGTACTGGGAACGAGTTAGTACTGGGAATGAGTCACCACTGGAATTGATCAGTACTGGGAATATGTTAGTACTGGAAATGAGTCGCTACTGGGAATGAGTCAGTACTGGGAATGCGTTAGTACTGGCAATGGTTCTGGCTTGTATCTGCCAGAGATTCTGTCCCATCTTGATGAGACAGACTTCTCTGGAACCAACAGAGTCTCTGCTTTCATATGATGCCTTGTTTGTATGGAGAAATGATCAGACATTGAGATTCTCACATTGCCTTACATCCCCTTCTCCTCTTGCTGGACATAATTTTATGACATATTTATGGGTCTTAATAAAATATCTATAAGGATGTATTGATTGAAGGATTGGTTCAAGCAAAAGAAATGGATGCATCAGAATCAAACACTGAACATGACCTGTGTTTGTCCGTCCAATGATTTAAAGGGAGATTTTGGAGAAGTCAAACTCTCCATAGCATCAGGAAGTAGACTGTCACGATATCCAGCAGTTATTGATTATTAATCCTCCTACAGATCCTGTAAAGCTGGACTGAGGCTAAATGGGACCTGCATGGAGGAGTAACTAAAAGTGATGGAGTAATTTTTTCTGTCCAAGGGGAGACTTAAGGATAAGACCCAAGACACACTTTAGTCCAGCATTTTATATATTTTATGTATAATTATTTGAGTTAAACTGTAAGAACAGAAATAAACACATTGAATGCAGAAGAAGAAGAATTCATCCAGCAGTAATGCAAGCGCCAGCAAGCACAGCCTGAAAGGACACAACACCCCAGAAAAACCTCCTCTCCAGATCTTTATAAAAAGCTTTTTTTTTTTTGTTTTTAGAAATGTGGTGATTGTAAGCAGTTATAACAGCAGGTTCCTGCTTTAGACTCATCCAAACTGTTGCTGTATGTATGGATGAATTGATAGCATGCGAGTCACACACGGATCATCGCGCTAATGCAGACAGTAGATTCCTGCCACAGCTCACATTTTTTCTCTTCTTCCAGTTATGTTTATAGTACTACTTGGCATTTGGGATGAATTAGTGTTGACATACGAGTTTCTAATTTTTATCAGCTTTGCCTCCATGAGCTAACAATTATCTGATGTTTCTGAGAACGATCTTTGGCTCGTGGGCAGTTCAAGCCAACGAGGGTCATAAAGCAGCTCAGCAGGGTCTTCTGGGCTTTCAAGCTGATCTGGGTTTAATTTATCTCTTTCCAGTCTACGAAGCATCAACGCTCTTCGTCATACAACACGACACGTTTGCGGCATACTTTTTCTTATTGTGCTGATGTTTGGGATGATTTCGATGTAATTAATGCCCTTTCATTTCCCAGAAAGCGAGCTGCGCAGCCTCTCTGCTTGTCACTTACGTTTAGCCACTTGGAGACGTGGTATTTCATTGTTCTCTTATCTTATTAGTTTAATAGGCCAAATGTTTTTTGCAGCTTTGCTGGTAATTTGCAGGAAGTGAAGCAGCATTTATTCCTCCCACAAACATGGTTTTATGAATCCAACCAAGTCTGTGAGTGCAGCTTTCAGCGGTGTTGTCTGCATGGAGCTGCATTTACTCTTTTGGAGCTTATTGTAAGAAAATCAGCACAGTACTGATTATTAATGTTGACCTTCATGGGGTTTCATATGTCTGACCACTCACAGTATCTGGTGTAAATCTGTGCAGAGACACGCCCAGACATTCAGCAGTGTCAGCATGGCCTCAGATCCATACCCTCCAGTCCATTTGTGGCTAATGTTTTCATATGGCTCTAATTCAGAACTGCCATCTGCTGTGGTTTCTCTGCCGGTGCATGCCTGCTAGTTGGTACATAGCTGCACCATGTAAATACATCATCAGGTCCACCTGATGTGTACAGGGGATGAAGTAAAGAGACGTAGAAAGACATCAGAAGGTGAAGAAATGAAAAATCAGCATATAATAAACCAGGTGGGGGTGTAGGGTGGATGTACTGTCACCTGAAAGAAAGAAAGAAAACATGGTGAATATGACACAGTCTCTTGTTTCTGATAAATGATTTCTGACCCGCCTACAAGGCAGCCGTGTGCAAACTCACCAGCTCGGAGAACCAGCTTTCAAAATAAAAGCATCATGCACTGAAACGAGATGTCGTGCACATGGGTGCAGTCATTTGCTCCTGTTACTCTAAGAAATCCAGATGCTGGGAAAAAGTCATATTTGGTCTCAGTTAATGAAACCTAAAAACTGTGACCATCCAATGACACGTGACATTTAGGACCTGGACAGCACATCTGGAGGATCCCAGCTGTGATGCAGAACATCTGTCACCTGCAGGTATGTGTGACTCCTCCACATCCATCCTGAGTTCCTCCAACAGCTCCAAAATACTGGATAAGCCACATGTTCTGATGATGTTTCCTCGTTCATCCAACAATTATTCACATGATGCAGCAGGAAAAAGTGGCAGCATAACAGACAATGTGACGTCACTGAAAAGGTTCTGTAAGCAGAGTGTGTGTGTGTGTGTGTGTGTGTGTGTGTGTGTGAGACTGATGGGAGAGGTGCGTCGATGCTTGCATCTGTTTATAGACGCTAAATGGCAGCACTGAATCATCTTATCTACAACAAACCAATAAAAACTGAATTGATCGTCAAATGGATCCTGTTCTGCTGAATCTCTGTACGTTACTGTATCTGAGGAGGTGTGTGCGTGACTTCCAAAGCTGTCCTTATTGTGTTTCTTCAACCAACCGGTCCGGTTCAGTTGTGTGTCTGCATCATTGCGCTCAGCAGTGCTTTTGACTTTGTTGAAGCTTGAGAGATGCAAACGATTCGCACCGAGCAGTCAGGGTGGGCATTATGACCCACATGGTCGCTTAAGTGACTGACTGGATGTTGGATGGCAAGTGAGACCTTTTAGTGAGGACAGCGAGGACCGGAACAGGATATGATTTAAGGATTCATGGAGACAAGAGGTTGTGCTGTCAGAGATAACAAGGCCAGGTCAGGCTCTGTGATGTGTGAATAATGGCTGGACAGAGGTTTAAACATCATTAGAATAATCAGTCCTGATACGTATGGAAGTGCAGGGCAGGACAGAGGAGGCCGACGGATGGCACTAATTAAGATATTACCATGCATATACTTCTCTTTTCTGACAATGCTGGCGTATTGGAGCCACTGTGGCTGAGAGGTTTGTGTTATCTGCTTCCAATCGTGGCTTTATACTGGGCTTGTAGAATGGATTTTATTTACATGACTTGTTTTATTCTGTGGAAATCAGCTTTAATACGATTTGTTTTCTGATTTTAGAGTTTTTTTTTTGTCTGTTTGTGTGTGCATGCTCATCAATGTGCAGATGCAGTCCAGTTCATCTCTCTGGTGCCAGAGTGCAGGCAGCATGTTTGTGGTGTTATTGTATTCCTCTCCTCATTTTGATGTCTCCCTGATTGGAAACCCCATTGATCATATCAGATTGGATAAGTAATTGATTGTTACTGGTTATTAACCTCCTAGAACTTTGCTAGCCACTGAGAACAGCCTGTAATCAGTCACAAATGGCAGCCACTAATGAAATTAGTTCCTGGTTCTGCCTCACAACTTTGTTTGTTCCACAAAGTATTGGCAAGGGCATAGAGATGCCTTGGTTTACCCTCCCCAGAGAATGGAGTGATGGAACAACAGAATGCAGATAATGAGCTGCTGTGTCTGTGTTGTCTCTTTGTAATTACTCATGTGTCTGACCAAAATATTAAGATGAGGAGATGGAGGTTTGCCTTGGATCCAGAGTTACTGCACAGGAATACCTGCAAAGAAAAGAACCGGATTGTGTGGAAAAACTGGTCCTCTGTGGTCGCTGAATGAAAAGCTGGTCCTGATGCAGGCAGAGTGCTGGGAATTACAATAAGCTGTCAGAAAGCAAAAACCTAAATGCTATGACAAGAAGTTCTGGAAACATTTCACGCCTTCATCGATGTATTGGCCTGCAGGACGCCCAGCGCCTGCATCCTGATTGGCTGGAAGTTCGCTACCTCACTAAAGATGCGCACACATTCTCACTACACATGATGGTTTCTGAGCAGAAAAGGCAAATGAATGTTTTGTATTTATATCATTTATGCATCTGCTTTCTGGTCTTTTCTAATAATGACTTAGAGCCTACGATGCTAATTAAGGTCTCAGCTTTAATTAAAAGTTAAAGTAATCTGAGGGATGAAACTTCTTGGGGCAGAAACGTGGTGGAATGAAGATCCACCAGACAAAAAAGACTTCTGAATCATTCTCATCATCTTTTAGCTTTTCTGCTTCAATAGACAAGAAACAAGAGACTAAATATTTGGTTCAATCCTTTTTGTAGTTGTAATCTCTCAAGGGAATTATACACACACACACACACACTACACATATATACTGTATATGTCTCGTCCCCTCTCGTCTCGTTTCGTCTCGTCCCCTCTCGTTTCGTCTCGTCCTGTCCCGTCCCCTCTTGTCCCATCCCGTCCCGTCCTGTCCTGTCCCCTCTCGTCTCATCTCGTCTCGTCACGTCCCGTTCTGTCCCCTCTCGTCTCGTCCCGTCCTGTCCCCTCTCGTCTCGTCTCGTCTCGTCTCGTCCCATCCCGTCCCGTCCCGTCCTGTCCCCTCTCGTCTCGTCTCGTCTCGTCCTGTCCCCTCTCGTCTCGTCTCGTCTCGTCTCGTCCCATCCCGTCCCGTCCCGTCCTGTCCCCTCTCGTCTCGTCTCGTCTCGTCACGTCCCGTCCCGTCCTGTCCCCTCTCGTATCGTCTCGTCTCGTCCCGTCCCGTCCCGTCCCGTCCTGTCCCCTCTCATCTCGTCTCGTCTCGTCCCATCCCGTCCCGTCCTGTCCCCTCTTGTCTCGTCTCGTCTCGTCCCGTCCCGTCACGTCCCGTTCTGTCCCCTCTCGTCTCGTCCCGTCCTGTCCCCTCTCGTCTCGTCTCGTCTCGTCCCATCGCGTCCCGTCCCGTCCTGTCCCCTCTCGTCTCGTCTCGTCTCGTCCCATCGCGTCCCGTCCCGTCCTGTCCCCTCTCGTCTCGTCTCGTCTCGTCCCGTCCCGTCCTGTCCCCTCTCGTATCGTCTCGTCTCGTCCCGTCCCGTCCCGTCCTGTCCCCTCTCATCTCGTCTCATCTCGTCCCATCCCGTCCCGTCTCGTCACGTCCTGTCCCCTCTCGTCTCGTCTCGTCCCATCCCATCCCATCCCGTCCTGTCCCCTTTCATCTTCTCTCGGTCCGTCTCGTCTCGTCTCGTCTCGTCTTGTCTCGTTTCGTCTCGTCTCGTCTTGTCTCGTTTCGTCTCGTCCCCTCTCGTGTCGTCTCGTCCCGTCCTGTCCCCTCTCGTCTCGTCCTGTCCCCTCTTGTCTCGTTTCGTCTCGTCCCCTGTCGTCTCGTCTTGTCCCGTCCCATCCCATCCCGCCCTGTCCCCTCTCATCTTCTCTCGGTCCGTCTCGTCTCATCTCGTCTTGTCCCGCCCCGTCCCCTCTCGTCTCGTCTCGTCCCGTCCCGTCCCGTCCCGTCCCGTCCTGTCCCCTCTCGTCTCGTCTCGTCTCGTCCCGTCCCGTCCCGTCCTGTCCCCTCTCGTCTCGTCCCGTCCCGTCCCGTCCCGTCCTGTCCCCTCTCGTCTCGTCTCGTCTCGTCCCGTCCCGTCCCGTCCTGTCCCCTCTCGTCTCGTCTCGTCCCGTCCCGTCCCGTCCTGTCCCCTCTCGTCTCGTCTCGTCTCGTCCCGTCCCGTCCCGTCCTGTCCCCTCTCGTCTCGTCTCGTCCCGTCCCATCCCATCCCGCCCTGTCCCCTTTCGTCTTGTCTCGGTCCGTCTCGTCACGTCCTGTCCCCTCTCGTCTCGTCTCGTCCCATCCCATCCCATCCCGTCCTGTCCCCTTTCGTCTTCTCTCGGTCCGTCTCGTCTCATCTCGTCTTGTCCCGCCCCGTCTCGTCTCGTCTCGTTTCGTCTCGTCCCCTCTCATGTCGTCTCGTCCCGTCCCATCCCATCCCGCCCTGTCCCCTCTCGTCTTGTCTCGGTCCGTCTCGTCACGTCCTGTCCCCTCTCGTCTCGTCTCGTCCCATCCCATCCCATCCCGTCCTGTCCCCTTTCGTCTTCTCTCGGTCCGTCTCGTCTCGTCTCGTCTCGTCTTGTCACGCCCCGTCTCGTCTCGTCTTGTCTCGTTTCGTCTCGTCCCCTCTCGTCTCGTCCTGTCCCCTCTCGTCTCGTTTCGTCTCGTCTCGTCTTGTCCCGTCCCATCCCATCCCGCCCTGTCCCCTCTCGTCTTGTCTCGGTCCGTCTCGTCACGTCCCGTCCCGTCCCATCCTGTCCCCTCTCGTCTCGTCTCGTCCCATCCCATCCCATCCCGTCCTGTCCCCTTTCGTCTTCTCTCGGTCCGTCTCGTCTCGTCTCGTCTCGTCTTGTCCCGCCCCGTCTCGTTTCATCTCGTTTCGTCTCGTGCCCTCTCGTCTTGTCCCCTCTTGTCTTGTCTCGTCCCCTCTCGTTTCGTCTCGTCCCGTCCGTCCTGTCCCACTCCTTCATCCATCCATCCATTCATATTTGCTTACGTTTTCTACAGGACAAACTGTTGCTCTGACAGGTGAAGTTGGGCATGCATGTGACAGAACGGCCGTTCCAGTCAGTAAACCAGCTGAGACAGGCGAGGTAACCGAGGAAGTAGAGTTGTGGATGTGTCCTGAAAAAACAGGACAAACTGTTGTGTTCATGTTTCCTGTTCCGAAGGAGGGGTTACTGCTTCATTGTGGACAGCTGGTAGAGAATCAGAAAGGCTTCATAAAGGGAGCAGAGGAAGCTCAAATTGGCAACTACACGCAGGAAAACAAGCCCAACAACATGAAACCCACAAATGAGGATATTTACAAGCAACCTGACAGAAAAACAAGCCCAGCGTCACTTGTAAGAGGCAGACCTGGCAACACACAAGGCCACAGGAACCAGTGTGGTCCAGGAAACATAGAACAACTGGTTGACGAAAAATCCTGTAATCAGAATCACAACGTAGTCTATAGATGATATCACAGCGATGAAGCCACTTTGCTGACTGTGGTCGGTCGCCACGGTAAAACAGACAAAAGCTCTGCAAGCTGCTGCTAACAGCTGAAACATTATCGACCGCTTACACACACAGACTGTACTTCCAGCCAATCACAGATCCCTCCCATCGATGACTGACAGGTTTGTGATTACTGAGCTTCTGACATGTCCAGTGGTTTCTGTAAACATCATGAATGGAATCTCAGCTGAACTCATGTAGTGAACAGCATCACTCCGAACATCACATGTAACATGCCATCCAGTCTCGTACCACAGGAACTATGATGGTAGACTACAGTTACATTACAAAATGATTAATTATCACTTTTACACACAATTTGTCGCCATAATTCTGATGAAGGCCAGTTGTCGTCCCTGGTCTGAAGAGATTTAAACCTTGGGAAGAGTCAGCTTGTGTTTAATGCAGGACATTTGTAGGGTTAGCTCTTCTCGGCATGCTTATGCTAACATAACCAGGCTACATAACCAGGCATTAGTTAGCTATATGTTAGCTAACTAATGATTTCAGGAGTTGGGGTTCCAGTTATTCTGCTGTCATCCTCTCCAAACATAGCCAAGGCATTGCTTAATCCTCTGGGTCATCATCTCAGACATGCTAATCATTAGTTTTGCTTATGCTAATGCCAGTATATCGGTGCTAATAACAAATATGTTAGAGAGAAGATTCACTCCGCTATGAAGCTAGCCTCTGTGATGCCAACACACTCTGCAGTCTGATTGGTAACCACATCAGATGCGGGAATTAGCGCAGACTTAGTCGCCTCATCCTTTCCCACGGCTAGCTCGTCCGCTACTGGTGCAGGTTTATCATTCATCAGATCAGTTGCTTCTTCAAGATATAGAAACTCCTGATTCGAGCCGCTGCTGTCGGGAGCTCCATGGTGTTATTTCAGAACTTTTTATTGCATCATAGGAAGATGATTTCCCTCAGGACATGACTATGTGAACAGTTGGCTTTGGAAGTCCACTTTGGTACTGTTAGTCACATGAGCTGGACTTTTCTCATTTCTTTACCTTTTAAAATAAATTATACACACTTATTCAATTGTTAGAAATGACTGCAGCAGCCTGCTGATTGCTTCTCTGCTAACGCAGCTTCAACTGGTTTCCCAGTTTGCTCAGTCACCACTTCAGGTTCACAGGGATTTTATTCTTAAACTTTGCGAGGCACTGAGTGCAGTTTCAGGCACAACCTCAAATTGTGCTTATTGTTTTGTCCTTGTAAAATGTGCCCTTAATTTTATTTTTAAAATCTTTTAATCCCAACAAACCATGTAATCAATCATTTATTTGAAAATAAATGAAATGCAGCTTGATGCGTGATGACAGTATCATCAGCTGTCATGGCGTTGCTGTGAATCTCGCCAGGTAGAGATGCATGAATGATAACCTGAGTGTGAACAGAGCAGAGGAAAAGAATCGGTCTGTTGACATTACAGCGGACATTTTGCTGCAGGAAATACGTTTCCTCTTCATTCTTACAGAATATTTAAATAGACTGTCAGTAAGATGTAAATGTTGACAAAGAAAGCAAAACACAGAAAAGAGCAAAACAGTTTTTTATAGAAATGAGTTTTATGTAAATCATTTTTACTTTGCCTGAACTGTGGGATGACTTCTTTACAGCTTCTAAACTGTTTAGTGGCACTGAAACTAAAACAAGGTGACTCCATAACACTTCTGTAATCGTCATTTCATTGCTTCAAAGCAGGTTTCATGTGAGCTTTCTCCCTCCTTCTGTACCTCATCTAACACACCACACACCCAGTATGAGAACAATGCAATCACCAGCGTTAGCTCTCAAAGTATTCTGCGGGTTAGAATGAGCTTATCGCCCCGCCAGAGGAGCCCGCTTCTTTTACAAAGCATGACCGGACGATTGTGCTCAGAAATGCCTCTGATTATCTTGACACAGAGGGAAGTTTATTTGTTCAAGAGCCTGCTTTTGTCATTGCTGACCCAAATGCATCTTATCATCATGTTCCAACAATTTGGCTTCATAACTTGTGAAATCTGGATGTTAGGGAATGTTAAGAGGAAGTGATGGCTGTTACCCAACGTGCAGCCCTGCCAGAATGTGTTGGATTGATAAAACAATGGCCGACACAGGCTTTGGAATGCCTAACATGGTGATTTATGGCTACAAAAGGCTTTTGATGCGGCTGTGTGTCTGCTCACTGCATTTTGGAGTGTAGTCATAGTGACGGCTGTGGGGGACTGTGAGAATCTCCAATCTCCAGGAAGTCATAGCCGCAGGGTGAAGCATATGTAGCATGGGGATGGCACCAGAAGGCTGCATCGTGCCTGTCCAGTTGGCCATCTGTTGTGGTCCTGCAGACAGGGCCAGGAAGCCCTTCTCCCCATTTCCAGAAAAAAAAGAAATGGCATTTAAATGCCAGGGCACGGGACGGCACTCGCCGCCCCCGAGGAGCTCCTCTGCCCATCGCAGACACTGAGCTTCAGATTCTCCCAGTGGGATGTCCAGAAAACATCCTGGAGTGGAGGGATGACTGTATGCAGTGCATTTGTTGGTGTGCAGAATGAGACCGCTATGGTGGAAATGGTCACAGACTCACTGGCCAAAGATCATTACTCGTCTTTATCTCGGGCCAAGTCCTCAGGCTGTTCCACTTGCCTCCAACAGGGACGCCATTACCAATTCAGCTGGGGCCCAAGAAGAAGATAGTGGAATTCCACTGATGCTGTTAGTTATGCTAACTCTGTTCCAGCTGGATCAGGTCTACACTTTAAACCGATCCTGCAGTCTGTCATCCAAGACATGTCACAGTAATGCAAGAGATCATATGAATGACACGGAACATAGTGGAGTCTTGACATTCTATGAAAACAGGCCCGTCCTATGATTTTTCATTGGCGACTGGTTGAAAATTAGCTTCTGATGCACTTTGTTCAACCTTGTTGTGTTTAAATCTGCAGCAGAAATGATTCCGATGCATCCGGCAGACAGTCCCTGAAGTCCAACTCCAACGTCTGCAGAAATCTCTAGGTGTCACCCTGGTGGTGCACATTGATCCAGATCCATGCTCTGGTTGTGTCCCGATGCCGACTGTGCCCCCAGTTTTCATATGATGGCAGCACTTAATCAGAATGAATCAACATCATTGTTACAGTTTAATGCCTTAAACAGTCATAAGTCATGTTTTAATGACAATTTTCCACAAAATAGAAGAATGTTCCTAAAACTTCGACAGAGTATGATTATGATTTGTAGATGTTTCTAATGAACGGTGTCTATTGTTGTAAAATTTCCCCAGCAGGACGAGATTTTATGAGATTTACAGCTTATGCCAGGAAGCCAGCTGGACGGGTTGTTTCAGGGTTTTCCACTTGCTATCGAGGATTTTCTGCACCTGTTGTTCCTCTATTCTATTCTATTCTATTCTATTCTATTTTCCAGACGCTTTTATCCAGAGCGGCTTACATGTGAGAGTGAGAACAACACAAGCCAGAAATCAAACCGTAGGAACACCAGAAAGCAGTACTGGTCAGACTGGTGGAGTCCAGCTGGACGCTGATGATGTCGCTTATTTAAAATCATTCATTTTTTGTTTAATTTCTTTCTAATTGCTTGTAAAACTGCATTTTACTGTTGTTTGCTATCAGAGATGTAGGTTTTATTGTTCTCTCTGATTATCTGTAAACTGCTTTCCATCTCCTCCTCAGTTCAAACAAACTACAGCCTCTTTACCTGAACAGAGCTGGTCACATGACCTCTACTTTACCTCTGGTGACGTGTAAATCTGAAAAAAGGGTCTCCATTACACGATGCAATTTCCTTCTATATGGGCATGTCTGAAAAACTTCCTTGTGAGAGCGTATGGACTTCTTTGTGACATTTGAGAGGTTTTGTAGATTTTTCCATTAGCAGTTTTCATTGTGATATGTATGTTTTGTGTACTTCTCGGGGTAATGGGATGCAGCTGTCGTGACCTTCTGACCTCATTGTAACAAGTCGAACAACTGCTCCTCCAAGCAGGCTCTGAATTACTTTGATTATTATGCTGAATTTCAAATGTTGCAGAGTTAATGACATAACTGGTTTCTGATACCTGCAGTTTCAGAGCGGAACATCTGTGTCGCTGTTTCCATGAGGATTGCGTAATCATGCATCATAGTTGGTGTAAGTCGACTTAAAATGCTTTAAAAAAACTATTCTAAAGTGAACATTAAACTAGCAAATAAAAAGCAGGAAAAGTTTGACTGTGTCTCGTGCTGCTTTTTATTTCTTCATCGTGATGATGTGTGGTATCAAAACAACAGGTTACAAAACGGCGCAGCTTTCCTCCTCCAAGATAAAAGCATGTTTTCCCTCCTGTCCTTTATTAACTGAAACCGTCTTTTACCAGCTTGGTGCCGGTAATGAAGAAATGTGGATGTTTCAGAGTAAAATGTATCCAAAGTGGACATGTAGTCTTTTACTGGCAAAATCCACCAGATCCTCTTTTTTCATCAGCTGGTTTCCTGCCTGAACGATCCGCTCTGCTCTGGATTAACTGGTTTCAAAGCAGCAAAAATAGAACAGATGCAGGAAAAGCGGAAAGCTGCAGCGCACCTGGTAGAACCAGTCCTTTTTACCGGTGTTGCCACAATCAGCTGCGAAAGAGTGATGCAGACGCAACGCAAAGCAGACGCACCGCAAACGCAAGGCAGACACAAAGCAGACACAACGCAGACGCAACGCAGCCGCAACGCAGACGCAAAGCAGATGCACCGCAGACGCACTGTAGACGCAAAGCAGATGCACCGCAGACGCAACGCAGACGCAACGCAGACGCAAAGCAGATGCACCGCAGACGCACTGTAGACGCAAAGCAGATGCACCGCAGATGCAACGCAGACGCACCGCAGACGCAAAGCAGATGCACCGCAGACGCACCGCAAACGCAAAGCAGACACAAAGCAGACACAAAGCAGACACAACGCAGACGCAACGCAGACGCAACGCAGATACAAAGCAGACGCACTGCAGCCGCAAAGCAGATGCACCGCAGACGCAACGCAGACGCAACGCAGACACAACGCAGACACAAAGCAGACAACGCAGATGCAACGCAGACGCAAAGCAGATACAAAGCAGACGCACTGCAGCCGCAAAGCAGATGCACCGCAGACGCACTGTAGACGCAAAGCAGACACAATGCAGACGCAACGCAGACGCAAAGCAGATACAAAGCAGACGCACTGCAGCCGCAAAGCAGATGCACCGCAGACGCACTGTAGACGCACCGCAAACACAATGCAGACGCACTGCAGCCGCAAAGCAGATGCACCGCAGACGCAACGCAGACGCACCGCAGACGCAACGCAGACACAACGCAGACACAAAGCAGACGCAACGCAGACGCAACGCAGACGCAAAGCAGATACAAAGCAGACGCAAAGCAGATACAAAGCAGACGCACTGCAGCCGCAAAGCAGATGCACCGCAGACGCACTGTAGACGCAAAGCAGACACAACGCAGACACAAAGCAGACACAACGCAGATGCAACGCAGACGCAAAGCAGATACAAAGCAGACGCACTGCAGCCGCAAAGCAGACGCACCGCAGACGCACTGTAGACGCAACGCAGACACAACGCAGACACAAAGCAGACACAACGCAGACACAAAGCAGACGCAACGCAGACGCAAAGCAGATACAAAGCAGACGCACTGCAGCCGCAAAGCAGATGCACCGCAGACGCACTGTAGACGCAACGCAGACACAACGCAGACACAAAGCAGACACAACGCAGATGCAACGCAGACGCAAAGCAGATACAAAGCAGACGCACTGCAGCCGCAAAGCAGACGCACCGCAGACGCAACGCAGACGCAACGCAGACACAACGCAGATGCACCGCAGACGCACCGCAAACGCAAAGCAGACACAAAGCAGATGCACCGCAGACGCAACGCAGACGCACCGCAGACGCACCGCAGACGCAACGCAGACACAACGCAGACACAACGCAGATGCAACGCAGACGCAAAGCAGATACAAAGCAGACGCACTGCAGCCGCAAAGCAGATGCACCGCAGACGCACTGTAGACGCAACGCAGACACAACGCAGACACAAAGCAGACACAACGCAGATGCAACGCAGACGCAAAGCAGATACAAAGCAGACGCACTGCAGCCGCAAAGCAGACGCACCGCAGACGCAACGCAGACGCAACGCAGACACAACGCAGATGCACCGCAGACGCACCGCAAACGCAAAGCAGACACAAAGCAGACACAAAGCAGATGCACCGCAGACGCAACGCAGACGCACCGCAGACGCACCGCAGACGCAACGCAGACACAACGCAGACGCACCGCAGACGCAACGCAGACACAACGCAGACACAAAGCAGACACAAAGCAGACACAACGCAGATGCAACGCAGACGCAAAGCAGATACAAAGCAGACGCACTGCAGCCGCAAAGCAGATGCACCGCAGACGCACTGTAGACGCAAAGCAGACGCAACGCAGACACAACGCAGATGCACCGCAGACGCACCGCAAACGCAAAGCAGACACAAAGCAGACACAACGCAGATGCACCGCAGACGCACCGCAAACGCAAAGCAGACACAAAGCAGACACAAAGCAGACACAAAGCAGACACAAAGCAGACACAACGCAGATGCAACGCAGACGCACCGCAAACGCAAAGCAGACGCAAAGCAGATACAAGGCAGACGCACCGCAGCCGCAAAGCAGACGCACCGCAAACGCAAAGCAGACGCAACGCAGACACAACGCAGACGCACCGCAGACGCACCGCAAACGCAAAGCAGACGCAAAGCAGACACAACGCAGACGCAACGCAGACACAAAGCAGATGCACCGCAGACGCAACGCAAACGCAAAGCAGACACAAAGCAGACGCAACGCAGACGCAATGCAGACGCACCGCAGACGCAACGCAGACGCAAAGCAGATGCACCGCAGACGCACTGCAGCCGCAAAGCAGATGCACCGCAGACACAACGCAGACACAAAGCAGACAACGCAGATGCAACGCAGACGCAAAGCAGATACAAAGCAGACGCACTGCAGCCGCAAAGCAGATGCACCGCAGACGCACTGTAGACGCAAAGCAGACACAATGCAGACGCAACGCAGACGCAAAGCAGATACAAAGCAGACGCACTGCAGCCGCAAAGCAGATGCACCGCAGACGCACTGTAGACGCACCGCAAACACAATGCAGACGCACTGCAGCCGCAAAGCAGATGCACCGCAGACGCAACGCAGACGCACCGCAGACGCAACGCAGACACAACGCAGACACAAAGCAGACGCAACGCAGACGCAACGCAGACGCAAAGCAGATACAAAGCAGACGCAAAGCAGATACAAAGCAGACGCACTGCAGCCGCAAAGCAGATGCACCGCAGACGCACTGTAGACGCAAAGCAGACACAACGCAGACACAAAGCAGACACAACGCAGATGCAACGCAGACGCAAAGCAGATACAAAGCAGACGCACTGCAGCCGCAAAGCAGACGCACCGCAGACGCACTGTAGACGCAACGCAGACACAACGCAGACACAAAGCAGACACAACGCAGACACAAAGCAGACGCAACGCAGACGCAAAGCAGATACAAAGCAGACGCACTGCAGCCGCAAAGCAGATGCACCGCAGACGCACTGTAGACGCAACGCAGACACAACGCAGACACAAAGCAGACACAACGCAGATGCAACGCAGACGCAAAGCAGATACAAAGCAGACGCACTGCAGCCGCAAAGCAGACGCACCGCAGACGCAACGCAGACGCAACGCAGACACAACGCAGATGCACCGCAGACGCACCGCAAACGCAAAGCAGACACAAAGCAGATGCACCGCAGACGCAACGCAGACGCACCGCAGACGCACCGCAGACGCAACGCAGACACAACGCAGACACAACGCAGATGCAACGCAGACGCAAAGCAGATACAAAGCAGACGCACTGCAGCCGCAAAGCAGATGCACCGCAGACGCACTGTAGACGCAACGCAGACACAACGCAGACACAAAGCAGACACAACGCAGATGCAACGCAGACGCAAAGCAGATACAAAGCAGACGCACTGCAGCCGCAAAGCAGACGCACCGCAGACGCAACGCAGACGCAACGCAGACACAACGCAGATGCACCGCAGACGCACCGCAAACGCAAAGCAGACACAAAGCAGACACAAAGCAGATGCACCGCAGACGCAACGCAGACGCACCGCAGACGCACCGCAGACGCAACGCAGACACAACGCAGACGCACCGCAGACGCAACGCAGACACAACGCAGACACAAAGCAGACACAAAGCAGACACAACGCAGATGCAACGCAGACGCAAAGCAGATACAAAGCAGACGCACTGCAGCCGCAAAGCAGATGCACCGCAGACGCACTGTAGACGCAAAGCAGACGCAACGCAGACACAACGCAGATGCACCGCAGACGCACCGCAAACGCAAAGCAGACACAAAGCAGACACAACGCAGATGCACCGCAGACGCACCGCAAACGCAAAGCAGACACAAAGCAGACACAAAGCAGACACAAAGCAGACACAAAGCAGACACAACGCAGATGCAACGCAGACGCACCGCAAACGCAAAGCAGACGCAAAGCAGATACAAGGCAGACGCACCGCAGCCGCAAAGCAGACGCACCGCAAACGCAAAGCAGACGCAACGCAGACACAACGCAGACGCACCGCAGACGCACCGCAAACGCAAAGCAGACGCAAAGCAGACACAACGCAGACGCAACGCAGACACAAAGCAGATGCACCGCAGACGCAACGCAAACGCAAAGCAGACACAAAGCAGACGCAACGCAGACGCAATGCAGACGCACCGCAGACGCAACGCAGACGCAAAGCAGATGCACCGCAGACGCACTGCAGCCGCAAAGCAGATGCACCGCAGACGCACTGTAGACGCAAAGCAGATGCACCGCAGATGCAACGCAGACGCAAAGCAGACGCAACGCAGACGCAATGCAGACGCACCGCAGACGCAACGCAGACGCAAAGCAGATGCACCGCAGACGCACTGCAGCCGCAAAGCAGATGCACCGCAGACGCACTGTAGACGCAAAGCAGACACAACGCAGACGCAACGCAGACGCACCGCAGATGCACCGCAGACGCAACGCAAACGCAAAGCAGACACAACGCAGACCCACCGCAGATGCAACGCAGATGCAACGCAGACGCAAAGCAGATGCAACGCAGACGCAAAGCAGACGCAAAGCAGACGCACCGCAGACCCAAAGCAGACGCACCGCAGACGCAAAGCAGATGCAAAGCAGAGGCGCCGCAGACGCAACACAGACGCAACGCAGACGCACCCCAGAGGCGCCACAGTGGCGACACAGACGCACCGCGGTGCTTCTGCATTCAGTGGATCCCCAGGGTTAGTGCTACGGTGAGCCATTCGGTCAACTGGGATGAGAACTACTGCTCCACCACCAGATGAGGTGGCTCCAGCATTCGGATGCCTCATGGCGAAGCACAACCCAGGAGACTCAGGACATGCTGGAGGGACTTCTCTCTCAGCTGTCTTAGGATGTCTCCGGAGGAGCTGGAAGAAGTGGGCGGGCAGAAGAAAATTTGGGTCTCAGAGCTTCAGCTGACCCGACCCTGGACAAGCAGCTGGTGAAGGGTTAGATTTACTTCATAGCCAGATTACCACATACTCATCAGGTGGAGATTTTTTATCCCTCCTCTGCAGTTTAACAGGAACTTTATTTCTCTAACTCCGAAACAACGCTTCACAATGACGTTTATTAATCATTGCTGTTCAACACAAAACTGACATATTTGGGTAGAACATGCAGTTTGAAGTACTCTGACTACTACCTGGATGACTTTGGAGTTTGAGCCAGAGCTAAAAGGAATCAGGATTTATTTTCTGTGGAACCGGCTGGGTTCTACATGTCTCTGACAGTCCAACGCCTTCTGGTTATTTTCTCATTTGCTTTGTGTTTCTTTCACCACGGCCACCTCAAACTACATACTCTGCTGAGGCTGATGTTGACGAGCCTGGCTTATGATTTTACTGTAGTAATGAAGGTGTGTGCCACACAACCCTGAGGTAACATAATAGCTACTTTTCTCAAAGGTCAGCTGGAAAAGAGGCCACATAAAGTCTTCTACATGCTCCGCTGTCCTTTAAAGAAAGGTCACAGTTGGTTTGGGAGAGTGTAAGAGGCTGAAGGGGAAAAAATGGAAAAAAGAAGAACAGTAGCTCAGTACAGATTCTTAAGACGAACTGGTGGGATAATGAGCAGTTTCTCCACACTTGCACTGTCCCACATTCGCATGCAAGCAAGGCAACGACGTGCACCAGAAAACTCATCCTGCCAGTCGCACTCCAATCAAATAAGCACAGAGAGGACGACCTTTCTGGTCCTTTTAAACAAATGAAAGCAGCGCAGCATTTTAACCCTCTGACTCAAGGTCACCCTTCTCAAAAGCTCTCCTGTTGCACCGTGACTCTTGGCAAAGTGTTACTGATGCTCCGATGTCTTATAACCAATCTGATCCACGAAGGGACAGCAGGTTTCTTTCAGACTGCAGACATCTCATGGTCGCAATGATCTGACCTTAAACTAACAAGTCTGGTTTGATGCAATGTTGGCCCCAAAAAAGCTGAAATCAGACCTTTCCTAATACAGAACTGACTAATCACACATTTTATGTATGGCAGCTTGTGACCTTAGGAAACTGAAGGTTGTGGCTGCTCCTTTGTTTTCTGTGCTCATGCTTGATTGGGCCTCAGTATTCCTCGCTACCAGGATGTTGTCAGGTCAGACAGACTTTTGTGTGATATAAAATACTGTAAAACCTTTGTTACAAAATGGAAATGGCTGAACAAAAAGCATCATATCAACCAAACAGGATCCAGCAGGATGTTTTGTCAAGCATCATTATGAAGATGAGATTAAGTGATTACTGCAGTAAATAGATGAAACCCCTCTGCAGTGGCATATACACATCATCCACTCAGAAATGTTTAGCCAGGATGAAGGATGTCCTCATCATCTCTGAATCATAGATCTGTGGTTTCCAACCTGTTTTCCCTGAAGATCCCTTCATGCAACACCCAAAGAGTTGTGACCCTCCACACACCCCGTGTTGAAGCCATGCTTGGTTTCATACTTTCATCAGCTGCTTCTCACCAGAAATGATGCATTCTGAGTGACTCCTTTCCTTTGATAAAACCAAAGATAAGCTAACGACCCAAACACAGCCTATTTACACACAACTCATTGGGTTTCAGCTGAGACCAAACTTGCTTCGTTGCACAAGTCTCATGTGAGCCCCATGACCCAGCCAGCATCCATAAAGGGCACCAAAGGAACAAATGTGGTATATCTGGGGACATAGTGGGCTTGAACTGGCAAGATTTTATGTGGTTTTAGTTACATGGTCCCTATACGTGAAGCCCATGTGAGCTGCATGAGACCCAAAAGGGATGTAGGTGGACTAAGCAGGCACGGGGAGCCCTTGGGCTGGCTAAACGGGTTCCAAGCTGGGCCCCAGCTGAAACCCAGGCAGAACCAAATTGAAACCCATATGAGCAAATATAGGTGAGGTCACCATGGAAACTGCAGACGCACTCATGTGCGACCCTTATCTGTCGCTCTCCCCCCTCTCCAGCACCCTTATCCGGAGGGTGCTGGAGAGGGGGGATAGGAAGCAGCGGGAGGGTTGTGGGGAGGGGTTGTTGGGGGGGAGGGTCTACGGACGTGTCCTTGTCCTTGGGGATCCCGCCCCTGGTATCGTGGTGGCGCCGGCCCGCGATGGTTTTGCTCTGGGTGGGCGGGGCCCGCTGGGTCTTGGCCGGGGCTCTGCCGGGGGGAACGGGTGGTCCTGGGGCCTGTGGGCTGCCGACTCTCTGTGCGGCCCGCGCTTCGGCACCTGGCGCCCGCCGGGCCGGCTTGCCGTCGCCCTGTGCTACCCGGTGCCCCTGCCTCGTGGCGCTGGGTGGCGCCTGCCTGGAGGCTTCCACTGCTCTGGGCTTCGGGGGACGGAGGCTCTCTCTGCTTCGCCTGCCCGGGCTCTGTGCGCGGTGGGCTTGGCTTCCTCCCCTACACCTCGGGTCGTGGTCGTGCTCCCCTACAAGCACTCAGCTGATCTTTGATTGCATGATCACAGGTTGAACACTCACACGTGCACGCCCACAAAGCGCTCATCCTCCCATCTGCTGCCTACTAAACGTTGCTGATGACTCTCTGTAGGTATGTTTAATAACAGTTGGTATTGTAATTGTTATTTTATTAATTCATTTACTTTTACTTTTCATTTTTTTTGTCTGTTTTTGAATATTGTCACTATCCTACTTATGTCTTGTATTTTTTCACTACTTTATATTGTTTTGCAAATACTGTAACTTTAGCAGCTTAGACACGCCTTTCTTTTCTCTCTTTTTCCTCCTTTCCTCTTTTTTTTCCTCTTTCCCTGCCAGGTCCAGCTCGGCCATATCAAGACTGGCGATGATTGCAAAATGATAAAAGGAAAAAATAAATAAATAAAATAAAATTATAATAATAAAAATATTCAGATTATCAAGGGCAGCTATTTACATGAGATGTCTCCCTTGACAGAACAAATCTGTCTGGCAAAAATATGGCACGCAGATTGCTGTTCTGTCTGCTGAGATGCTGAACAGGACAGGTTAAAAAAAAAAAAAAAAAAAGTGAAGCCTATGTGAAAGTGCAAAAAACTGCAGTTCCCCCTTCATCCACTAGGGGCTGCAAAACAGAGCAAATCCCCATAGACTCCCATGTTAAAAAGACCAACTTCACAGCAGAAATAAACATGTTTACAGCAGGAATAAACATGTTTACAGTAGAAAAAACACATTTACAGCAGATATAAACCTGTTTACAGCCTGGTTCAAAAATCCATTTTAGGTTTAATAGGTCAGGTTTACGTTCATGACAACTGTGGGGGGAGTGATATTAAAAGTAATTTAATCTCAAAGTTTGTCATATTTAGGGGCGTGTCCTTTTGATTGACAGGTACCCGATCTCCCGCTTCAAGTCAGAAGAACGTAGAACAACCGCGGTTTTTAGCTGGTTAACAACGTGACTTAGCTTTAGCATGCTTACCTCCGCTAGCTGGTTAGCTCCTGTTATCTCTAGGTTAGCTCTTAACAGAAAGCTCGGAGTTCGCTCGATGTCAATCATCCACCATGACGCTCACAGCCCCCCTCTCAGCTCCACCTCTTTGCCCATATTTGTATTTTCCGGGTGAGACGACACGCATGCCCCTGCCAAGATGGCGATGGTAGGAACCGCCCACCGAGCTTCAATTCAGCTCTTCAGAAACCTACGGGTGATGTCACGGAGGCTCCACCCATCTTTTATATACAGTCTATGATAGAGGACTAGAGGAAACAGGCTTGAGTTGGGAGACATGGAAAGGGTGGACTCTCATGGAACTGGGGAGTTTCAGTTTGACCACGGTGGGATTAATGATCCGCTCAACCTCAAAAGGACCCAAAAAGCGGGGGGCCAACTTCTTGGCATCAGTACGCAATGGAATGTTCTTTGCTGATAACCAAACCTTTTGGCCAGGTGCGTAATGGGGTCCAGGAGTCCGATGACGATCCGCCATGCGGCGGGTACGTACGGAGGCATGAAGGAGCGCAGTTCGAGCCTTCCTCCAAATCCGTCGGCAGCGGCGGATGTGTAGCTGGACCGACGGCACAGAAACCTCCACCTCCTGTGCTGGAAACAGGGGCGGCTGATATCCCAGGGAGCATTCGAAAGGTGATAAGCCTGAAGCAGAAGAGGTAAGGGAGTTGTGAGCATACTCTACCCAGTCCAGATGGTCACACCAGGAGGAGGGGTTGGACTCAACCACACATCTCAGGGCAGTTTCCAGATCCTGATTAGACCTCTCAGCCTGGCCATTGGTCTGGGGATGGAAACCAGACGACAGGCTCACAGTGGCCCCGAGTGAGTGACAAAACGACTTCCATACCTGGGATGTAAATTGGGGTCCTCTGTCTGATACTATGTCTGTGGGCAGACCATGGAGCCGAAAGACATGATGAACAAGTAAGTTGGCTGTCTCCTTGGCAGTAGGAAGTTTGGGAAGGGCAATAAAGTGAACAGCTTTGGAAAAGCGATCAACAACTGTGAGGATGGTGGTGTTACCTCTTGAGGCTGGAAGACCAGTGACGAAGTCCAGAGCAATGTGCGACCAGGGTCTGCTTGGAACAGGTAATGGACGAAGAAATCCCGCAGGTGGCTGATGCGATGACTTACTGCGTGCACACGTCGTACAGGCTGCAACAAACTCCCGGACATCTTTATCCATTGTGGGCCACCAGAATCTGCGTCTCAGAAAAGAAAGTGTTCGCACAGAACCAGGGTGGCATGCTAGGCGGGAGGAATGTCCCCACTGGAGGACTTGGGAACGTACAGAATTGGGGACATAAAGGCGGTTACGGGGACCTGTGCCAGGGTCAGGCTGTTGCTGTTGGGCCTCTCTAACCCTGTCCTCCACCTCCCAGGAAACAGCGGCTACAACACAGGTTGCAGGTAAGATGGTATCAGGTGAAACTGCAGTCTTGGGTGGAAATTGGCGAGAGAGAGAGTCCGGTTTCTGGTTTTTGGACCCAGGTCTGTATGACAGCGTGAAGTGGAATCGATTGAAGAAAAGAGACCAACGGGCCTGTCGGGGATTCATTTGTCTAGCAGACTGTAGGTATTCCAGGTTCTTATGGTCAGTCCAGATGAGGAATGGCACTTTGGATCCCTCCAACCAATGGCGCCACTGCTCCAGGGCGAGTTTGATGGCTAAGAGTTCCCTATCACCGACATGGTAGTTCTGCTCAGCTGGTGTTAGACGTCGAGAGAAAAAGGCACAAGGATGTAACTTCTGAGACTCTGGGGATCGTTGGGACAAGACAGCTCCAACGCCGACATCAGAAGCATCAACCTCCACCACAAATTGATGGTTGAGATCAGGGTGGAGGAGGACAGGAGCAGTGGTGAATAGATCCTTTAACTTGACAAAAGCCTGAGCCGCCGGCTCAGACCAGACAAATGGGACTGTAGGCGATGTAAGTCTTGTCAGGGGAGCTGCGATGCGGCTATAATTGCGAATGAATCTGCGATAAAAATTAGCAAAACCCAAGAAACGTTGCAGCTGCTTGACAGAAGTTGGGACTGGCCATTCGGTAACAGCTTTGACCTTCTCAGGATCTGCTCGGACCTGCCCACTCTCAAAAATGTATCCGAGAAAAGAAACAGTGTTCTTATGAAAATCACACTTCTCGGCCTTAACGAATAGGCGATTCTCCAGAAGTCTCTGCAGGACTTCTCGGACATGTTGTATATGTTCGGTGAGGTTGTGGGAAAAGACGAGGATATCGTCTAAATAGACGAAAACAAAACGGTTCAGGAAGTCTCTCAGCACATCATTAACTAAGGCTTGGAAAACAGCAGGGGCATTACAAAGTCCAAAAGGCATGACTCGATACTCAAAATGGCCGAGTGGGGTCTTGAAGGCTGTCTTCCACTCATCTCCCTCTTTTATCCTGACCAGATGATATGCGTTGCGGAGATCTAGCTTTGTGAAGATTGTTGAGCCATGGAGAGAGTTGAAGGCAGACTCAAGAAGTGGCAGAGGATACTTATTCTTTATGGTTATAGCATTTAATCTCCGGTAGTCAATACAAGGCCGAAGAGAACCATCCTTCTTAGAGACAAAGAAAAAACCTGCGCCAACAGGGGAAGAAGAAGGTCTAATTAAACCAGCAGCCAGCGAATCCGAAATATATTTCTCCATGGCCTCAGTCTCTGGCTTAGAAAGATTGTACAGACGACTGGCTGGCAACGGAGCCCCAGGTAACAAGTCTATGGCGCAGTCATATGGTCGGTGAGGAGGAAGAGAAAGGGCCTTCTCTTTACTGAACACCTCAGCGAGGTCATGGTAGGCTAGAGGAATGTCTGACAAATCCTTAGAAGTGGGACAATGACTGGTAGTGGTTATACCAGATGGGACGGCAGAGTGAAGACACGTTGCATGACAATAAGAACTCCAGTTAATAATCCTCCCAGTAGTCCAATCCAGATGGGGATTGTGTAACGATAACCAGGGGTGTCCTAAAACCAGGGGTGAATTTGGTGAGTTTACAACAAAGAAACTGATAAACTCCTGGTGATTTCCCGAAACAATTTGTTTAACCGGAACAGACTCTTGGGTGATGGAGTAAAGAATGCTGCCATCCAGAGCCCGGGCAGAAACAGGAGGGAAGAGAGACTCCAGGTCTAGATTAATTCTTGCAGCCCATTCCTTGTCAATAAAGTTTGCTTCAGCTCCAGAATCCACTAAAGCCTGTACTGGATGAGAGAAACCCTTGACATATAGCACCGCTGGAATGAGTGTCTTTGTGTGGGGAATTACCTTTGGAGTGGTGGTCGTCAGTACTCCCACAGCTACTGACGACCCAGATCTTTTGGCCGTTCTGTGCAGACAGCTCTCTGGTGTCCTGGTCTTCCACAATAAAAACAAACGCCGGTGTCCCTCCTCCTCTGTCGTTCCTCCGTGGACAGATGAGCTCGGCCCAGCTGCATGGGCTCCTCGGACTGTGTTGTGCTAGGAAGGGAAGGGCGGACCGCTCCGATGGTGGAGCCGGGAAAATACAGCTCAGAACGAGTCTGCCGCTCTCTGTCTCTCTCCCGTAAGCGGTTGTCCAGCCTTATTGAGAGGGAAACCAGGTCGTCCAGGGAATCTGATGCATCACGGGTGGCAAGCTCATCCTTAAGCCGGCTGCTTAAACCATTTGTGAAGATTCCACAAAGAGCCTGATCATTCCAGCCCGAATCCGCAGCCGCAGTCCTGAAATCCACAGCAAACTCAGCAACACTAATTTTTCCTTGTCGGAGATTAATCAGCCGCTTAACGGTATCGCCCCCTCTCACTGGATGGTCAAACACCTTCTTCATCTCATCCATAAAAGCTGGATAAGACATGTGCCTGAAACCCTGCCGTTCAAACGCTGCTTCTGCCCATGACAAAGCCTTGCCCTCCAGAAGTCCGATGACGTAGGAGATCTTGGATTTGTCACTGGCATAAGTGATGGGCTTCTGGTCAAACACAAGTGAGCATTGGAGTAAGAACCCTCTACATTTACCCAGATCCCCGGCATAAGGTTTGGGGTCTGGGATGTGTGTCTCTTACCGGGGTGGCAGAAGCGGTAGGATGCCTGGATGAGTCCGGAACCTGTTGCTGATCGGGAGCAGGCTGTACCAGACCAGCCACATGACTGGTGAGTTGAGACAACTGCGTAAGGATGGTGTGGTAATTCTGGTCCAAAGTTAGAAGCATCTGCTCATGTCGAGCTAAGTGAGCATTCTGACCGGATAGGGCTTGCTGAAGTTGTCCGGCGGCACCTTCTGGGTTAGAATCTGCTGGATCCATACCTGATGGCCTGATTGTTCTGTTGTAGTGTAGGACAAACAAGGACCAAAGTGCAGATTGGATGTGGATACTAGGACAGGTTTATTGTTCTCCTGGGCAGAATGGTAGGTGGCCAGGCAGGCAGGTTGGCGGGCAGGCAGGCAGGTTGGCGGGCAGGCAGGCAGGTTGGCGGGCAGGCAGGCAGGTTGGCGGGCAGGCAGGCAGGTTGGCGGGCAGGCAGGCTGGTTGGCGGGCAGGCAGGCAGGTTGGCGGGCAGGCAGGCTGGTTGGCGGGCAGGCAGGCAGGTTGGCGGGCAGACAGGCAGGTTGGCGGGCAGACAGGCAGGTTGACGGGCAGACAGGCAAGAATCATGCACTGGTGACAGAACAGACAGTTGTGAAACAAGCAGTTTAAATTCTTAAGCTGAAATGCTGCAATGGCCGAGAGCTGTTACCACAGATGACACAACAATCAGGCGATGACTGGTGAACTGAGCTGGCCTTTTATCTTGCTGCTGCTGCTGATTACCCGATGAGAACCTGGTGTGGACTTGATTGCCAGGGAAACAGGCACACCCACTGCAGCACAGGTCAGAGCAGGAACCACAACAGGACCAGATAAACTCAAAGGTATATTTAAAATGTAACAAACATCTTAGACAGAAAACAAAAGGTGGTTAATATTGAGAAAATATTGAAAGAATTCAGTAATTTATGGGTGAGCATCGACTTTCTCTGCTGCACTGACCAGAGAAGTCTGAACTAACTGTGTGAGCTGTCATTCTGGATACACCCCCCCCCTCCCATCTAACACATGTGCCAGAACTGCAAACAAAAAGGTGGAAAAGGAGTTTTCTTCTGAAATAACTGCTTGCTTGCAAGGCATCCTTTTGTACTAGAACTTCATTTTGCAGCAGGCATGTGTGATCGGATCAGTAGCTCTCTGAAACCCACGTGCTCCTGCTTTTTTGGCATCTTTCATTACCATTCAGTGTGAATAAAAGCTTTAGACAGTATGAAAAGGAGAAATGTTGTCGTCTGGAAGTCTTTTATATTCATTTCTTTCATCTTTGACCCGTCTGTGCTGCAGCGTCGTCCGCTGCAGTCACATGAAAGTAATTTGAGATTTTTGATTAGACTCCAAGCGATGCAGGATGTTGGGTGCGACCTCTAACAGTCAGTATGAACAGTCGGCAAAAAGGCAAAATACCTGATGTTGAAGTGAAAGCTGAAAGTGCACTGACGTATGCAAAGATCCCTAAGCCTTAACTTAGAAATGTTCTGTAATTTGTTCATTTCATTCTCCAAATATCCTAAACTTTCTCAGTTAAGATTGAGAAAATCATTTTATTTGTTTGTTCAGTTTGTTATAAAGTTTTAGGTGTTTGAAGTGGATTTGCATGTTTAAACTGAGTAAAAAATGGAAAAATGAGGTAAAAAGAAACATTTTATTTCACTTCTGTTCTCAATGTTGTGCATGTTTCAGTTCACTTATTTTTAAGTCTAGAAATGCGTAAAATGAGTTGAGAAAGAAAAGAAATCCTATCACACAAAATAGATGCATCTGGAACAGATGTTGGACGGAGGACAGCAATGGGCTCGACACAAGCGGTGGCAAACGCCAGCGACAGGCGAGACTCCTGGCCATCCAGGTGGAGCTCAACACACGGCTCGCACCAAACAGCAGCGACAGCGATGCGCATCACGCTCTTGGATCGTTTGTCAGTGTTGTGATGAGTTATGGTACTGGAGGAAATTTGATCCTTTTCTCTGCAGCATGCGATAGATACAGCATCAAGGAGGAAAAGTTGAAATTTTGTTCAAATTGACAGAAATCTTGCTTTAACTTTACAAAAGAAAAAGTCCCCCTGGGTTTATTTTAATTTCAAAACAAGGAAACATAGTAGTGAATATCAGAGCTGGGGTGATATGTTTTCACCACAATTCGTGTCTTAATGATTTTTTGGTGCCGATTGGATTTAAATTATTGCCAATTTTTAGTTGCTTTTTAATCAGCAGACCGTTTGAAAAGTTGTATGATGACCAAGTTTACAGATTATATCTCAACCAGCTGTGTGAACTGATACTCTTGTTCCCGTTAACAGAGGTCCCATGAGCAGAACATGACAAACCAGGGTTTTCCACATGAAAGGAACGGGAGCAGATCTTCAGTCTGTTAGCAGGACTAACAGGAGGGCTGCGGGTCCAGTTCCAGCCACAGCCTGGAAGGCAGGGCGCGCTTTGGCCAACAAACATGATGTTTCAGAGGCTTCTTCTGCGGGGTAGAATAACCCTTAACCATTTCTAATAACTCATTTTACTTCAGATCAGCTTCTATGTGAGGAGTTTTACTTGAATTTAAAAACAATCTGTGTGAAGTGTGAAGATACAATGCAAGCCAACTCTTCTGACAGCTGGGGGTTGTTACAAGCAACCATGAAGAGGGTCTGTTCCTTCCAGATCCCTCAACTTAAAGAGGGATCAGACTTTACAAAGGAAATTACTGATCACAGACTCCAGAAAAATGAAAGCATTTATCTTTACCCGCAGGAGGTTCCTGCTCGGTTACGTAGCGGAAAGCCGGTGTAGCATCGGGGGAATGACGGCAGTGACGGCTGCAGGACCTCGTAACACTTGAACAAGTTCGTGTGGAAGTCTGGTATTTACAAACACGTTTGGATTTGTTCAGCGTTCAAATGGAAACGAGGCGTTCTTTTAAACATGACGCGAGATGAAATTAAAAAAATACTTTATTAATCCCCAAAGGGAAATATTGTAGTATATAATAATAATAACTAGAGGAGGTCTTGTTCCGGAGGCTGATGGCTGCTGGCAGGAATGATCTTCTGTATCTTTCAGTCTTGCATCGGACCTGAAGAAGCCTCTCACTGAACACACTTTGTTGTTTCATCACTGTGTTGTGGAGAGGGTGTGAAGAATCCTCCATCATCTTCATCAGCTTGTGCAGCATTCTTCTTTGGACAATCAGCTCCAGCGGCTCCAGAGTTACTCCAAGCACAGAAGCAGCTTTCTGGATCAGTTTGTTGATTCTCAAATTTAGATTTAGATTTTAGGTGTTCACCTGCTCCAACACGCCTGATTCTAATAAAATGTCTCCACGACATGTTGTGGAAAGCTCATCCTGGGAATGTTGACTCATTGATGGGATTCCGGTGTGTTGCAGGAGGAAACATCCAAACGCTGCAGGACAGTGGACCTGGCCCGTTGCTGGGTTACAGGACGATGCTGTTGCCGTGTGAGCGGGATCCGTGTAAACGTGAAACGGAAGCTGTTATTTCCGACAGCTGTACACGCTGAGCGATGGGCCACACAAAACTCGCTGCGTGATGAGGATTGTGTGACGTGTAACACTGTAGACATCAGTTTCTGCCTTTAATTTCTCCGTTTTTTACTGTGAAAGTTTCCCGTTTGTGTCTCTGCCGTCAGACTGAGCTGTTTATTCTGCTTCTGGACACAGTCTGTGCTGCTGGAGGAAAACACCTGAGACAGTTAATAACGGTAAATCTCTGCAGACTCTTTATAAACACATCTCGCTGGTTTAATGGAGAACAGAGTGACGGCTCCAAATAGTTAAAAAAAATAAAAGAATAAAATGGAAAACTTCCACCATGTGCTGGAATATTGATTCTGTCTCATAAGGCTTATTTTTGCTTTTACTGTCTAAGGATGGAGGTAGTTCAATGAACTTGAATAAATGTAAAAGCTTTAAGGCTGAACTCTTACTTAGAAGCACAAGTAAATGGAATTGACTTACTATTGTCACACAGGACAAAAGAATCCATCTCCCCACAGTCCAAGTCTTTACTTTAAGTCAAGCCATGCCCACCTGCCACATTGATCTGTTTTTCCATCTCCTTTTAAACCCGTCTTATTGACCAGTGCAGGAATGTGAGGATACTTTTGTTGACAGTGAAGCTACACTTCCTTGTGGCTGGGATGTCTCAGAAGCAGCAGCATGGCCACGCTTCCCACCTCCTGAAGGTGTCTGCTCCCAGGCGGAGCAACTCTCTCCATGACTTCCACACCCAATTAAAAAGGTTTTTCCAATTAGAGAGAGGCAGAGCTCAGGTGCAATAGGAGCAGCGAAGAGCCCAGCGTCGCAGACACTCTGCAGTCCCTTAGCTGTCAGACCCTTGCACTTTTCTCTCCTAATTTACCGTACATAGACAGTCATGTAAACAGCTTCAGACACTGAATGTCACACAAACCGCCTCGGTAGCTGGTGGGTAGCGGCGTCGTTGCCGTCTTCATTTATTGACACCTACGTATAATCGATGCAACCAGCTAATGAGAGTGGATTCAGCAAGATATCCTCACAGATGCAGCCACGAACATGTGCGTTAATGAGGGCAAAGCCGAGTGTCCCGCCTCTCCCCTCACACTCTGTTATTTACTGAGTCAGAGCGCTGCTGGTGTTTGCCTTCCTGAGGCCAAGGCTGTGACAGAGAACAAACACAGATAACAGATCTTCTGTTCCAGCCAAACATCCCCTCCAACTGTTTACTTCATCCCTGCAAATCCACATGCTGCCGAAGAGGAGGAGAAAGAGCTACTGCCGCTCACCAGATCATGTCTGTGTGATGACACGAAGCTTTCTGCAGGGCGAGGAAGACAACGGCAGCGTCAGGCTGCTAGCTGTGTTAGCATTAGCCTGCTTGCTGCGATGCGGCGGTGCTGTTGTTGTTCGGGATCACAGTGAAACATGCGGATATGCGCTGCCATCAAAATATCCACATTTGATGAGCGAGGAGCCTTAAAGGAAGAAATGCTTTTTTCCCTCGGCGTTTCCCACATGGCGACCCAGAATTTGGGGGGGAATGTTTGACTCTGTTGTGATCCAGTTGGTGGATCCAGAGTCCTGCATGGACGTTGCAGGTTGTCCCCGATGTCCAGCGTTAAATAAAGGGACACCATGGAAGAAGTACTCCCATCTAACGTTGACATCGTGTTTCGCATTAAAACTAATAATACATTCTTGTGCCTGTCTCAGGTGGTAGAGCGGCTTGTCTTGAGCCCTGGTGGTTGGCGGTTCAAGTCCGGCTCCGCTAAGCTGCTGCAGCTCTGAGGTCCCAAGCCCGGATGAATGCAGAGAGTTGCGTCAGGAGGGACATCGGGTGTAAAACGTGTAGCAGTTCTCCTGTGTGGCGACCGCTTCAGAGGGAAACAACAGCAAAACATTCTGGTGCTTCAGCTTTTCAAACCAGCTGTGGATAAAATCCCTGGACAACACCGTGTCACCATCATCCCGTTCTTCATGGAGTGTTCACTCATGTTTCATGAGCCTTACAAACTGCATGGCCGCTCCTCCTCCTCTGGTGTGTTAGCATGGTTTCAGTGGCCTTCGTAGTGGCGATAAACGGCAGCTTGCAGTGGCGGTAAAGCTGGACTAAACTCCCATGGGAAGACTCCATACGCAGCATTTACTGCAAGCAAAAGCAGGCGTTTCCCACAACTTTGAAGAAACCACGTAAACATTCGCTTCTTTAGCAGCGAGGCTGCTGTATGTTAGCATGATTTACGCTGCCCATGCTAACAAGCTAACAAAACCCAAAACTGCTGACATCTACCAGCCAGCATGCCCACATTTTACAAGAACTACATCAAAGTTCACTTAACTAGTTTCTTCTCTTTGTTCACCATCTGAACTCCTGACAGTGTCAAAGTAAAAGTGCCCTTTTCACATTTAATTCTACGTTTTCCTGAGCTGCATCGCTCACATGGAGCTCCATGGACTGCAGGAACGTGGGCATGACAGTCAGCCCAGCAGACGTCTGAACACACCTCTGCATTTCTCTGCTTCATCAATAACCAGCAGACTCCTCTAAATCCCATCAAACTGACACAAAAGTAACAATAAAGAAAAGAAATATAGAAGTGCATATTTTTTTGCTTGGTCTAACCAAGTTCCACCAAAAGCTTTTTACATCCCGAAGTCGGTTTTGCTCTTTTTAAATACAAGAACTTGTTTCTGTTGCAGAAACATTCAGTTTGTTCCATCGTTGCAGGAGGATGGTCAGGTCAGCTTCGTCTGCTACAAAGTGCTTATTTCATATTTAAGGGGAAACTTTGTTGGTGGTGGAGCGGGTCGTGCGTACGGCGTGTCCATGTTCCTGGTCCATGTTCACCAGCTGCATCACCAGCATCATCACACCAACCGTCTCCATGGTGATGACACCTGTCGTAAAACCACCAGATGAGACCTGTGAAATTAAACAAAAGATAATGATGAAGAAACTGTGATAAAACTGATGATCTGGATGTGTGTGTAGCGTGAGACAACCTTCCAGCGGCATTGTGCCGCGTAAACATCTGCTGATAAAAAGACGTCATCGGATGTTTGTTTCTCTCTTCCTCCTTAACTCAGCCCCACAGTTTCTAACATCTAGACCTGAACCAAAAAGTCGTGCTTGTGCCCCCTTTTCCTGGTCCGTACCTGGCTGACGTGGAAGAGCCCGCCAACCTGAAAGTCGGTGGTTTGATTCCAGGCTTGTTGAAGTGTCCTTGGGCAAGACACTGGTCTGTCTGTTAAGTATGAATGTGTGTGAAAGAGGAAAGAGCGCTTTGAGTGGTTGAGCTGACGAGTTTAAGTTTATTTAGAGGTATTTTCCTCCACCAGAGCGGCCCTCTGTAGCTGAAGCACAAACCCGTTCTACCAGCGGCCAACTGGTTGATCTTACCGCCAGTAAACCTCTTTATCAACAAGAAGTTATGGGAAATAAATGCTGACAATATCTAACAGGCAGCTGTGGTGATGTGAGGCGGGTTCATCTGGACTGCAGCAGCAGGATGATGCAAAGTGTTTCACAGAGAAACTTTAGAAAATGAGAAACAGAATCTAAAATGAAAACAAGACGAGGAAAAAGATAAAAAGTATTAAACATGATCAGCTTTAAAAGAAAATGTTCAGATTTTTAAATGAAAACTATGTGCAGCTGAGAACAGGAGTCTCTTTAACTGGATGTTCCAGCTGATCTGAGGCTTTCTGGGACTTTCTTCCAGACATGTGGAGCACAGAAGCTGAATGCAGCTCCTCCATGTCTGCTTCTGACTCCAGGAACTGATGAAAGACCAGATCCAGATGACCACTGACCACATTCTGGTCCTGAACCAGAGCTTTACAGATCAGCAGCAGAACTTTAAAGTCCAGGACAGGCAGCCGGTGTACAGACCATAGAACTGGACTGATGTGGTCTTAGTGGGGACTGGAGCTGCAGGCGGTACCCCCATGGCCAGCAGCCCTGAGTTGCAGCTTGGTATTGTAGGATATGATCATTACCTGCCGGCTCGGGATGGCAGGAAAACTGGGTTTAGTTATGTGATTTATCACAATAATGACTTTTTTTGTGACAAGGCAATTTCCCTGACCAGAGGTGTTTTTGTTTCCTCCCATCCTCTATGAGCTGAAGGTCGTTTTCAGAGGGGAGCTGCGCTGATGGAAAGTCCTGGATCAGAGTCCAGGATGAAATGAGGGTCTGGCCAGGAGGCTGGGGTAAACACAGATGAGCCATACTGAGGCTGAGTCAGCAGGAGAGCAGAGCCACCTTCCCACTGGACAAACGCTCATTCTGACTTCATTTCTTTTTTCTCTGAAGAGGTTTCTGTCAAGGGTTGAGCTGCCTTCTGATTTCCTGTCGTCCCTTTGATCCTGTCATATAAATCTGCCAAGTGGAGGCATGTCTATCTCCCAGTGCCCTCTGTCACAAAGCTTCCAGTCAGACTGGTAATAACTTTGTTTTCTTTCTGGTATCTGCTAAACCTTCGCTTTGCTTTCGGGCTTTGGAAGCAGCTCCACAGAGATCTGCACTGCAGCGAAAACAGGCCTCTGCTTTACTTTCGCTGGAGGACGCTGGATTTCTGGTGGAAAAATGTGCAGAAGACTTGGACAGACTGACAGACGGGCTTTCATTAAGAAAGAGCAACCACATGCACAACACGATCAACCTCATGACCTGCGCAGACTGCAGGTGGCTTCCAGTGTACGGGAGAGCCAACCAGCAGCATTGTGGGTAAACTGGATGTTGCATGCTTGTTGTGGGAATGAGCAGCTTGATACTGCAGGGGTGCAGTAGACAACCAAAAACTAAACGCCATGACAACGACGAGCCACACACAGACCGTAAAAGAGATGACGTCACTCGCTGGTTTCTGAAGAGCTGAAGAGAGGTTCATTGGGTGGTTCCCACCGTCGCCATCTTGTCAGTAACACGTGTGTCGTCCTCTGGAAAATACAAATATGGGCAAAGAGGTGGAGCTGAGAGGGGGGCTGTGAGTGTCATGGTGGATGATTGACATCGAGCGAACTCCGAGCTTTTCTGTAGCTAAAAGCTGATCTGGATGTAACCTAAGCTAACCAGCTAACGGAGGTAGGCGTGCTAAGGCTAAATCTGGCTGTTAGAAAGCTACAGACCGCCATTGTGCTACGATCAGCAGAGACACAAACTACGAATCATACATCTCAATCATGAATGTGGGAGTCAGCTTATTTCTAAATGGCGTTTAGTTTACTCCTCTCCAAAGTTGTCCTGAAGGTAAACATGACCTAAAAAACCTAAAATGGTTTTTGTACCAGGCCGCAAAAATATTTATTTCTGCTGTAAACATGTTTATTTCTGCTGTAAACATGTTTATTCCTGCTGTAAACATGTTTATTTCTGCTGTAAACATGTTTATTCCTGCTGTAAACATGTTTATTTCTGCTGTAAACATGTTTATTCCTGCTGTAAACATGTTTATTTCTGCTGTAAACATGTTTATTCCTGCTGTAAACATGTTTATTTCTGCTGTAAACATGTTTATTTCTGCTGTAAACATGTTTATATCTGCTGTAAACATGTTTATTCCTGCTGTAAACATGTTTATTCCTGCTGTAAACGTGTTTATTTCTGCTGTAAACATGTTTATTCCTGCTGTAAACGTGTTTATTTCTGCTGTAAACATGTTTATTTCTGCTGCAAACGTGTTTATATCTGCTGTAAACATGTTTATTCCTGCTGTAAACATGTTTATTTCTGCTGTAAACATGTTTATTTCTGCTGTAAACATGTTTATTTCTGCTGCAAACATGTTTATTTCTGCTGTAAACATGTTTATTTCTGCTGTAAACATGTTTATTCCTGCTGTAAACATGTTTATTTCTGCTGTAAACATGTTTATTCCTGCTGTAAACATGTTTATTTCTGCTGTAAACATGTTTATTTCTGCTGTAAACATGTTTATTCCTGCTGTAAACATGTTTATTTCTGCTGCAAACATGTTTATTCCTGCTGTAAACATGTTTATTTCTGCTGCAAACATGTTTATTTCTGCTGTAAACATGTTTATTTCTGCTGCAAACGCGTTTATATCTGCTGCAAACATGTTTATTCCTGCTGTAAACATGTTTATTTCTGCTGCAAACATGTTTATTCCTGCTGTAAACATGTTTATTTCTGCTGCAAACATGTTTATTTCTGCTGTAAACATGTTTATTTCTGCTGCAAACGCGTTTATATCTGCTGCAAACATGTTTATTCCTGCTGTAAACATGTTTATTTCTGCTGCAAACATGTTTATTTCTGCTGTAAACATGTTTATTTCTGCTGCAAACGCGTTTATATCTGCTGTAAACATGTTTATTCCTGCTGTGAAGTTGGTCTTTTTAACATGGGAGTCTATGGGGATTTGCTCTGCTGTGGAGCCCCTAGTGGATGAAGGGGGGGACTGTAGGTTCTGGCACTTCCGTATCAGCTTTACTATTAACTGCTGGAGGTTGCCGTTTGGTCACACATTTTGCACATATGGAGTTAAAGTTGAGACTAGGACGGCAAGCTGGTGTTTTCCCCTGTGGACTCCATTCCTCCGGTTTTACCAGAGCCAAGGAGCCAGGTTTTTTACAGAACATGGAAAACAACCACAGTTTGCCAAAGTCATTTACAAGCTGAAGGAGTAGAAAGCACTAAACCATTTCTCAGCCGGCAGACGATGATGTGCCAATAGATCAACACCAACGTTAATAGCAATCTACACGAAAAGAGATGAAATCAAGAATTTCTATGTTATCTCAACAAGACTTCACTTTTCTAAACCTGGTTTTTATGGACTGTTGTGGACCAGCTTTTTTTAACTGGACCCCCAGAGTGTTTGTGTTGCTCCATCATATGTTACTGGCAAACTTTGCAGCAGCCACTGGTTGGAAATTAGCTTTGACTGAATCTACATTACATTACTTTACTGAACGGAAATGTTGCAGTTATTCTTTAGGTCCTTTATCGTAGTATTTCTTTGTTGTTCCTTTTTTATTTAACATTTATTTAACCAGGATAATCCCTTTGACGACGCGAGTGGCAGTGAGCAAAGAGGCAAAAGACTTATAAATGTTATTCTATTTGGTTTTATTAAAAAGTTCACAAATGTAGCCCACATTTCACCCACAGCCACAGAGACCCTGCAGACTTTACAGTTCAGGATCGCACTGTGGTTCCATGTCATCATGGTGAAACAACAGGAAGATTAACCAACCTGACTGTGCAGAATGGTTAGCAGGACATATAGTAGGATTAGCTGAGCTATTATTAACAGGACTGTCTGACGAGGTTTCCTTCTAAGACGTGTGGGCTGATATTCCACTGCCCTTGTCTGATTGAACCAGAGAATCCCACCAAAGCTGGCTCCCACATGCATCATGTAATAACTAAAGAGTAATATAACAATCAGGACTGCTAGCTGGCAGGGTAAAACAAAGCAGCGCTGCCACTTCCTTCTTCCTGACTAAAACTATGAAAGCTGTCGTAGCCATGAATCTGTTAGAGTTTATCCATCTCATGTTCACTGCTCACACCGCCTAGAAAAAAGCCTCAACCCGCACTACCACAAAGCACCTGCATTTCCAGACTCTGTCAACCATCTTGGTATATGTCTATGGGGAAGCAGGTTTTTCCCGGAGAGGTGGCTGAGCACTGAGTCAGACAGCTCACATGGCCAAGTGAGAGGCCCCTCTCCTATTTGGGCCGGACATTAGCAGCGAGTCCTGCAATCGTAGGAGACCTTTGCTGGAGTTCACATGACAGATGATTCACCTCCAGTTTGTTCCAGTGTTCATGCATCGTAAAGCCTCCTTTTAAATAGCGGCGTCTCATGTTTCTGTTCTTCTCTGGGTTGAGCAGGCTGCATCTTGCCGACATCCACAGTTCAGTATTATCCAGGAGAAATTTCCTTTGGACACGTGCAAAGCCAGGAAGAGGAAGTGGAGTTGGTGGCGCATCGGCCAGTGGGGAGCGCTGCCATTTGCTAAAGCTGCATTGAAGCTGGGTTGGAGGACGTGTTGGTTGTCCATGTCCATGTGTCCATGCTGATGTCTTCTGCTGTGATTGGTGGTTGATAGAGAGCTCTGCTTCAACACACCTCTGCTGCAGAGCTAGAAAGCCTGCCGAGACCACACTTACACTTCTGGGTTAGCGGACACTGTGGACCACAGAATGATTCCCGCAGACATTTCTGGCTTATTAAATAAATCATATCGAACACATTCTTATATGCATTGACCTGAGTGGCTCATTCCCACTGTGTAGGAAGGAGAATTTAGCAGGGAGCTTCAGTCTGAGTTGGGAATCAGGTTGTTTTAGATGTCAAAATGCACAGATTGGCTGCAATGAGCCTGGTTGATTAGGGTCAGTCTTGTCTCACAGAGACAGCAATGCAGTTTTAATGGTCCCCGTGTCTCATTGACTTCATTCCAGATCACTGAGAGTAATGTGGTTACTGAGACAGAGACCATGGGTCACTCCACTGTCTTAAAATTCCATTTTACTGGCCAGTTATTGTGCTCTCAATAAGCACTCTAGTGCTTTGTGTTGGAGCTTCTGGTGCGAACAGAAATATATTTGCATATATATTAAACAGACCGTGGGGAAAAGCTCCTATGAAGCTCTGTCATAACCATTTATTACATATCAAACATTGACCAGTCAGTGTCCCCTCTGTTTTCATTGCAAAGGAACAGGTAGCTGCTTTACCCTGATTTAATTAGCCACCCTATGGGTGGTCTACATGTTCAGACTGATCTTCTGCCTCCCAAAACGCCACAGGGATCTGTTCTTTTACAAAGCGTCTGGGTATTAAACCAGTAATTCAATCAAACAAGTATTAGGAATGTTTCATCAACCTCATTTCTATTACGGTGGTTTTGTAAATGAAAACTGGTAAATCATTGGCTGGCTCTCATCTCCAGTACATTCCTTTGATGTTCAGGAACAAAGAAATGAATCGTGATCTGACTCTTTCTGTAGAGACTACCCTTCAGGTCACGGTTAAAATTTTAGTCTTATTATTCTAACTATATTCTATATATATATACACTGCTCAAAAAATAAAGGAAACTCCCAAACAACACGATGTAACTCCAAGTCAACCAGCCTTCTGTGAAATGGAACTGTCCACTTAGGAAGCAACACTGATTGACAATCAGTTCCACCTGCTGTTGTGCAAATGGAATAGACAACAGGTGGAAATTATAGGCAACTGGCAAGACACACCCAATAAAGGAGTGGTTCTGCAGGTGGTTATCACAGACCACTTCTCAGTTCCGATGCTTTCTGGATGATGTTTTGGTCTGAATGCTGGCGGTGCTTTCACTCTAGTGGTAGCATGAGACGGAGTCTACAACCCACACAAGTGGCTCAGGTAGTGCAGCTCATCCAGGATGGCACATCAATGCCAGCTGTGGCAAGAAGGTTTGCTGTGTCTGTCAGCGTAGTGTCCAGAGCATGGAGGCGCTACCAGGAGACAGGCCAGTACATCAGGAGACGTGGAGGAGGCCGTGGGAGGACAACAACCCAGCAGCAGGACCGCTACCTCCTTCTTTGTGCAAGGAGGAACAGGAGGAGCACTGCCAGAGTCCTGCAGAATGAGCTCCAGCAGGCCACAAATGTGCATGTGTCTGCTCCAACAGTCAGAAACAGACTCCATGAGGGTGGTATGAGGGCCCGACATCCACAGGTTGGGGTTGTGCTTCCAGCCCAACACCGTGCAGGACGTTTGGCATTTGCCAGAGAACACCAAGATTGGTAAATTCTCCACTGGCGCCCTGAGCTCTTCACAGATGGAAGCAGGTTCACACTGAGCACATGTGACAGACGTGACAGTCTGGAGACGCCGTGGAGAACGTTTTGCTGCCTGCAACATCCTCCAGCAGGACCGGTTTGGCAGTGGGTCAGTAATGGTGTGGGGGGGCATTTCTTTGGAGGGCCGCACAACCCTCCATGTGCTCGCCAGAGGTAGCCTGACTGCCATTAGGTACCGAGATGAGATCCTCAGACCCCTTGTGGGACCATATGCTGGCGCGGTTGGTCCTGGGTTCCTCCTAATGCAAGACAATGCTAGACCTCATGTGGCTGGAGTGTGTCAGCAGTTCCTGCAACATGAAGGCATTGATGTTATGGACCGGTCCGCCCGTTCCCCAGACCTGAATCCAGCTGAGCACATCTGGGACATCATGTCTCGCTCCATCCACCAACACCAAGTTGCACCACAGACTGTCCAGGAGTTGGCGGATGCTTTAGTCCAGGTCTGGGAGGAGATCCCTCAGGAGAACATCCGCCGCCTCATCAGGAGCATGCCCAGGCGTTGTAGGGAGGTCATACAGGCACGCGGAGGCCACACACACTACTGAGCCTCATGTTGACTTGTTTAAAGGACATTACATCAAAGTTGGATCAGCCTGTAGTGTGTTTTTCCACTTTCATTTGGAGTAGAACTCCAAATCCAGACCTCCATGGGTTGATATGTTTGATTTTCATTGATAATTTTTGTGTGATTTTGTTTTCAGCACATTCAGTTATGGAGAGAACAAAGTATTTAATAAAAATATTTCATTCATTCAGATCTACAACGTGTTAATTTAGTATTCCTTTTATTTTTTTGAGCAGTGTACATATATATATATATATATATATATATATATATATATATATATATATATATATATATATATATATAATATGTGTGCATTTAACACAAGCAGGAAATGTAAACAAAAAAGCAACAGAAAAGTCCTGTTTGATCAACTGCTTTTGATTTTCAGAGTGCAGCTGAAGCCCTCCTGCACATGGCACACTCTGCATTTTTGCCTTTTGAAGAGCTTTTGGTAATTCTGTTCACATTCAGTGACCTTGTTAACATGGCGGTGGCAGATACAGTGTGCCCCGGTGGAAGGTTTAAGCTGTCTTTAAAGCTTTTCACATAATCAACACCAAATATTTTGCTTAGCAAGAAAATGGTAGAAAGTAATAGGATTGCATAATAAAGACAGTGTTACTCGTCACTTCCATCTGCAAATAATAATGTCTGCCTCCAAGCCCATCCACATGGGTAAGCACACTCACACACCAGTGCCTCAGGTCGGCCCTTGCTTGTTTGTGATAAAAGCAGCATTTGTGTCCAGGGCGTGGGCTTATTTCTGCTCAGTTGCCTGCTCAGGCTAAGCTAAGCCTTGTGCTGCTGATAATGACAGCTGTGAAAGGAGTGGAGGACTGAATGAAAACCAGTGGGGGTGGTGAGTAGCTGTGGATCTTGTCATTCTGCCTGTATTTACCATCCTTCTGTGTCCTGCAGTGTCACACTGGGGTGCACACTGCTCTACCTCACTTCTACTCTGTTTACCAATGAAAGGGCTTATTTTTCTTTACAAGCTGTGGCTTTCTGCGCACAAAAGCAGCATTTTGCGTGCGAGCACAAAGCTTTCACCTCCTGGGTTTTGTGGACTTTCAAACTGCTACAGAAGCATTCTCAGATATACAAAAATGTAGAGTTTGAAAGAGTTAGAAGGAGAAATTCTGAAGCAAAGATATGTAGATGAGAGCAGCTTTAGGGGAATGACTTTAATAAGATCCAGCTGGACTGTGATGAAGCTAAGACCAGCTTACGAGGGTGCCACACCATCTAGCATCACATGGCCACACTTTCAGCTGTTTCTTTTTCAGTAATGCCTGAAATGTGTTTATGTTTCATTTTATTAGAAATGATTTCAGTGCGGAAAGCGAGAAGAGCTGTGCTATAAAAAGTTGTTTTTTTGGGCTCAGATGAGTAAAGTCTTTCAATCTTTTTCTCTTCAGCATCATCTGAAAACACAGGTTTTACTGGGAGGAAAGGAAAACCTTCTGACGTCATCTGTCCCGCTCTTCATTTGAAGCTGACTTTCTCCGTTTTAAGGTATAATTTGGTTTAAACAGGGTAAATGTGTGAGACATACTGTTGGTTTGTTTGTTTGTCTGGGAACACCCCACCAGAAAGCTGTCCAGTCCAAACCACATTTCGTCAAATTAAACTGGGATTTAAATAAATCCATCATTTGTCAAACAGTGTGTGTGTAGCTAACTCTGCAAACAGCCAGTGTGTGTGTGGTGTGTGTGGTTTTTGAGCATCCTGTTGGCTGCATTCCCACCTGCTCCGTTTAATCACCTCAACTTTACCATCTTGTGCATAAAGTTTCAGGTGAATTTAAAAAACGTACGGCTGCATCATTTTTCATTTCATCACATCCGTTTTGTTCGTTTTCTGAAGTTTAAGTCAATATTCTCTTTTCTTTCTGCATGTCTTCTCTACACTCCCGTATTCTTAACAGGACTGAAGATAAAGAGTCATGTAAGGATAGTGCGTTTGTTTCCAGAGCAAAACTCTTTTCAGCAGTTTAACAGGAAATGTTGGAAGTCGTCTGAAAGGGATTGTTTAAGTTCAGAGCGTCTGTAATTACTGCAAATGATCAGGAACACCCCCGGCTGTGGTTTTAGCTTTTCTGTCTTCAGCTCTCCTGTAATCTCATTCTTTAGGCAAGAGGTAAACACATGAGGGGCTTACAGTTCAACCCAGTGGAAGTGTGAGGTTCCTTCGCGTGTGCGTGCGTATGAATGTGCATCCGAGTGTAGTTCATGAAGCAGTCCGGCGAGATGCCTGTTCACACTTCAGAGGGAAAATGATCCACAGTCACTGGGCCTGAAATCAAGCAGACTGAAGATTGTTTGTGGACTGCCAAAAGTAATTAATCTCCCTCCTCAATAAATTAATCGGATTAAACCTCCTCGTGGCCCAGTGAATTTTCCTCCCTGCTCCTCTGTTCCGCTCAGCTCCCGCAATGCCTCAACCGAAGGCCCGATTCGCTGCTTTCTGCAACAATGGGCAGCACGGGGGCTCCGGGGTGTAATCACATTCTCCTGCTTGTCTGAATGCTTGTCTTTCACGGATGGGGAAGGAGCTTTGGCCACTTGACCAGAATCACACTCTGACCTTTGGTGGAACAGCTGAAACGCCCGGAGAGGAGTTCTGAGAGAGATTTGTTGATTAGAGTTTCATCTGTGTGTCTCTGGCCGCAGGTCAAACACATGTTCTCATGATGAACTGACCTTTTCCGCAGCACCCTGATTAGTATTCTGTGCCCTCTGCTCCTCTTCTCCTGTAAGTGGGTTATTGGTTAACATCCTACAGAGCCGGACGATGAAATATTCACTCTGGATGTTTGATGGCTCCAGCTGCTGCTGTTGTTGTCCTGGAATGATCCACTCCCACATTTAACAGCAACCCTCCAGGAATATGTGAAAAAAAAAGGCTCTATCTCATTTATCAGGTCACATGTTGGCCTGGTTAGGTTAAATATGTAAATGATGCAGCAGCAAAACAAACAGAACGCAGAGGGAACACAGAGCTTTCAGAAACAGCTTTCATATCAACGAATCCATCATCTGCACAGAAATGCTTCGAGTTTCAATCTGGACTTTCAGCTTGTTGCACTTAAACGACAAAATGACAAACCAGGAATGAAACCTGGAGTGAAAGGAAAACACACTCGCCGGGTTTAAGTCAGCGACTGGCTCTGGTTTGTCCATATGCATGAGCCAGAGCCAGTCATGGTGTTCCACAAGGTTCAGTGTTTGGCCCATTACTGTTCATTCTTTACATTCACTGCATGTCGTTATTATGCAATATAGCGTCAACTTTTACGATTATAACAATTTTCCCTTGTCGGTAGCTGAGTTTCCATTATTCCTACAACCATGGAAAACCTGAATTCCCCATTAAAACACTGGTAATGGAAACACCAACATTTCCACAAACTTCCCGAATATCGCTAAAGGTTTTACATGTCATGGCTCTATAGGAAAGAATAAAATTTTAGCTTATGCACAAACCAGTTCAGTTGAAATATCTGCAGATTGTAATTTTAGAAATATTGCTTTTATTTTGCGAGAGACGGTTATAAAAAAAAGCAGCTAATGAAAGCAGAGGAGAGCATGAGGCTAACTCCAGGCATGTATTTGGCTGTGTTCACACTGCAGGCAAAAGTGGTTTACAACTAACTTTTTTTTTATCCACATGTGACACATTTCTGATATTTTAATTATAGCCTGAGCAGAACAAATCAGATATCTTAAATCTCCAACCTTTACTTTTATGTGGCCTTAAATAAATTACATTACCAATTTTTCCAAATGTTACATCAGGTGTGAGGACTCTGCTCCGGGCATGCAGGATGCAGCAATAAGTATCGATGGAACTATACAATATCTTCACTTCGTTGGCTTCATTTGCAGCAAGTTTGAAATGGACTCAAACAAGTTAAAATGTGTGTTTCTATATTTTTGGAGCTATTTTGGGATGTGGAAAACATGGATGGAAGCAGCAGTAAAACCCAGAATACCATAGAATTTGCCATATATCACAGTCTGACCTCAAACTTTTCAGCGTCAAATGAACTAGAAAAACACTAAAACCTTTCTGACTGCTGCAGCTTGAAGAAATGAAGAAAATGCTGTGTTGCATGTCTGCCGACGAAATGAAGACGTTGCCTCCATTTTTGGTGAAGTGTAACAAACCAGGAGGAGCTTTGAGCGTCAAGCGTTTGAACTGTAGCTGAAGGCTGTCCTGCAGAGGATCGCTGGCCATGTCCACTAAACTGCCGTAGGAGAGACTGCAGCTTAGTAAACAAAAAAATTATAAATATGTATTTACAGAAAGGATGTTTGTGGCAGCAGTCTGTGTTCCTTTTGTCAGCAACACTGGTTCATGCTTGGCGCTTTATGCAGTGATGCTCTGTCAGAGGTGTTGACCTCATTTCCCTGCAAAACAAACAAATGACTCTTCCGATGAATCTGCAGCTCTCTCTGGACAGAGATGAGACTACAAGAAGACAACTGATGGGGGGACTTTGCCTTGTTTTACTCTGAGAGAAATGATTTTGATGAAGGAGAAGGCTCTGCTATCATTGTATGGGTGTATTGACTTGGCCCTCCAGCACCAGCAGCTCAACTGGTCCCAGTCCAGTCAGGACAAACCCAGCCCCTGTCTGGCATTACACAACCTGTAACATCACTGTTGTGCAGCTTTGTGTTCTTAGTTTCAACATCTCACAAAAGAAGCTCTTCTGACTCGTTTCCTGTTCTCAGGAATCAAATGGACTCTTTGTTGAGAGGACTGGGGCAACAATCATCTTAAGTTCACATCATGTTGAGAAAATCACTTACAAGAGCTGCCATTTAGACATTCCCTCATCATTTCGCTCCTCTGGAAAGAAATCTGTTTAGCTGCAACTCTCAGTGCTGGAGTTGGAATCCTGTAACAGATAATTCCAGCCATCAGCAGCTTTATTACATGTCATAAACACACCTCAGTCATGGCAAACTGGAGGTACTCTGCAGGTGACAGGCTTGTGCATAATCACCATTGAATGCATTTGCATGCGTGTCCCCATGGACACCTTCAGGGAGCGGTTGCCTATGGTTACAGAGGTGGTGGTCTGGAAAAGTCAGACTGGAGATGCTGGTGCGCCAGCAGAGGTGAACCACTGCAGGCCATTGGACCAGCTCCTAACTGCTCCCCGCGTGCTGAAAAAGGCAAGCACCCTGCTCTCTGTTACATCTAAAGATGTGTCAATGTGAACTTCCAAATCCAGATTAATATAGTAAAACATGTTACTATATATGTCCATGACACCATAAATATGGGCACCCAATCAGATAACACCCTCCTTGACTATCACCAGATCTCCAGCTCAGATTTATTTATTTATTCAAATGACAACATTTTACTTCCCAAAGTCCCTCTGACCTCACAACTCATGCACATCATGACACGTGCGTACAGATGAAGCCGCGGCTTCGGTCCAATGAGAGGCGAGTGCACATGAATGAAAGGACAAGCCAAGTCATTAATACTGTGACATTTATTCTGCATCGTGTCGACTGCATGTTAATCTGCGTTTCTTACAACAAACCAAAGTTTCATCTACAACACTTGTTTGTAAGAATCTCTTTCATAAATGTCACCAGGCTGCATTTTCACGCCGTCTTATCTGTTCCGCAGCGCTCTGTATGGTGGAAATGTAAGGCGAGTGATAGACCACGCTGCTTTTGGTCTCAGAAGTTCCATGAGGACTAAATATCTGTTGATCATGAAACTGTTGCAGTAATTTGGGGGCAACATGATGCAGACATGACAGCAGCTGCATCTTAGTAAATATGACAACAATGAAAATGTCATTTGCTCGTTGACGTATTCTGCCATCCTTCATGACTTTTAGCTAAACGGGAGTGTTTTAAAAGCCTTTGTTGCTCCTGCATTAGACAAGCGGTGGTGTCAATCAGGAGGAATGGCCTGGGTTGCTTTTCTTAGTAAATATAAACAGCCATGAACATCCATGGAGACCCTGTGATTTTTAGTCATGGCATCAGTCACAATCAATCCTGTTGGTTCCTGCCAGCTTTTTAAAAAAAAAAAAAACTCCAACATCTCACTTAAAGAAGTGGGAAATGATTGTTTCTCTATAATAAACACAGCATTAGTCTGAGGAGTGTGAGGAGTTCTTGTAAAAACTCCATTACCAGCCCTCCTCCAGCAACGCCATCTGCACAGGGTTTACGTCTTCACACATTAAACAAGCCATATTTACTTTCTCCACTTACCGTCAGCGCTGGGAGTGCCTTCATTTGAAGGCTTGCAGAGTGGAAGTAGAAATAAATGGTTTTCTCTTGTCTGATTTCTGTCTCTTCTCTCCTTCCTCCGACGCTTGCAGCCGACAGGCCACCAAACGCAGGCAGAATGTCATATGGCTCCATAGATGGCAGCTCTTTTGGCAGTCGCAACCCATTTGGAGGCCCTTCGAGGCAGGGCTACCAGCCAGTCGGTAAGGACAAATAATTATTTCTTTCAAAACTGGCCTTTCATAAGACGTGAGCTTTATCCCAATGACATGCAGTGTTTCATTTGTTTTGGACCAAAACATGACAACTGTACTTTTATTTGTCACTTCCTGTGTTTAGGCAGTAACATGACATCTAATTTGTTTTTCATCCCTACGAAGGAATATTTTACAATGCACACCTGTTGTCATAGCAACCAGGTTTGCTGAAACAATAAAAATTTGCTGTGAGAACGTCTCAGTTTTGAGCCAGCTTTTACACGTGAGCTTCACGCCAACACTGCGGCTTCATGAGCGGCTGTGTAGCTGCACCCACGTTCCAGCTTAAGTCGGCTGTTATCAGTCAACACATTTGTGATTCATGAAGAAATGAATAATTCAGGCAATCAGCACCTCGTGCACAGGAGGAAAAGTACAAACCAACACAATGATTGGGCAGAAAAAGTTGTTTAAATGAGTGGTGTATAAATTACACAAAGTTTTCCTTTTGGCTTCACAAGGCATCATTGGCTGAGACAGGAGTCTGACGGTACCGTTGTTTTTAACATCTTCCACCTTCAGGACAAGTAAACCTGAATGTTTTTCGGCTTAATATTTGATCATTTTACAGGACATGAGAGGATGTGTCTGGGAATGATCAGACTGACTAAATTTAGTGTGTCTGACACGTAAATCAGTTTCCTGTCTGTGGATCGCAGACTCTGGTCGGGTAGTTGGACTAAAGGTCCGTATATGATGGACGCAGAAGATGGATACTCAGACCAATGAAGAGTTTTCTGTGTCTCCCGCATCCGCTGTGAGTAATTTTGATAGTTTTTTATGGGGCTTAGATATCTGTGACTTAATGCCAAAAACGCAGCAATACCACCCAGACAGTGTTGAGTTGTACAGCAAAAGGAACAAACCAGAGAAGAAGAACAGGAGGAAGATGATGCAAAAACCAACAAATAAAAAGCATTTGAAGGACATGCAGAAAAAGAAGTGAGAAGACAGTTATTAACAACTTTACAGAGGTGGATTTCTGCTACCGACTTGTGTCAGAACATCTGAACCCAGCGCTGCTACTGATGAACAAACTGACTTAAAAACCACGGCAACATAATAATTGTATGGAAGCATGAGGACAGTGACATATGTCTGAAACGGACGTCTGTGTTTACGTACATAAGGGAGCAGAAATGGAAGTTAACCTGATGTACAGCAGAGGTTGTGAAACTGATCACCTGCAGAGGAACTAGATTTTATTCCTCTACAACCGTCCAAGGTCCGCCACTTACAGACACCATTGTCCTGCTGAGAACATGAGTCTAAGAGCTCTGTTTCCCCCATCGTTTTGCTATGCTACATGTTAGCACTGCTGCTTCTGAGCATGTGCAAACATCTTCCGAACTTGAAGATGCCATGCTCCTTCTTCATTTACAGTTCTGTTTGTGAAGCTAAGACTGACCAATCAGATGACTGGTCCACTTACTAGCTAGGGTGTAAATTGTTGCGTGTTTTTGTAGTTGTGTTGTTTACTTTGTAGTTGTGGTTGGTACCTCTGGGTCACCATGGATTGGGATTTTCATGTCATTTTAAGAAAACTGTGACACAAATAACTTTTGTATTTTCATCCGACATGTTGGGATTGGTGTCGCGTAATATTATGATATTTTTGTGTCCACTAGGGGGCAGAAGGCAAGAATCAGATTGTGTTCCATGAGGTAAAGTGATGCAAAAGATGTTAGAATCAATGACACATACGGCAGTAGAGGGTAAAGCTGTAGGAGCTAAAGAAGAATGCTAACATGGTCACATGCTAACATGGTTACTGTGGAACAGTAAACCTGAATGTACAAGCGTTTCCAAACACTGCAGAGGCACATGCTCCGCAATGTTTCATTTCATTCGGTGTTTTACGTTTTCCAAAAATCCCTGCACATATCTTTAGTTTTCACGCATTTAGCTGAATGTAGCGGGCTTGCTAGCCCTGAACAAACCATGCCTGAAGTTCATTCAGCTGCTAACCATGCAGCTCTGACATTAATTGGCAGCTTTCTGTTGATTCATCAATAAACTCATCCTGAGCAGCACATAAAATATGTGTGTGTTGGTGTGTGCTCATGCACTTGTGCAGAGGTCACAGGTCATGTGGAGGGTTAAGCAGTGTGAAAAGCTGCTTCATTGGATTTGATCCTCTCGGTGCTTTCATTAGCCTTGTAATGGGGCAGGACTAAGACAGCCGCCCCGAGGCGAGGCGCGCTTCCAGACTAACGGGAGGCCTGTGTGTGTGTTTGTAGGTAAAAAAACAGGCAGATGGAAGGAAACCCAGCAGATACGGACATTAGGAGAAACACACAATGAAGATGAGGCTTGTGGGTGGAAACAGAAAATAGTTTTCTGGGGGAATGTTTATGTAGGCAGACAGGAGCCACCACACCTCATGAAGTTCACAAAATATTATTATAGAAAACAATTATTGATTTTATAACACTAGGTTTTCATCTTAATACCAGTTACGTAAAGCAACAAAACATGTTTATTTATTTAATGTACTAATTGATTAAAAAAATGTATTTACAAATTCTGACATGAATCAAATCAAACTGTATTTATAAAACAATCACAGTTGTTTAAAGGATTCATCACCCGGAAATTGCACTTTTTCGAATTAAAACGTGCGTATTAGTGTTGGACGGAAGTGTTAACATCAAGCCTTTCTGTTGAAGACGGTCGGGTTTTTACGTCTGGACGCTTTGTTCACAGCAAAACTGGCTGCAACACCGAAGTCTGGCAAACACATTTTTTTTTATTTTCTCCCCGGAATGACGACATCCCGGGGAGCTATTTGCATTATCCAGCCCCTTTTCCAGCCTAAACACACCTGCTGGACCTGCCTCAGTTGCTATTAGCAACAAGCTGTGTGAAGACATGCGAGCAGCGACCATGTCCACTGCTCGGTTGTCTGTTACCAAAACCAACATCGGAAGGTTTTTTCTCTCCCTTCATCAGTGGACCAAACTACCAGGGACAGATGGATTACATTATTTTTTGCTGATAATGCACCTGTATCTCTGCCGGCTGCGGCCTGTTTGTGTCAAACATGTTGCTAACGTTTGGGAAAATACCAGGTGAAAACTGGTGTCAACCCGGTTGGAAAGAGGGGGAATTGCAGATGTAAGCGGCTCAGCATCAATGCAGTCGGTAAGTGTCACTACTGCTATAAAGTTCTGCTTTGTGTGACAGACGTGACTTGAGCTGAGGACGATAAGGCTAATGCTAATGGCTATGCTAACGGGACGAGCCGGAAGGTTTATCTTCTTGAGGCGTACAAATGAACCCCAGGTTTTATTTTCTTATATCCATCTTATGCTCTGCCACGTAAATGTTTGTAAATGACTTCTCTATTTATCATTTTTCACGCCTGCTACCACACAGTTAGTACAGTATTTATGATGGATGCAGCTTTGCTGTCCCCACCATGACAGGGCCTGTAATAATCAATGATAATTTAACCATCATGTAGTCTGATATTGGCACCTATTGGAAATCGGCAGGGAGGATATTTTATTTCCGATCATCATATTTATTCACCAAACCACAATGCAAACTTTTTATTCATGACATCTTCACGTCATGTTTGTAAAACGGGAGCTGTGCAGGATTAATATCTGCAGTTGCAGCCTCTGTGGATGTGGAGGTCTGACTCCTGGTATGATGGATCTGAAAGATATGTTTTATTTTATCTACATGTAGTGAAGACACAGAGGTCAGGGAAAATTGTCTGTGTATAACTGTGTGAAATAAAATTAGTTTGTTTTTAATATTCTATGTTAATATTTCAGTGTGTGAAAACCTGATTTATTTAATCTCCTTTTTTTGAAAAAGAAAAAAAAAGTATGCGAAGCACTTTGTGTTGCCTTTGGCATTAAATGCTTTGTAAAGTTTGATTTGATCTATTTGTATTACAATATTTGATTACTCTTAAGCTGCAGCTATTTACACCTACAATCTATTTATGTGATGATCTGATATTTTTATAACTTGTATTTGCAGATTTTAGTCCAGCACATCTCACACCATGCGCAGCACCAGCGGTCTACTGGTGTCTAAAAGTTGATGTTGGAGCAGACTGACCCTACAATGCAGCCAACAACTGGAACACAGCTGTCATCAAGGACTTTTCATCCTCTCTTCAGAAATACAGGTTTGTTGTTTGTTTGATTAATTTTACATACAGAAAGTGATAATGAATCAAACACATATACATTCTTAATGGAAGCTAAGAGGCACTTTTATTGCTTGTTCTGATGTCAGTATCTGGTTCTGTGCAGAAAAGGAACCCAGACGACAGCAGTGAAGGTGAGATATCAGCTAAGTCCAGAGGAAGATGATGATGAAGACGGTGCTGTGGAGGCTTGCTCATCCGGCTCCAGAACCACGAGAGTCCACATAAAACCCAGAAAACTCAGCTACTGTGTTAAAAGAATCAATAACTAAGAGTGAAAATGATCATTTTTATTTTATTACATTGAAAATGAGCATTGATTTTATTTCTGTACACTAATAAAGCTATTGTTTTAAAGAGCTGTATTTTTTTACTTCACCTTTACATTTTACTTTCAGAAGTCAGATGCATAAATGTGTATATGTTAAAGTTGTGTATTTACTTTAATTCAATTGCTTTTGCCCCAAGTGACTGCAGCAAAGTTACTATTTGTTATATGTAATATGAAATGGCAAGAACATATATAATCACCTTTTAGAGTTATTTGCCATTTGATTAGCTTTATTTCTGAATTTTTGGGCATTAAAGAGAAACTTGCCTCTCATTCCCTCCGACAGGTAAATGTACATAATCCTGCATCTCAATGTTTCCTGCATTTTGCAATGAAAAAGCATTGAAGCAGACTGGTTCCACGCCAGGGTGTTGGGTCAGACACGGAGGAGTTTGGACCTGCTTTATCCTTCTTAGCACCTAAGGAATTGAAAAAAGAAATTTTATTTTGTAAGCACAGTAATAATATCTTGCTGTCTATTTCTGTGGGCATGTGCAGCTTAACAAACAACTAGACCAACATAATAGATGGTAAGTGATGCTGGAATATGTAAAACACGAGTCTATATTAGTCAGCAGGAAGCTGGATCAATGATACAAGATATCTGACTTCTTGTTATTTATCTGTACACTAACACAGCAGCTCACATCAGTGGTTGCATCAACGAGAGATCTGTCAGGCTGACATAACGACATTTTTCACACTCCTGGCTAAAATGGGAAATCTGAATAAGCTAATTAGTTTAGAAAAACACTTGACAGTAAATAAAATCTCAGTAAAAAGCGCTGCTTCGTGAAATTCTGTGTGGTTAAAATGTGTGTGTGCTTATCTGGATGCAGACCGGCCAGCAGATGGACACTGAACGTACCGACCGGTTCAGTTAACCATCGCTTTATCATTCAGAGTTTGTTGTAAATGTGCTCCTACCACCATCTCAGTATGTTCTCTCTCAGGCTCAGAGTCCGGTTCAAACATCAATGCTGAATTCAGAAAGTTGCTGCTGTCAGGTTAGCTGCTATCACTAGCCGCTAATGTTTTTAGCATGGAGGCTACTGGCCTCGCCCCCCTTCCGACTCCGGACTTCCAGCGATCAATCAGCGAGCACCTCATTAACATTATTTTAATCTATGTCGAGGTTGATGAAAATCTCGCGTGAATTCTCGCGAGAAAATGTTTATTATAAATAAAGTCTCAGAAAAAGCCCTTTTAAAATTTCTTTTTGTTTAATAAGTTTTAAAACAGTTATTTAAATACCATTAGAGGACAGTGGGCACATGAAAAGACCAGGTTATGACACCTTTAAAGTGATCAAACAACGTGAGATGAAAGCAGATCACTCCGAGAACTCTGTTCACTGTCTCTACATCTACAGATCTGACCCTGAGGGGTCCGTCCATCCATCCATCCATCCATCCATCCATCCATCCGTCCATCCATCCATCCATCCATCCATCCATCCATCCATCCATCCATCCATCCGTCCGTCCATCCATCCTCTTGCTGTTTATCCGGGGTCGGGTCGTGGGGATAGCAGCCTAAGCGGGGTAGTCCAGACTTCAGCCTCCTCGGCCACTTCTTCCAGCTCATCCAAAAGGAATTCTGAGACATTCCCAGGCCAGGAAAGAGACGTATGGTCTCTCCAGTTGGTCCTGGGTCTCATTCCGGTGGGACGTGTCTGGAAGACCCCTCTAGGGAGGCGTCCAGGAGGTATCCTGACCAGATGTCTGATCCACCTCATCTGGTTCCTCTGGATGTGGAAGAGCAGCGGCTCTACTCTGATCTCCTCCTGGATGGTGGAGCTTCTGTCTACCCTGACATACAGGAACTCCTCCACGTGGTGCAGGACCTCATTCCTGATTTGGAGAGTACACTCCAGAACACGGTCTTGTATGATGAGGTGCTAATTCTCATCTCAGCTGCTTCACTTTCATCCTTTCAATCATTCCATTTGTACCATCTGTTCCAAGTAGACTGTTGCTATCTGGCTTGTACCCCACCTAGCAGGCGAGGTTTCAGCTGGCCGTTGGACCATAAAGACCATACAGAGACCGCGACCGTTCCGTACAAGCTGGACTCACATTAACTATCATCTAAACAGATCATTTAAGACTCTGAGCCGCGTAGATTCTGAGCCATAACAAACAATCTGCAAGCTGTGAAATGTGTCTGTCTAAGTCAGGTGATTTAAGGATGGAATAGATGGACAGATCAGTTTCATAAGCAACAGGTCCAAAAGAAAAACCTGTAATGAACAACATCGTTTAAATATGTTGCATGTTTATCCAAGCAGCTGCATCACCAAACGGGTGCATCAGTCCGCTTGCGTGGCTCGTTAAGTAAATATGCCATCAAGTACTGGAAGGACCACAACATTCAAAATCCTCCACTGAAAGGACGGGGGTCACCCGGTCTGTTGGGGGAAGGGCTGAGGCACAGCTGCTCTGGACAGTTCATTAGTCCATCAACACCGAGACTATACAGGAAGGCTCCAGCTGGGATTCAAACCCCCGACCATGGCAGCCACCATGCTACAGTGTCGACCTCATTCCCAGCAGTTGTATGAATTCCTGCAGCGTGTGTGAGGACAGCCAGTGACGGGATAAACACACACCGTGCAGGCTAGCAGTTGTTGCCCGTGTACGTAGCAATCATGTGATGTTTGTTTTCTTGTTGTAGTGGAGCTACAAAATGAGGGAGGAGGGGAGGCGGTGCCAGAGGAAACACAGCCATCATGCTTTTTGTCCGGGGATTCCTGAACACACACTCTGATTGGCTCTGACAGGCAGCTTCTGAACCGAGGACGGCGAGATGAAGCCTCAGACAGCAGAAAGGCCTCTTTGATCTTGGTGAAGTCTGGATGTATTATGAGGGGTATCAGTCGCGGTGGTGGGGTGAAGCGAAGGGGAGTCATGGCAGTGTGGGGGGTGGCAGAGCGGGGCCTGTCAGGTTCGCCGTGTGTTGCCGGGGTTGATCTGATGGGGAGCTCAGGAAATGATCAAAGTGCAGGTTAAGTCTGTAATAGAGCTGTCGTTTAGGCTAATCTCTCCTCCCTCTCCCAGCCCTCCACACAGCTCTCTGAGCGGCACGCCTCACACTTATTCAGGATGGCGAGAAGACTTTTCACACACACACACACACACACACACACACACACACACACACACACACGGGACGCCACGTCGGTTTGATAAGTGGTGAATCGAAAAGAAACAAAGCCAACATAGATGTTCTGCTTGGCAGCTCTCCGTCGCTGCCGCCGATGTTTTCATACAAGCTCTGCTCCGCGAACATTCGGACTGCGACAAATGGAATAAAACCAGAACTAACTGGTTTAGAAATCTCCTCCATCTTTTCTTCCCAGCAGAAGATCAACGAGATGTTTGCTCATTCAATGAAAAACATGAATCTGATGCAGCAACACATCTGTTAAACACATAGAAGGCTGGGATACTAATTAGCGTAACTGGCAACAGGCCAGTAACATGACTGGGAATAAAGGGAGCATCTCAGAGAGGCAGAGTCTCTCAGAATCAGACATACTTGACGCTTACAGCAGCATGAAAATGACCATTGCCTGTCAGACCAAAACCTATGGAAAATGTTCTGATGCAAAATGGAGATGAATTTTTTTTGTGGAAAGGATGGAAATCTGTCAACTGAATAAAAAAAACTTCATTAATTTACCTTTCAGTCACATTTTAACACCAACAGATGCTAACTGTTAGCTATTCTGAACCAAATCTGACTGTTTTTCATGAACTGGGGTTTTTACAACACCAGAAAGGTCAAGGAATTATGTTGTTCTATTCTATAATCATTTAGCACACACTTTTATCCAAAACAACTTACATATGAGACTGAGAACACACACAGTCATACCGACAGGCACGTCGGGGCAACTTGGGGTTCAGTGTCTCGCCCATTTGGCACATGGTCAGGGGAAGCCTGGAATCGCCTTTCCAGTTGTGAGACTGCTCTTCCTCCTGAGCCACTGCCACCCAACAGACTCATAAATGCAAAGAGATCCAACACAGCAATGTAGCAGGGATACGAAAAGACACTGCTGCACATAAAGACAGTAAAAATCTTCTTGTTTCCTCTTCATCATTCTGTTCACAATGTGAAGAGAACCAGTTGATAGTCTGCAGCAGTGCCAGTAAAGCATACCAGTTCCACACCTGACCTGCAGCCACATCCACCTCGTCCCACCAGCCCTTTTGAAACGTAGCCATGCTTGTTAAGCTGAAACGAGGCGAGAGCTTGGTCGGGATGAGCACCACATGCCTCGCTGATGAGCGCTGAGTGGCCAAAGTGGGCCACGAGGTCGACATCCACGCACAGATTAATGGACCAACAAGGATGCCATTGATCCAGGCTTCTGTGGCCCTGCATCATAATACGCAGTGTTGTTGACCTTGTAGCCAGTGATACTGCAGGGTGACGGCACACTCGCTGAGCCATGTCCACCGGAAACTCAAGAAAGGTAAGAAAAAGCGGAGTTCTTCCTGAAAATCCCATCACATCTGAGAAAACACATAAAACTTGTGACTCTTCAGGAAGTGAAGATGCTTCTTCATTCCTCTGATGACGCTGAGACCCTAAAATTCACCCAGATGAACGGAAGCGATGTGAAACGAGGTTAAAAAGCTGGGACTACCTACGATTCTGGGAGAGGATGCTAAGAAGTTCAATAGAATAGAATAGAATAGAATAGAATAGAATAGAATAGAATAGAATAGAATAGAATAGAATTGAACCTATAGTCTGAGAAAACGAAGTATCTAGGGCTATGAGTGACAGTCACTGGGACGTGACAGAAGTACTGCTGCTGATCAGCGGAGGGAATTTATCGCCCCTGTAGCAGTTTCAGTCTCATAATCAGAGGCGCCGCTTGCCAGCATATAAATGCTACAGACCCCAAGTGAGATGGGCCCCATCTCTGGCAAAAAGGACATCAAGACAGTGGTACATAATTTAGAGATGTGGTGCTCAAACTGGGGGTTAGGACCCTTAGGTGGACCAAGCGGTTTGGAAATGAATGAATGCATGTTTCCTGTTTCTCACTGTGTGATATCAGAATTGTTGTAGTGGAAAGAGGTGTCCACCAGGGGGCAGAAGGCATGTCTCAGACTGTAGACGAACTGAAAGTTTCTACCATAAAGAGATGCAAAAGGTTTCGGAAACCGGGTGACATGTTGAGGTTAAAAAGCATCCTCTGTATTAGACTGGTTAGACTGGTTAGACTGGTGCTGCTTCAGAGTAGGACAGAGTTGTCCTCAAGTCTCCCAAAACAAGTTTCGTAAAGTACTTTGAGAGTGGTTATGTGGAGGCTGCATGTGTGTCAGCATGATGGCATTAGATCTTACAGATACTACTGAACCTACCGTGTTATACAAACCGGGACGCGTCGGAAGACCTTCAGAAAAACGTCTACAATAATCTGGACAGGACAGGTTAAAAAAAACGTCTTCCAGTCATGTTGTCTGTTTCAACGTCCATCTGGAAAGAGGAAAAGATTGATCCGACTGTATGAACTGCCATTCAGAGCTGGTAATCGGTGCAGATGCACAGAAATAAGCTGATCATCTCCAGGCAACTTATCTGACAGACGTGGAGGTGCTCACAGGCCAGAACATCTTTGTGCTCATTCTGCTCTAATTCTTTCATTTACGAGCAGCAATCCTCCATCAGCAGCAGCTTCTCTGTTTGTTGACGAGACTCAAACCTTGTCACGGTGGTGGCGGCGAGAAGGAGTCCCTCCCTCAGGGACATCAGACGTAGAAGAACTCGCTGCTTCTGCTTCTCATCCTGGATGTGTTGACAGATTCATCCTGGAGATGTTTTCCTCTTCCTGCCTGGTGCCTCTGCAGGCTGAATGCGGCTGCATGGGACCAGTAACACCAGAACTGATCGGTGATGGCTTGTGGCGCGTCGCTGCTGATCCCAGCGACGCAGACGCTTGTTATGTATCAACAAAGACAAGCTGATTGGATCATTTCATGAATGATTTGATTGATACTTTATTTTATCTTTCTTTTCATTCATTGCAGAAGATTTCAGGTTACTTTTCAGGTTTACATGAACCACAACAAACCAGCAGGTCCCGTTGGACGGCTATTAGATCTGGGTCCAGTCAGAGTCCAGACCACATCCTGGTCCAATCACAGTCCAGACCACATCCTGGTCCAATCACAGTCCAGACCACATCCTGGTCCAATCACAGTCCAGACCACATCCTGGTCCAATCACAGTCCAGACCATATCCTGGTCCAATCACAGTCCAGACCATATCCAGGTCCAATCACAGTCCAGACCATATCCTGGTCCAATCACAGTCCAGACCACATCCTGGTCCAATCACAGTCCAGACCATATCCTGGTCCAGTCCGAGTCCAGACCTCATCCTGGTCTAGTCAGAGTCCAGACCACATCCTGGTCCAGTGCGAGTCCAGACCTCATCCTGGTCCAGTCCGAGTCCAGACCTCATCCTGGTCTAGTCAGAGTCCAGACCTCACCCTGGTCTAGTCAGAGTCCAGACCACATCCTGGTCCAGTCCGAGTCCAGACCTCACCCTGGTCTAGTCAGAGTCCAGACCACATCCTGGTCCAGTCCGAGTCCAGACCTCATCCTGGTCTAGTCAGAGTCCAGACCACATCCTGGTCCAGTCCGAGTCCAGACCTCACCCTGGTCTAGTCAGAGTCCAGACCACATCCTGGTCCAGTCCGAGTCCAGACCTCATCCTGGTCCAGTCAGAGTCCAGACCTCATCCTGGTCCAGTCAGAGTCCAGACCTCATCCTGGTCAGAGATTCCTGTGGTTTGTTTCTGCATCATGACCATCATCCCCGTTATCCTCCTCCTCATCATCCTCCTCCTCATCATCATCATCCTCATCCTGATCCTCATCCTTCTCATCATCATCATCATCATCATCAGATCTGCATCTTGACCATCATCCCCTTTATCCTACTCATCATCATCCTTATTATCATCATCATTGTCATAATCATCATCATCATTCTCTTCATCATCATCATACTCATCATTCTCCTCCTCATTATCATCCTTATCCTGATCCTCATCCTCTTCAACTTCATCATCATCATCATCATTATCATCATCATCATCTTCATCATCCTCCTCATTAACCACCTCCTAATGATTATCCACATCGTCCTCATCCTCATTATGATCACCCTCATCATCCTCGGGTTGGTGGGAGGAGACTTAGGTGGCACATCAGCTGAGAGGAACTTTCTTCTCATTGGTCCCTGAGAAGTGTCATGTGATTGGTCAGATGGAGAGGACCAATCACCAATTGGTTAGTTAGAATGTCATGTTATTATGTTAGACTAGACCAAAGTAAATAATTAAATAAAACTTTAACATTTATAGTTTAGAGAAATTAATGTATAATAATCATAAAATTGTGATTATGTCTCAGACAGTAATCAATGACTATCCAGCCTGAGTTTGAGGCTGGATGAATGAAACTTGTGCCTCTGGATGAACTGCTGTCCAACCTGCAGTGATGTGCTGAGTTTCATCCAGAAGCAGCTGATCTGAGCAGGTCCTCGTCTCCTCAGAGCTCCTCATTGACTCACACATTTTTAAGCAGTATTACATCAATGCTTCATCAGTGAAGAGCCAGCCATGACCTCCGGCGTAATGAGATGGGAGCACTTGATTAATTCTTCTCTGATTTGAGAGTATAATTGCACATGATGCAGATAGCACATTTTTGCTATTGATGGGGGCGTGATGGTAATTTATCGCAGCGTGTTCAGGACTCTCACTCATCTAAAAGGAAGAAATTAGGGCAATTTGTTTTTGTTATTCAGTTCTTTTTTTTTTATTTTTTGAAAGAGACTTGAAACAAAATGAACCACATGTACAACTGATCCTCATCTAGAATAAATTCACTGAGGTTTCTCATTAGCAGGACACAAACAAAGCAGACATCAGTGCAATGCTCACGCTGCTCATTTCACATGTTTGTTCCAATATTATATCTGTAATAGTGTGTTTTATTTCCTCCCTTTAAATTGCACATTTTATACATAACGTAACACTCTGTAAATAATCCCCAAAAACAGCCAGATCCTTGTACACCAGCAGTAACATTTTAGAATAAATGACTTACTGGAAGCTGATGCAGATATGTAGGAACTGGAGTGATATGTCTTCTTTATCTGGTCTTTGTGAGGACACAAGCAACAACATCTGGATTAGTTGTCTTTGAGACCTGTAGAAACTCCATTGTGATGGTCAAGGTAAATGAAAATAGATTAAGTTTTTTTTTCATCATGGTTTTACTACGCTACGCTACGCTACTGTTAGCGCAATAACTCAGGGTGTGTTTAACTAGTGAAACAGTGTCTTACTCCAACAACTGGTCACTGCATTGCAGACATTTATTGAATTGGAGCTTTCTTTAGTTAAAGAAACTTCTGGAAAACCCACTGGAAGTGCAGCCTTCTCTGGGACCAGAGTCCCCTGGAGAGGCCGTTGTATAGAGCAGAGTATCATCAGCATAATTATTATGATAATATTTGGTTTGTTCCCATTATCTGAGCTGATGAGGCCCAGGGCTCTCGAGGAACATTTATGATTACTAGCCAATGTGAATGCTAGATCCCTACATTTTCTGGCCAGTCAGAAAGTCCCATGCCGAGCAGTTAAATATTTAGCTTGTCTTTTACACCACTAATTCATTCTCCGTCAAAGTGGCTGTAAGTTTTTACTTTTACCCTCCAAACTGAGTTTTAACCTGGAAATGGTTGGTGGTTGTTCATTTAGAGCCCTTGTGGGAGCATGCAGAGGCCGAACAAGGGGGGGTCCAGAGTGGAGCCTTGGGGAACTCCACGTCATCTTTGTTTCAATAAATCTGTAGTTACCTGCTGACACAAAGTTGTCTATCTTTCAAGTTGGCAGGCACAGGGAGGGTTCTAAGCCGTTCCGAACTGAACCAGAATCCCACCCAATTCCAGCTGATCCAACAGAACCATTTTATGGTCGATGTGTTAAAAGCAGCAATGAGTTCCAGCAGAACTGAAACCAAACTTCTGCTGCTATCCGCGTTTCCATGAATCCTCTTTAAGACTTTGATAGGAGTAGTTTCAGTGCTTTGGTTCAATTCAGGCTGAAATACAATTGTTTTGTGCAAAGAATGAACAAAATGTAAAAAACAACTTTTTCAGTTATTTGACGATTATTTGATGGAGGTTTGATGGGCTACACACGCAACGGTCAGAAAGTTCTTCCTGAGGTCAGAAAGTTCTTCCTGAGCCTAACATACTGGCTGGATGTAAGGCTTTTATTTTCTAAAATGTCATGTTTTTCTTTTTACCACAACAAGCCATATTTTTATCTAAGCTGTTGAGAGAATAAGATGCGATGTTGTTGCAACATACAGTAACGTTGCATGCTAAGTCAAAGTACAATCAGGGATTTTTATCGCTGTGTCAGCAAATCTTCCCGCAATCAGCTCCACACTTTTTTCTCCAAACACCTTTAACCTGTACAAAATGTTTTCCTCTGACCAATCAGTGGGCTCTGCAACACCTTTCAGTGGCTTCTCGACTTACTTTGAACCTCTTGTAAGAAAATACAGCAACATGACCTGGTCATTTACTCTATTTACTCTGTGGAAAGCCCAAATGGGTGAGCTTACTTGAACTCTATCATGCAGGAGGAAAACACCATTTATAAGGGCAGAAAGTGTTGCTGCAGTCTTTTTTTTTCATCAATTTCTGTAATTTCACTTCTTACAGCCTTTATAAGCTTTTCCCGAGTGCATCTGTGTGGATGTGATATCAGATACAGGGCTCTAACCACAGAGTGAATTTGTCAAGTGATTTTATGAAGCCAGTGCGTATCAGCAAAGCTTTGAAGTGGCGGGCTGATATGAGCAAGTGTTGATATGTTAATGAGAGAAAAGTTTCATGTCCAAAGTGATAAAAAGCTGTTAAAATGATCCAAAGCATTTAGCAAACACTGACTGTAGAGCAACCCTCACTGGATCCCTCAGCCTTCCAGGGAACCGGTCTTCAGCCGAGTCTGGAAAATGAGTGTTAAATCATAAAAGCATGTTGTTTGTGTGTGTTGTGAGGTCTAATGTTAAAACTAAGAAGGATTTTATTTATATCAAATGTGCATTAAGTTTCCATTAAGTTGTGTGTGTGTGTGTTTCAGACATGAGAGGATGATGTGCAGATGAGAAAAGGCCTGGTCACTGCTGATCTATGTGTTATTTATAAAAACTTTTGGTTGCTCTTTATGCTGCTTTATCTGTTCATACATTTGTCTGAATTGTTTCATGTGGAAAAGGAAGCAGAGGCATCCAGTCTGCTGACATGACACTGGGGTTAACAACCAACATGGCGGGTGTACTGACATGATCAGACCGTGTCATGTTTGCAGATAAACGTACAGTTACTTACTCACTTGTGAGCTGATGGTCGGTGGTTTGAGTCCTGTTTGAGTCCACGCTGCTGCAGCCCCAAGGAGGATTGTTCTGTGAGGGCCGGTCCCTCACATGCAGGGGGCAGCCGGCGTAAGAATGTGCCAAACGAGCGGTGATTCGCTGCGGCGACCACTTCAGAGGGAATGGCAACAAAAGTCAACATGGAAACAGAAAGACATTTATTATGTCATTTACTTGAGATGTTTTACATGCCTCCCAGCTTCCCAGTTTCTGTTCCAGTTTCTGGCCTGTGGGCAGGCAACAAAAGCTGAGCTAAGCAAAGCGCTATCACAGCAAGGATGTCAAAAATACCAGGTAATTCTCTAAGTCTTCATGTAGCCGGGTGGCGCCGAGACGCTCGAGTTCCCGCTTTCAGCAAGGAACAAAACATTTACTGTTTTGCTTGCAGCTCAGACGCCTCGGCGATGGAGTGCAGCTGTAGAAAGGAAATAATGGCCCACAGCATGGCAGCGACTCACGCTTTGAGTGAAGGCTTGCTTCACAAGCTATTAGGCAGACATTATGCAGATAAGTTCGATGGTGATGTGGGAAACAGAAGAACAGCCTGGACTGTGGTGGTTCAGTCGCAGCATTTTCTGTGCTTGACAATGAAACCTTTCATATTTCAGCTTTGTCACTGTTTAAATAAAAATGCAGGAACTGCAGAGGAAATGAAGAAACCACTGGAGAAAAGTGGGAATTCAAACGGCATGTGTGGCCTCTGAAGACTGCATAGCTCGATTTTACCTTCTGTCAGTCCTGTCCTGCACATACAGATAATGCAAACATAACCTTTGGTACAGAAAAATGCCATGTAAAAATCCAAGATGGCTGCCATTCTTTCCAAGATGGCTGCCATGCATTGGCCGATTTTTGAGAAAATGGGTGTTACTGATGCATTTGACATCCAATCCCACCCAATCACCAATCTGTGCTTCTAGTGACGTCGTTATTACAGGATGTGGTCTCAGGGCTCAACAAGATGACCAGACAGACATGGATGTTTTCCCAGCGACATCTTCAGAGTATCAACTCCAGAAGAGTCAGCACCCACCAACCACCGAGGGTGATGATGGAGATTAGGAATGACAGGTCCAGCACTGCAGACTGGACTGGACCAGAAAGCAGGGCCCGTATGAAGATATCCGTCCAACCAGAGCAGCTGTGGTTCAGCACTCCAAGTGTCCAGCATATCAGATGTGTGTGTGTGTGTGTGTGTGTGTGTGTGTGTGTGTGTGTGTGTATGTGTATGTGTGTGTGTTGAGGCACCTACAGCCACCAGAAGCAGAGAGTCCATCTGACTGGGAATGGGAGAGGACTGCTGAGGGGTGCAGATGGGCCAGCATCGCTCTGGCATCACAGTCTCATGCAGTTGCAGATGTAAAATTAGCTTCTCTGCTCTTGTTGATTCATTCACACAGTCAGTTTTCTTCTTTTCGCTTTCAGATTAAGCTTTCATTAGATGAATGTCATTTTTGGTTGCCTGTTAAATATAAATTCATTTATTCATAAAAACTGTTTACAGGAATCTTTATTCTTCACAAAGACACGAAGGACACTAGGTTCATGGAGGCCATTTTGGACGCCATCTTTAATATTTAGCTTTGAATTGTTCAGACTCTGCGGCTTACACAGGAGGGTTAAACATGGAACACTAACAACTTACAAAGTAATTATCGTGTAAATTATATATATAAATTATATCATGGAGCCAAACATCCCGTTGCGTCCCAGATGTAAAAGTTTTAAAGTGTCGGTTTCTCAGCCTGGCCACGCTACTGGCCACGCTACTGGCTACGCCACTGGTCACGCCACTGGCCACGCTACTGGTCACGCCACTGGCCACGCTACTGGTCACGCCACTGGCCACGCCACTGGCCACGCTACTGGCCACGCTACTGGCCACGCCACTGGCCACGCTACTGGTCACGCCACTGGCCACGCTACTGGTCACGCCACTGGCCACGCCACTGGTCACGCCACTGGCCACGCTACTGGCCACGCTACTGGCCACGCTACTGGCCACGCCACTGGCCACGCTACTGGCCACGCTACTGGCCACGCTACTGGCCACGCCACTGGCCACGCTACTGGCCACGCTACTGGCCACGCTACTGGCCACGCTACTGGTCACGCCACTGGCCACGCCACTGGCCACGCTACTGGCCACGCCACTGGTCACGCCACTGGCCACGCTACTGGTCACGCCACTGGCCACGCCACTGGTCACGCCACTGGCCACGCTACTGGCCACGCTACTGGCCACGCTACTGGCCACGCCACTGGCCACGCTACTGGCCACGCTACTGGCCACGCTACTGGCCACGCTACTGGTCACGCCACTGGCCACGCCACTGGCCACGCTACTGGCCACGCTACTGGCCACGCTACTGGCCATGCCACTGGCCACGCTACTGGCCACGCTACTGGCCACGCTACTGGCCACGCTACTGGTCACGCCACTGGCCACGCCACTGGCCACGCTACTGGCCACGCTACTGGCCACGCTACTGGCCACGCCACTGGCCACGCTACTGGCCACGCCACTGGCCACGCCACTGGCCACGCTACTGGCCACGCCACTGGCCACGCCACTGGTCACGCCACTGGCCACGCTACTGGCCACGCCACTGGCCACGCTACTGGCCACGCTACTGGCCATGCCACTGGCCACGCTACTGGTCACGCCACTGGCCACGCTACTGGCCACGCCACTGGCCACGCCACTGGCCACGCTACTGGTCACGCCACTGGCCACGCTACTGGCCACGCTACTGGCCACGCTACTGGCCACGCCACTGGCCACGCTACTGGCCACGCTACTGGCCACGCTACTGGCCACGCCACTGGCCACGCTACTGGCCACGCTACTGGCCATGCCACTGGCCACGCCACTGGCCACGCTACTGGCCACGCCACTGGCCACGCTACTGGTCACGCCACTGGCCACGCTACTGGCCACGCTACTGGCCATGCCACTGGCCACGCTACTGGCCACGCCACTGGCCACGCCACTGGTCACGCCACTGGCCACGCTACTGGCCACGCTACTGGGCAGCAGCGGTTTTGGAAATCACACGATAGATGTCACTGTGTCTTCAAACAACTCCGGGAAGCGGAGTTTTGAGGTCAGAAAGGTACAGAGAGCGTCTTTAAATCTGCAGTTGAAATGAAGGAAAATACTTGTAGAAGAGTCTGGTGATGCAGTCTGGTTGCCATTTTTCTGTCTTTCTGTCCCAAATGTAGCTGATGACCACCACCGAGTAGGAGTCAGCATAAAACACTTTGGGTGCTTTATGAATTTAATCCAGTGGTATCATTATCATTTGAACAGGCCAATGCAGCTGTTGTTCAGAAGGAGACCTGTGGAGATGCTCTTGCTGTTGTGGTTTTCATGTTCTCATATTCGCTGTGAAGCCATCCTTCACACATCCTGTGTTTTCTCCACAGCCACACAAGTCAGCCCCGCCGAACTACAGGATGTGTTTCAGGAGACTTCCACCAACATCTTCCAGATCAACGCCAACGGTAAATCACATGAACGTGTTCACCAGGAAGTCTGAGGGAGGGAATGGGTCCGGGGGCAACAGTTGAGCAGGGATGATCACATGGAGATTTAAGGTTAAACAGCGTGTTAGGATGAAAATACAAAGTAGTGAAGAAGAAACTGGGAAGGCAAACATGGCTGAGAAAATCCAGGAAGGGTTTCCCGACGCGGCTCGGTTTATTTGCCTCCTCTTGAGCTGAGAAGGAGAAATTGTTGGTGGAATTCGCTGCAAATGAAAAAACCTTGGAGTAAAACCAGAGGGGGAGGAGCCAAGACAGAGCACCACTTTCACATCTTCTAGCTTCCCAACACTACCTACCCCAGCTTTAACATGAAGCTTTGTAACATGCATAAAAACACATGGATTCTTATGTTGAATATATTTTTGCACATGTAGTTTTTCTGTAAAGGTTTCTTTGTTGGCTTCACATGAAGGTTTCCATTACTAACTGGTAATCTGAGCTGCTGGTTTTGGTACTTCATGGAAAGGGCCGTGTTACAGGAGTTTCCATCCATCATGGATGCAGCTGTGAGTTGCAGTTAGGAAGTCAGACTTACGCTGTGAACAGGAAGCTCACCTTCATGTTTACACTGAACTCATTAAGTGTAATAATCAAACTTTGTGGGCTCAGGTAGTTTCTGATTTTCCATCATCTGTTTCTCTAGTTGTCACTCTGGAGAAAAACCTTCAGTCTCTGGGCACATCTCGAGACACAGCCGAGCTGCGACAGAGTTTGTGAGTACAGCTCAGCTTCTTCTCTTTTTGTGTTGTGACACGCTTACATATTGATTGTTGTTTTGTCGTTGAGCTGCCAGAAATGACCAGATTCTATGCTGATGACAAAGTGTCCAATTTAAGATGATTGCATCTGTTTAAAATGCATTACATCCCACTGTTTTCACTGGCATGTCATCAATTCTATTGAACAATTTTATGATGACTTTGGAAACCTTCAATGCTTGGCTGCCTTTATTTTTAACTTCCTGTTTTCCTCCTGCTTTATTGACGGTGGGTGAACATAACAGCAGCAGCTCCTGCAGCTGATGCAGACGGCTTGCAGAGAAATGCTCGGCGTTATTGGGCAGGTATCTCAGCAACCATGCTCATGTGATATGCCAAACATGTGAAAGCTCTCTGTGATTTCTGGAGCTGCTGCAGTTCTCTCATGTTTAATGAAAAACATTTAAATGGAGCCATGTTTGTCAGGGAAATGCATTTGTAGGATGAGACATTCAACAAGGCCTGCAGATGGGATGCAGAGTCTGCTCTGTGGGCTGTTCTGGGGCAGACTGATGCTGAGAGCAGTGACTTGTGTTGCCGAGCCGTCGGAGTGCACACCAGTAATCCCTGGAAATATGTCGTCTGGAGGTCCTCTGCAGGTTTCTCTTCCATCTATTAGAACTTGTCAGGATGTGATGCTTCGTGTTCTCTTTAGTTCCTGGTTTCCTGTTTTAGTTTGTAGTTTTCCTGCTTTAGTTCCCGGATGTCTACTTTCCTGTATTGTTTCCCGTTCACCAGCTCACCTGGACTCATTGGTTAAGTCATTCCACCTGTGTCTCGTTCTGTGTGTGTGTGTGTGTGTGTGTGTGTGTGTGTGTGTTTGTGTGTGTGTGTGTGTGTGTTTGTGTGTGTTTGTGTGTGTATGTGGACTGGGCCTGAACTGGGCTTGAACTGGGAGTGAACTGGATGTTAACTGGGAGTGAACTTGATTTTAACTGGATGTGAACTGGATGTGAACTGGGAGTGAACTGGGAGTTAACTTGATTTTAACTGGATGTGAACTGGGAGTGAACTGGGAGTAAACTGGATGTGAACTGGGAGTGAACTGGGAGTGAACTTGATTTTAACTGGATGTGAACTGGGAGGGAACTGGATGTGAACTGGGTGTGAACTGGGAGTGAACTTGATTTTAACTGGGAGTGAACTGGATGTGAACTGGGAGTGAACTGGGAGTGAACTTGATTTTAACTGGGAGTGAACTGGATGTGAACTGGGAGTGAACTGGATGTGGACTGGGAGTGAACTGGGAGTGAACTGGATGTGAACTGGGAGTGAACTGGACGTGAACTGGGAGTGAACTTGATTTTAACTGGGTGTGAACTGGGAGTAAACTGGATGTGAACTGGGAGAGAACTGGGAGTGAACTGGGAGTGAACTTGATTTTAACTGGATGTGAACTGGGAGTGAACTGGGAGTGAACTTGATTTTAACTGGATGTGAACTGGGAGTGAACTGGGAGTGAACTTGATTTTAACTGGGAGTGAACTGGATGTGAACTGGGAGTGAACTGGATGTGGACCGGGAGTGAACTGGGAGTGAACTGGATATGAACTGGGAGTGAACTGGGAGTGAACTGGGAGTGAACTTGATTTTAACTGGGAGTGAACTTGATTTTAACTGGATGTGAACTGGGAGTGAACTGGGAGTGAACTTGATTTTAACTGGGAGTGAACTGGATGTGGACCGGGAGTGAACTGGGAGTGAACTGGGAGTGAACTTGATTTTAACTGGATGTGAACTGGGAGTGAACTGGGAGTGAACTTGATTTTAACTGGGAGTGAACTGGATGTGAACTGGGAGTGAACTGGACGTGAACTGGGAGTGAAATGGGAGTGAACTGGATGTGAACTGGGAGTGAACTTGATTTTAACTGGGTGTGAACTGGGAGTAAACTGGACGTGAACTGGGAGTGAACTGGGTGTGAACTGGGCGTGAACTGGGTGTGAACTGGGAGTGAACTGGATGTGAACTGGGAGTGAACTGGGAGTGAACTGGACGTGAACTGGGAGTGAACTTGATTTTAACTGGATGTGAACTGGGAGTGAACTGGGAGTGAACCGAGAGTGAACTGGGAGTGAACTGGGTGTGAACTGGGCGTGAACTGGGTGTGAAATGGGAGTGAACTGGATGTGAACTGGGAGTGAACTTGATTTTAACTGGGTGTGAACTGGGAGTAAACTGGATGTGAACTGGGAGAGAACTGGGAGTGAACTGGGAGTGAACTTGATTTTAACTGGATGTGAACTGGGAGTGAACTGGGAGGGAACTGGACGTGAACTGGGAGTGAACCAAGAGTGAACTGGGAGTGAACTGGGTGTGAACTGGGTGTGAACTGGGAGTGAACTGGATGTGAACAGGGAGTGAACTGGGAGTGAACTGGACGTGAACTGGGAGTGAACTGGGAGTGAACTGGGAGTGAACTGGATGTGAACTGGGAGTGAACATGATTTTAACTGGGTGTGAACTGGGAGTAAACTGGATGTGAACTGGGAGTGAACTGGGAGTGAACTTGATTTTAACTGGGAGTGAACTGGGAGGGAACTGGACGTGAACTGGGAGTGAACTGGGAGTGAACTGGATGTGAACTGGGAGTGAACATGATTTTAACTGGGTGTGAACTGGGAGTAAACTGGATGTGAACTGGGAGTGAACTGGGAGTGAACTTGATTTTAACTGGATGTGAACTGGGAGTGAACTGGGAGTGAACTGGGTGTGAAGTGGGAGTGAACTGGATGTGAACTGGGAGTGAACTGGTAGTGAACTGGATGTGAACTGGGAGTGAACTGGGAGTGAACTATATTTTAACTGGGTGTGAACTGGGAGTGAACTGGGAGTGAACTGGATGTGAACTGGGAGTGAACTGGGAGTGAACTATATTTTAACTGGGTGCGAACTGGGAGTGAACTGGATGTGAACTGGGAGTGAACTGGGAGTGAACTTGATTTTAACTGGATGTGAACAGGGAGTGAACTGGGAGTGAACTTGATTTTAACTGGATGTGAACTGGGAGTGAACTGGGAGGGAACTGGACGTGAACTGGGAGTGAACCGAGAGTGAACTGGGAGTGAACTGGGTGTGAAGTGGGAGTGAACTGGATGTGAACAGGGAGTGAACTGGGAGTGAACTGGGAGTGAACTGGGAGTGAACTGGATGTGAACTGGGAGTGAACTGGGAGTGGACTATATTTTAACTGGGTGTGAACTGGGAGTGAACTGGGAGTGAACTGGATGTGAACTGGGAGTGAACTGGGAGTGAACTATATTTTAACTGGGTGCGAACTGGGAGTGAACTGGATGTGAACTGGGAGTGAACTGGGAGTGAACTTGATTTTAACTGGATGTGAACAGGGAGTGAACTTGATTTTAACTGGGTGTGAACAGGGAGTGAACTGGGAGTGAACTTGATTTTAACTGGATGTGAACAGGGAGTGAACTGGGAGTGAACTTGATTTTAACTGGGCGTGAACTGGCTGTTTAGACGTCAGAAGGCTGAACTGTCACATTGCAGGTCAGAAGACAGCCCAGATTTCCTTCACAAGGACACGGATTAGACGTCATCCAGACCCGCGGCGGTAAAAAGGTAGTGACCCGACTTCTCCAGCGTCTTTCGTCCTGATGGAGATCAAATAAAAGAATAATTGTAAAAGTGGATGTGAAGAGAGCAGTGGGCGCATCTACAGAGTCAGTCTGAGCTGTTCTTCCCACTCTTCTTCCCATTTCTTCAAACCTTCAGTTTGAAGAAATGACGAGTCAGTGTGTAATTAATGACATTTACACAGCTGATAGAAAAGCAGATGATGTGACAGCTCAGAGCTCGCCACCGGAGCCCCGTTCTTCTCCAACAGACTCATTTCCGCTTTAAACTCCCAACTTCTTCATTAAGTTTCAACATTTCAGGTAGAAAGACCTCGATGGGGACCTACTGCCCTTCACAGACCTGTTCAGGTCTGTGCAGAGCAGCATCATGTTGACATGGACGCTGCGCACACATCTGGAGACTTTCAGGCAACTTTGAAGCGGCATGAACAGGATTTATGAGCATTATGTTTAGTTTTGTCCTGCTGGTTCCTCTGATCAGAGATTTTTGTCACAGCTGTTGGATAAAAATGACTGAATGCAACTCTGGACCTGTAAAGTGTAAATATGCTGCTCCAGTCTCACACAGTCACACGTCTTCCTGCACAGAAAGCAGTCAAGGCAAGACGTGTTTTTGTGCTCATGAATGAAACGGTAAGCGTCCATCTGCAAGCCTTTCTGCCGGTGAGAAATCTCAGCTCTCAGGGTTAATAGAATTTGACCCGCCCCTGTAATCGTGGAAATGCACAAGGCAACAAGTCTAAGTGGATTAATGGCTGGCACCCTCTGAGTGTCATTGTCTTTGTTAGCTCACTGCAGGCGTTTGCTGGTGTTCTGGCAGTAACACGCAGCGCAGGAGGCCACGTTTGGAGGGCACCACCTCAAATGATGACCGATTCACAAGGACATCACATATGCCTGAATACACACAGACACTTTATTATATTGTTGTTATTTGCATAATTAGCTTAGTTTATAGAATATTCCGACTCTGATCTCAGCACCCCGTGTGAAATGTAAATAAACCAGAATCTGATCAGGTCATCTTCTCTTCCCAGTCGGAGATGAACGAACAGATCAAACTGAAACTTTGATGGAAAATATGAGCCGATGCAGAACCTGGAATCAGACCTAGGGTCCTGGAGCCTCGCCGAGACCTGCCCGGACGCCACACTGAATGTGTTCGTCTGCTTTTTCCTGCCTTTTCACTGATAAATCTCATCTGACTGAGCAGCTTCAGAACCGCCTCGTCTCCTCCCATTGAGACGCGCAAATAACAATAATTACAGCAGGTTTCTGCCTTTTAGCCTAAATAACAAGGAACACACCAGAAACATAAAAAACTAGAAGATTTGACTTTATATGGAACTGATATGCCCCCTTTGGAACTGTAAACAGCGGCCAGTTTTCCGGGAAACTTCCCATCAGCTTTCTGGGAATTTCAGACTGTTCTTCCAGAAGCAGAGTTCAGATTCTGATGCTGAACAGGAAGTCCTGGACCGCTGTCTCCACTCGGATTCACCCCAAAGATCTTCTGTCCTGCCGGGGCCAGGACCCAGTGCAGACCAGTCGGGTTCTCCCACACCAAACTGGCTCATCCTGTCTTCATGGGTTGGCTTTCAGTACAACTAAGGGTCCACACCCAGCATCTGAAGACCACTCCAACACCATCACCCCCCTCCACCAAACTTCATACCTGACACAAAGCAGTCAAACAGGTTGTCCTGGCAACCGCCAACCCCAGACTGGTCCGTCGGATGCCCAAAGGAGAAAATGATTTGTCCCTCCAGAGAACCTGTTTGTTCTCCTCTGGAGTCCAGCAGCGACTTTCACGGCACTGCATCGACGCTTTGCAGGCCAGCTGCTGATGTTTGGCTCGGAGGCAACAGGTCACCATGGAAACCAACCACCAACACATCTGCGCTCTGCTGCTGAGCTAGTCTGAAGACCACATTAAGTCTGGAGGTCTTAAAGTCTAAAAGTCAGCGACCTCTGTGCTCTACGCGCCTCAGCTGACCTGCTCTGTCACGTGACATGGTGACCACTTCCTGCTCTGTCACGTGACATGGTGACCACTTCCTGCTCTGTCACGTGACATGGTGACCACTTCCTGCTCTGTCACGTGACATGGCGACCACTTCCTGCTCTGTCACGTGACATGGTGACCACTTCCTGCTCTGTCACGTGACATGGTGACCACTTCCTGCTCTGTCACGTGACATGGCGACCACTTCCTGCTCTGTCACGTGACATGGCGACCACTTCCTGTTCTGTCATGTGACATGACGACCACTTCCTGTTCTGTCATGTGTCATGGCGACCACTTCCTGTTCTGTCATGTGACATGGCGACCACTTCCTGTTCTGTCATGTGACATGGCGACCACTTCCTGTTCTGTCATGTGTCATGGCGACCACTTCCTGTTCTGTCATGTGACATGGCGACCACTTCCTGCTCTGTCACGTGACATGGCGACCACTTCCTGTTCTGTCATGTGACATGACGACCACTTCCTGTTCTGTCATGTGACATGACGACCACTTCCTGTTCTGTCATGTGACATGACGACCACTTCCTGTTCTGTCATGTGACATGACGACCACTTCCTGTTCTGTCATGTGTCATGGTGACCACTTCCTGTTCTGTCATGTGACATGGCGACTACTTCCTGTTCTGTTACGTGTCATGACGACCACTTCCTGTTCTGTCATGTAACAGGCGACCACTTCCTGTTCTGTCACGTGACATGGCGACCACTTCCTGTTCTGTAACGTGACATGGTGACCACTTCCTGTTCTGTCATGTGACATGGCGACCACTTCCTGCTCTGTCACGTGACATGGCGACCACTTCCTGCTCTGTCACGTGACATGGCGACCACTTCCTGTTCTGTCATGTGACATGACGACCACTTCCTGTTCTGTCATGTGACATGACGACCACTTCCTGTTCTGTTACGTGTCATGGCGACCACTTCCTGTTCTGTCACGTGTCATGGTAACCACTTCCTGTTCTGTCACGTGTCATGGCGACCACTTCCTGTTCTGTCATGTTTCATGTCGACCACTTCCTGTTCTGTCATGTTTCATGGCGACCACTTCCTGTTCTGTCACGTGACATGGTGACCACTTCCTGTTCTGTCACGTGTCATGGCGACCACTTCCTGTTCTGTCATGTTTCATGGCAACCACTTCCTGTTCTGTCACGTGTCATGGCGACCACTTCCTGTTCTGTCATGTTTCATGGCGACCACTTCCTGTTCTGTCACGTGTCATGGCGACCACTTCCTGTTCTGTCATGTTTCATGTCGACCACTTCCTGTTCTGTCATGTTTCATGGCGACCACTTCCTGTTCTGTCATGTTTCATGGCGACCACTTCCTGCTTAGCCCCTGATGTCTCAATTGCTTCAGCTTTGTCAGAAAACAGAAGACCACTGTGGAGGAAATCTAACCACTGGCCTTGTGGTACCGGTAGCATCCTGAGAGCGACGCATTCTGCATCAGAGGCGCTGAGTTTCACAAACCTGCTGCCCGGAAGTGACCGAACAGTTGGGGGGTGTGTGAATACTTCTAGCATTAGGGTGCACCCTGCCATGATGATGTCTTCTGGAAACTATGATGTCTTCATGGAGAACCATGCTTCCTGATCACATCCAGACCTACAGCCAGACAGTCACGAACCACAAGGATCTTCTACTTTCATGCTGAACCATCTGCAACAGAAAGCACGTTGGGACTTTGTCTCCTGCTCCGGCAGGAGAAGCCGTACAGCTCCTCCTCCTTCTCAGCTGTGGAGTTGCAGAAATACCTCAGCATGACCTCAGCCTTCATCTGCTGGTTGGACTGGTGCAGGAAGCGGGTGGAAAACGCCACATCTATCTCTCAGACTCAGATTAGGACGGTGCGGAGGCAACTCTCCACCTCGTCCTCATCCACTCCTACACAAGCAGCAGGCTCCACTGTGCTGCTCAAACCCACGTTTCAATGCTCGGCCATGTGTCAGCAGCTGGAGGTGGATCTTCTGCTTCAGATGCTTTTCCCCGTGGATTCAGAACTCTGTCAGAGCCGGACATCGTGCAACGTACCGGCTGGAATCAGCGCAGTCACATGTCATGTCTGAAATATGGACATACACGAAGCAATAAATGTGAAAACATTAGTTTTTAGGCTCAGCAGTTCATATAGTTTACAAGGTTTTCCTGTAGTTCCGCTACAGGAAGAGAAAAACCACATCCGCTTCATCAGCTCATCCTTGCTCCTCTGGAACTGCCGTGATTCCCGCTGCGGCAGGTTGAACAGGGTGGAAACATTCCCCAGAGGTTTGTCTCCATGTCGACATGAAGCATCACGCAGCTGCTGCACATCATGATGGGAACCTCCCGTCCAGGCAGGATGGATCCATGTTGTCATGATGTTTCCAGCAGATTCTGATCCTACCATCTGAATGTGGAGCTGAACTGGAGACTCATCAGACCAGCAACGTTTCTCCATCTTCTATTGTCCAGTTCTGGTGAGTCTGTGGGAATTGTAGCCTCAGAAACTTCCAGCAAGAAAAGTTTGTTCATTCAGCATATATCATGTCAAAGACAAGTCAAAGTTCTGAATGCATGAGGAGAAATGCTGAAAGCCTGGAAAAAAAATGTAATAAAAACCAAAAATAAAGTAGACTATGATCAGGTTCCTGACCTGAGCGAGGACTGCAGCAGCCGGGATCTGGACTCACTGCTGCTGTCTGATGGACTTAGGGAGACCTGGAAGGAGACGTTGCTGCAGTCTAGTCTGCTAAAGATAATCCTCCGGATGTTCTTTAAGTCCGACCTGACATCTGTCTCAATGTGACGCTGGTCTTCAGGTCTGAGTCCAGGACTACTTGTTGCACATGAACAGCCTTGCTGTGACCATTCTGCATGGTCTGTGGGGAAAGTGGGGGGGCAGCAGCGAAACATTCTGATGTTGGGTGGTGGGTGAATACTTCTGGCAAATGACGCTTTGCTATTTTAACTCCTAAAATTACGATTGCAGTCTGAGAACACCACCCCCACCATCAGCACCTGCAGAGTGCAGTCCCACACCCTGCCTCCATCCCTCACACCTCGCCCTGCAGCCACCTGCGCCTGATGCTCAGCGAGCAGCAGAAAGCCACCGTGTGAGCAGCTCCACTTCTGCTTCTGGCTGTCTGGCTTGTTGTGGGGGAAGGTTGTGATGATTAGATGTATCACTGAGCAGAGGTACAGCTGAGTTCCTGCTGGGCTCCTCGGAGGTGGGCGAGATGGGATTGTTTGGTAACGGCGTGCTGGTCGTGGGCAGGGCTTGGACAGAGGCACAGCTCCGGCTGGGTAACAGCTACGACTCGTAAAGGAACACTTCTACATTTTACAGAAGAGCAGGCTGATCCGCCTGCTGGAGTCCCATCGCCTCAGCAGGAAGCATTAAAACACACTGAACACTATTTATGTCTGTTTATTTTGCATTAATCTCTCATTCCCGTCTCTATTTTCAGCGTGTCACTCGTCCAGGTGCATCGGCTCAGCTGAGGTGTTTTATGGCTTTTGTTGTACAAAAATCTTCAGGGTTTTATTTCTTTCTTTTTTTAAAAATACAATTTAATTTCCTATAAAACAAACAAGGTTCTGCAGAAATGAGAAACAACAACAACCCAGTTTGGAGCCCAGTAACTCAGGCTTACTTCCCTCTAAAGCTCCAGGGCTCGAGGTCATCCAGTAGGTTTTTGTTGTTTCCCTGCTCCAACACACCATATTCAACTCAAATGCATCCAACAGCTTCTTGTCAACCTGTTCATTCATTTCAGTCAGGTGTGTTGGAGCAGGGAAACAACACACGTCCATCTGGGCCGAAACCTCCCGACAAACTTGCTTCATGCAGCTGATTGGTCCTCTGCAGGGTTTTTATTTTTTTTTCATTTTTATAAATAATCAAATAAGTAATTCCCAGTGTAAAATATTAGTAATAATACTAATACTAATAATAATAATAATAATAGATAACCACTGTGCCAGGCTGCACGGTGGCACAGTGGTTATCACTGTTTTGTATTTCTCCATCTTACATTCGAATCATAGATATTAAGTATTCATCTCTTGATTATGTTCATTCAAATATGCCCTCAATTGTTTGCTGTACTTAAACTGAACTTTTCCTTCCTGGTTATGCAGCTCAGAAAAGGACCCATTTCTTCTGAAATGTTATTTGTTTATTATGCAAGTTAAAAGTTGGCTCTTTGGAATTGGCTGTTTTAATTATTTCTTCCCATTTCTTATGAGAAATATCGGTTTTATATTTCCAGTGTCTGAGGACGATCCTGCAGCCGATGTATGAAGCGAGTCTACACCACTGAATCTGTTCAAATGAGAGCTTCATCTTTTTCAGGCCTTCACCTAATACGCACAAAGCTGAGCTTTGGACCAGTTTCATCCTAAACATGTTATTTATCCACTCCGCTATACGCCGCTACATGTCCACTGTTTGACATCAGAAAACTTGTGTTAGTTTATCTCAGGCTCTTCACTCCTCCAGCATTTTACAGTTTCACAGTTTTAGTCTGGCCATCTTGTCAGGAGTCCAGCAGCTTCTGTGGATGATTCTGTACATCCTTAATCCCATCCGCACCTCATGTCTTACACCAGGATGGAACAAAACCAGTTCAGGTAAAACCAGTTCAGGTGAAACCAGTTCAGGTTAAACCAGTTCAGGTGAAACCGGTTCAGGTGAAACCGGTTCAGGTTAAACTGGTTCAGGTTAAACCGGTTCAGGTTAAACCAGTTCAGGTGAAACCGGTTCAGGTGAAACCGGTTCAGGTTAAACTGGTTCAGGTTAAACCGGTTCAGGTGAAACCGGTTCAGGTTAAACCGGTTCAGGTTAAACTGGTTCAGGTTAAACCGGTTCAGGTGAAACCGGTTCAGGTTAAACCGGTTCAGGTTAAACCAGTTCAGGTGAAACCGGTTCAGGTGAAACCGGTTCAGGTTAAACCGGTTCAGGTGAAACCAGTTCAGGTTAAACCGGTTCAGGTGAAACCGGTTCAGGTGAAACCAGTTCAGGTTAAACCAGTTCAGGTGAAACCGGTTCAGGTGAAACCGGTTCAGGTAAAACCAGTTCAGGTTAAACCAGTTCAGGTGAAACCGGTTCAGGTGAAACCGGTTCAGGTTAAACCAGTTCAGGTTAAACCAGTTCAGGTGAAACCGGTTCAGGTGAAACCGGTTCAGGTGAAACCAGTTCAGGTGAAACCGGTTCAGGTTAAACCGGTTCAGGTGAAACCGGTTCAGGTTAAACCGGTTCAGGTTAAACCAGTTCAGGTGAAACCAGTTCAGGTTAAACCAGTTCAGGTGAAACCGGTTCAGGTGAAACCGGTTCAGGTGAAACCAGTTCAGGTTAAACCGGTTCAGGTGAAACCGGTTCAGGTGAAACCAGTTCAGGTGAAACCGGTTCAGGTTAAACCGGTTCAGGTGAAACCGGTTCAGGTTAAACCGGTTCAGGTTAAACCAGTTCAGGTGAAACCAGTTCAGGTTAAACCAGTTCAGGTTAAACCAGTTCAGGTGAAACCGGTTCAGGTGAAACCGGTTCAGGTTAAACCGGTTCAGGTTAAACCGGTTCAGGTGAAACCGGTTCAGGTGAAACCGGTTCAGGTTAAACTGGTTCAGGTTAAACCGGTTCAGGTGAAACCGGTTCAGGTGAAACCAGTTTGCTGTAGTGACATTCACACCTTGACAGATAATTTCTGCCAGTATGTTTGATTCAGATTTCCAGTTGAGATCATTGCATGGCGCTATGAACGTAGATCCATGTCTACACCCGGTGAGAATGGACAGAAGCCATTTTATTCTACAGAATCCCACCTTCACCTGCTCTGAAATCTAACCTGGAGACTCCTGGAGAAAGTGGCATGAAGTGAGGCAGAGGCATTTTAAACGTCTGCAGGGATGCCCGGCAGCTTCTGTCTGTCCAGCTCTTTGAAAGTTGTTTATCAGACAGCGGTGTCCAGTCCTGCCTGTGGGATCCTGGGAAATGCCGTCCTTTCATGTCCGCGCAGGTTTCTGCCGTGGAGGTCGTCTTTCTTACTGGACGATCCTCCAGTTTGGTGTGTTGCTGAACATTTCACCAGCTTCTTTTATCAGATGTATCTGTGTACAAAAACCTGTTGAAGCCGGTGTATGTGCCATGTGTCTACCCCCCCCCCTCAAAAGGAGAAAAGCAGCTTTGAATCTCCCTCATATGAGGAAGTCAGAAAGTTCTTAACAGGATTAAAGGCAGGTGAGCGAAGGGACCGGGTCATTACAGAAGCCTTTGATGTGCCATATTCATATGATGGAGCACCATCCTGCATAAAGATCACGGCTTTCTTTAAAGCTGCAGACTCCATCCTGTTCCTCTGCCTGAAGAAACTTTCCTCCAGAAACTCGCAGGAAGTTTAAGTTTCACTTCATCTTCTATCCTACAATGTACAAAGATTTATGCAGAGCGGGCCAGACCGGTACCCCCCCACCACCACCACCTTGCTGGAATCAGGCTGATGGAAGAGCATGGTGTTAGTGTTGCAGCTACAGTCCCATCCATCTGGACCCACAGGGGTCTGAATGAAGGGAAATGTAGAAGTTAACACATCAAGACTGGGCCAAAGTGGATTTGAGCCAGAGACAATTATGACATTTTTACTGAAGACATCAACAATGAAGGAGACAAAGAAGTAAAGCACTTTTCTGACAAACCAAAACAAAGAAAATGATCTAAAATAAAAAACGTAGAAAAACAATATAAAATATAATTCACTTTTAGGGCTGATCAATCACAGATGCGTTGTCACCCCTGGTCTGCCAACTGGACCTCTGGACTCTGGAGTCTACTTGTGGCTCATGTAGATCAGCTGAATGAAAGTTGAACAGCCATGACAGGCTTTAGACGTAAATGTTAAGAAATCCTAAACAAACTGGAAACCAGGAGGCTAAAATGGGAGATGTGCGCTCTGTTCTTGTTCGAGTGAAGTCGGTCAGCTGACGTGTCTGGAGCTCAGCAATGAAGCTGTTGCAGTAAGGCTCTGGAGACATTTACATCAAGGCCCTGCAGGCGAGCAGCCTTAGAGCCGGAACAACCACATGTATTCATTTTCATACTTTCTCCACACCTCAATCAGCTGTTTATTAGACGCGTTGTGACATCTTTCGCTTCCCGCGGGTCATTTACCACTCCCACCTCGAATGCGTTTCTCCACCTCCGGAAGGACGACCGTCTGCCTCGACTCAGGATGCGGCAGATATTCAGAGCAGCTCAGAACATCCCCGCTGGATGGGGATGGTTAAACATGGACAACAAACTGGACCCAAAGACCCAGTGACTATCTGTTTAAAAAAAGTCCACTTGAAAACATTGTGATGGCGACTGAGCTTGGAGTAAACTAATGCTGATTAACACAGAGAAGAAGCGTACTGAGCTCTTCTTGGTTGGTCTTTTTTTTAGCAGCTTTTCCAGGCCAGTGTTGATGTAAAGACCAGCTTTTCCTTTTTCTGCTTTCCTGCGGTCAGACTTGCAGTATTTCCAGGCCTGTCTGCAGGCTGGGAAGCTGTTTAAAATGGCCGCAGATGGAGGTAATGCAGTCTGGCAGCTCGTTAGTGTGCATCGTTTCAGAACTCTGATGCATTCTTAGCAAGTAAGTTTCGGGGATACTGAAGACACAGTAATGCTGTCTAATTCAGGCAAAACCAAACATTTATGCTCTGACACACAGAGATCCATTAGTTCCACAGCAGAAGCTCCAAACCCTCAGGGTGAAGCTGCCTAATAAAGATACAGACCAGTTTGTCACCTTTAATCATTAAATACAGAATGTAGAAGGTTTTAATCGTGTAACATTTCAGAATGTGTTCTAACAACCCTAAACTACACGGACTAAAACACATGTTCTGTAGTTAGGTTTAAATATATATATATATATATATATATATATATATATATATATATATATATATATATATATATATATATATATAGCCAACCAGCCTTCTGTGAAATGGAACTGTCCACTTAGGAAGCAACACTGATTGACAATCAGTTCCACCTGCTGTTGTGCAAATGGAACAGACAACAGGTGGAAATTATAGGCAATTGGCAAAACACACCCAAAAAAGGAGTGGTTCTGCAGGTGGAGACCACAGACCACTTCTCACTTCCAATGCTTTCTGGATGATGTTTTGGTCTGAATGCTGGCGGTGGTTTCACTCTAGTGGTAGCATGAGACGGAGTCTACAACCCACACAAGTGGCTCAGGTAGTGCAGCTCATCCAGGATGGCACGCGGAGGCCACACACACACTACTGAACCTCATTTTGACTTGTTTAAAGGATATTACATTAAAGTTGGATCAGCCTGTAGTGTGTTTTTCCACGTTTGTTTTGAGTATAACTCCAAATCCAGACCTCTATGGGTTGATATGTTTGATTTATCAATGATAATTGTTGTGTGATTTTGTTGTCAGCACATTCAACTATGGAAAGAAGAAAGTGTTTAATAAAAATATTTCATTCATTCAGATCTACAACGTTACTTTAGTGTTTTATTTTTTTGAGCAGTGTATATATATATATATATATATGTGTGTGTGTGTGTGTGTGTGTGTGTGTGTGTGTGTGTGTGTGTGTGATGTTTACCACTTTTTAGTGTTCATAAGACGGCACAGACGGTTTTACATCATCACGTTGGGCACAAAAGTTGGGAGTGTTTTCAGTAAAAAAAAAAACATACAGGTTGTTGCAATAAAGATTGAATGTGAATCTTCTCTCAAGTTAATTTTAGGCTCAGCAAGTGTTTTAACAGAATACCACATTATATATGTTTTTATATAATCTTTAGATACGACAAGCACTTTCAGATTTTTACCAGAAGATTTAAAGGAACCAATGATTTAGAAAATAAGTCTGATGATACAGAAGTAAACCGTGTGAAAGACACAAGAGTAAACCAGAGGGGACATTAATGTTTTAAACTGAAGCAGAGGTGCTCAAGTCCGGTCCTAGAGATCTACATTCTGCAACTCTTGGATGCATCCCTTCTCCAACTCAGCTGAAACGGATGTCTGAACTCCGTCATCTGCACGCCATCCAGCTCTCTACAGGCCTGGTCAGGAGACGTGCAGGTTTGTTGAAGAAGGGAAGCACCTGAAAGTTGCAGGATAGAAGATCCCCAGGACTGGACTTGGCTCTTCTGCTGTACATGACAAAGTTTCAGGAGGGGAAGTTTACATTTTGTCTGCAGATTTGTGAGTTACTTCAGGTATGAAAATCAGGTCATAGATGTTTGGATTCACTTCACATGGTTTCGAAACTTCACATTCTTCACAACTCTGCTGGACTGGTATAGAAATGATTTGACATTCTTCCAAATCCCTCGTGCCAGCGGCCCCTCGGTGCTCGCCGTTTTACTTTAGAGGGAAATATGATGGAGCAAAGCTGGCTCTGATTTCAGAATAATCTGTCGCATGTCTTCTTTACTTCGAGATGATGACGCATCAGGCTCAGGTTTAGGATTTGTAAATCTTCCCACTGAGTGTGTGTGTGTGTGTGTGTGTGTGTGTGTGCTGTATAAGCAGAATGCCTCATGGGGGATATGTAGTGGAATAGCTGATCACTCAGAGAAGCAGTTTAGTAGCACATAAAGTAGCACAAGTTGAAACTTTTGAGGATTTTATTCTGTATTTTATTTATTTCTCATTAACTGAACTCGATCATGAACAGATTTTATTTTCAGCGGGGGTCTCAAACGCCAGCCCTCCAGCAGGTCCAACATATCGGAATCAAATCAGATCGATGAAACGGCTTATTTTAAGCCTCTTTACATTGACCCATTTATTTCAGTTCAATGTGTCGGACCAGGGAAACAAAAACCTCTGGATTGCGGCCTGAGAGGACTGGAGTTTAAGATCCCTGATTTACAGAGATGAACAACGAATTCGTGCATCTTTTCAGATTTCAGAAATGTTGAAAAATAAGACATAATAAAACTTCCCCTACTTTTAATGTAACCTTGAACCTGAAAAAAGCTCAACTGAAAAGCAAACTAACCTGCTGGACAGAAAGAAAAAAACTGCTTGAAGTTATTTTTTATCATGTGGGTTTTTTGGAACCGGCATACTGAAGCCCAAAAAAACGGATTTCCTAAATGGGGTCCTGAAGGAAGATTGGATGCTTCCTGTTTGGGGCATTGAGGTGGGCGATTTGCATGGGAGGGGGGTGCCCGGTGGGTGGGGCGTGGTTGTTCCTGTGGTGGGCTGGCTGGGTTTCAGGCTCCACAGTTTTTGCTGGTCGCCCAGGTCTTTGGGAACTCTTTGCCAGTTTCTGATCCTTGGAATGGTACAGTAACATTTACACCATCACACCCAGCACTTAACGCAACTCGTCCTTATAGTTTGCTATATAGGTGTCGTCCTGCAGGTTTAATCTCCAGTGGCCACAGTTATGCTTCCTGTTGTTGTCGCTCAGCTTGTTGGTGCTCCTGATGGTGGTCTGCTTTGCTTCCTATAGAGGTTTTAGTTAAACTTCCTTACAGGTGTAGCAGCTGGTTGTCTGCTTTTTCTCTCCTTCTTTTCCTCAGTCCCCCTTTCACTGCTTCATCTTGTCACATTCAGTATAAACATACAACTTGGCAATAACAAAATAAAATGTTCAGACATTTAATCCACCAGGCTTTATTTCCATCATTTCCACTAAGCTCTTTCTGGAAGAGCACAACACAGCAGCATCATTTTGCTTCTACCACGCTGGACAGGAAAGGTCAACAAGAAAAAGATGTCTAAAAGCACATGAGAAAACGTTTTCTGGTCTGATAAGACCAAAGTTGAACTTTTTGGATCGAATTCCCCAAAACATTCTTACTATTAACAGAAGACTGTGCCCACAGTGAAGCATGGTAGTGGCAGCATCATGATGTGGTTACTTTCCATTCATTTGGAACTGGAGCTTTAGTCTGACCAGTTCCAAATGCCAGATTCACTTTTTGGACCAAAACCTCCAGGTTTTGCCAGGAAGATTGACCTCTCAACACTACAATGATATGAAACATCATTAAACATCATTTCATCAATGAAACATGATTAACTCTGAACTAGATACAGGCTATAAAACTCTGCCGTTTATCAAGATACTTTCTGCAATCCAGCTTACTTATTTCCTTTATGAAAATGTTTTTTTGTCTGGTGAAGTTATTCAGGAAGATAGCAGCGCATGATCAGCCTGGTCTGAGAATCCTGGTTTGTCAAACTAGGCTGAGAAGGAGCGACCAAGTCCAGCCAGGAGTCCGTAACCCTGCTGGTCCACCTTCACTACCGTCTTCTCCAGGCCATGAGGTGGATCACAGATTGACTGATGCTGGCATGAAAAAACTGCTGCTCATGACAACCTCAAACTTTCTTCTCCGTGAGTTGTGTAAATTGGGTGTAAGAAGGTATCCACCAACGCCCAACCCCACAACTGAAACTTGTGTGGTTGAAAAGGAGTGACACTATCTGGGCTGCTAAGGCAATTAATCGCTGGACACACACCCAGGATGGATCCACCTGCAGTGGGCCTGCATTGTGACAAATGGCGAAAACACCCTGTGATGCTGAGGTACACAGCTGAAGATATGACCTGCGGGTAAAGCCTTATAGAAACCATCCATCAAGAACCCAACTAACAGTAGTGCAGCATTTGGGGTTGGAACATCTAGTCGTTTAGCAAAGCCTTTATTTCGCTTTATTTCAGCCCAACTGAGGAGGAGCCAGTAATGGAGGCTTAGACAGAATGAAGTCTTTCTGAGTAAATGTGACTGCAGAGACTGACGAGAGTTTATCTTCTTGGTCCAGTGTTGTGTTCCAAGTAGAAATAAAAAGGCAAGTCGTCCTCAGGTCTTCTAGGAGGATGTTCCGCCAGCAAGGAGCTGCATAAAGCCCCGACCAGCCCTCCATCACCGGGTTCATGGGAGGTTCATGAACAACAGGACTCTGATGCAGAGATTTAACTGGAGTGTTGAGCATCTTTCTGGTCTCCATCAGCAGAGGAGCAGCTGAGTTCAGTAAAAGCTGCCGCAGAGTTCAACCAGCATTACAGTAATCTATCTCTGCTGCAACCCGGAAGAGGACTTGTTTCATCCTGGAGATATTCCTGTAATGACAAAACCCGTTTTTGTTGTGTTTTTATTCAAGGCTTTTGACTTCTTCAGATGTATTAAAAGAAAGTGGTTTTAGTCTTAAAACCCCTGCGCTTCGGTCCTGAAGAGGAACTTGCAGATGGTGATTACAGCTTTTTTATTTTCCCGTGTGACATCTGGTTTTTCTGACAATCAACACAGTTGTAGTGACCCACTGCCGCCCGTCTTCCACCTCTTTCATAGAGATCAATATTTGAGTAGCAGCAGAGGAAAGAGTCCTGCTGGCCATCTCTGCAGGGCAGCCCAATGTGGCGCGAGAGGAGGACCTGACAGCACAGATATTTAATAACAGTCTTAACCTGGCCGTCCGGCAAACGTGCAGAGCAGCCATGAATACAACCTTTCACCTTGGCAGGGTTTGCCAGCAGAAACATGGAAGAACAGAGAGGATTAGACCATTACTCTGTTCACCTCTGTCCAACCTGAGTTAATACCAGCCAACACACTGGTCACATATAAGCCAAAGCAATGTACAGGAAGCCGACTGGCTCAGAGAGATACAATTATTCTGGAAATGGAAGTTTGAAATTGAATCAAGCCTTTTTATTCTTTCAGAAAACAGCAATATTTCCTGTGAGATCTGTGATAAATGAAGCAGGTTTGAGTCCCTCTAATGATCATCACATCCCAACATCCAGGTCAAACAACCACCGTTACACCACAGCACTGAAGGTGGAACTACGAGCACACAACAGCAGCAGTTTTAATCACAGATCACTGGCACTTTAATCAGGATGAAAAGTTTTCTGCTTGCTTCGGGATTCACAGATGCAACAAAGGAAAAAGCTCAGAAAAACTTCAGACTAAAGCTTTTACATTCATCGGTTCTAGTCATATGATTACCAGTGTTTTATTTACGTAAACAATGTAAAGAACTGCTGCAGCCATGTGAGCCGTCAAGGAAGAAACCACCGTGGCATCCAGGAATAAAGAAGTAATGACGGTAGCTGTGTCCCAACAACTGTTTTTCACAGAAGAAGAGCCAGTCAGTCATTTTCTAAACCGCTTCATCCAACTAAGGGTTGCAGGAAGCTGAAGCCTATCGTTGCCATCATCGGGGGGAAGGCAGGTACAACCTGAACAGTTCGCCGGTCAATCACAGCAGAATAAAAATCATATTTCTAAATTTCAACTTGTGGGACCAACTCAGCTGAATGTTGAGACAATCCAAAGTCTTGAGGTCAGGTTCCACATCAGGCCCCACCGCATCGCCAACTGTCCTCATAGTGGCGGGACCGGACCATCCAAAAGCTAAAAGGAAAAGAAAAGAACAACCTACACAGGAAGTCCATGATTGTAAGATCATCTGATTCTTTCACAAGTTTTACATGAGATCTCATTTAATTCTCTCTTAATCTGCATTGAATGTACAACCAGTTATTATGCTAATACAACAATGAATTGAGTTATTTGCTATAACAATCATACATTGACTCTTAGCAACAGTACTTCATTCCAGACACATTATTTATGCCCTTTTCAACGTTAATGCAGCGTATTTTACCTTTCAATCCAATATTTTAATATTCAACCAAAATGAGTTGCTAACCAAAGTACAACATCATAAAGTGCAACAAGGGAAAATAAAATGATATCCACTAAAATAAACTAATATAAGGTTGACTTTAGACAAAGCGTTGTGCTGAAATTAATTTAAATGCACCTTTAAAGACGCATTATAGAATTCTTGCCATCTTCCTGCCATGTGCCCCCTACTGATGGCTAAAGCTTGTTCTGCCAAAAAAGTTCTGCCAGCCCGATGTGTCGAGAACTGTCTTCAAACACGTCCGCGAGAACAAAATGACGTCCTTTTCTTCTTGGAGCCTCGAGAACAAGAAAAAAGTTCTTGCTTCTCGTGGAGGATGTAACAAGCTTAACTCAGCCTCCATCCTGCATCCTACCTGAGCTGTTAGCTCTCTCCAGCCAACAGAAGACGATCTTACAATGACGCTTCTTTCTTTCTTTCTTTCTATCTTCTAATCTTGCATTTCTTTGCTGAATCAGCAAAGTTGCATGTGCAAAACAGCATTTTCTAGCGTGAAGCTAAACTCTGCTGCAAATTCATGTCACGTTAGGGATGTAAAAGTTGTATAGTGTTGGTTTCTCCGCTTAGGAATGCTGCTGGGCAGCAGCGGCTCTAGAAACGGACATGATAGAGCCTAATGTAATGCATCTTTAAATACTCCAGCATGAGTTATTCATCGTAAAGGTGACCAAACGTGTAATTTAATCAACTTAAACGTCAACTATTAGAGTTAGCAGCTAACGCTTAGCATTACCATAATGCTAGCAGGATTTCTTTTTATTTCGAACACAAACTTTATTTCACTAACAAAGCAGGACAACTTAGAAATGCATCCAGAATACTATATCTGACTCTCCTAAGCAGGTTTCACAAAGGAAATGACAGCCATCATTACTTTTAACTACATCACCGCTAGCAAATTGCTCTTCAGTTTAAGATGCAAGTTGGAGTTTAAAATACCACGTATAACAAGGTGAATCCTCCTCGGCTAACAGCCTGATGTTACCCACTCTGTCCCTCGTCCATCACAATCTGTTTTTTTGTCTGTGGTCCTCCACAGTCAATTGCCAGCAGTCAATTTGGCTGTTAGCCACAGACAATTTTTCCTATGTCAGTGACTGCTGGTGCTCTGCTGGTTTGGCATACCATGTTGGAATAGCATACCACATCTTCACATTTACACGTTTGTCCGTCGGTTTTGGCTTCTTTGTTGAAACAGCACACCAATTAAGCCTAACCCAAGACGATTCCTGAACCCTAATGGCAAAAAAAACCAGGCAAATGAGGCTGACTCTGTCAATATGTAACTTCAGCACATTATACAATATTCATTTATCAGACAACATGTATGGATAATACTCTGATCAATTCGTTACAGCACAGACATTGCTTGAAACACTTGAAATAAAAATCAATTCAAAGATGATTATTGACTAATTTCCCTCACAGTTCCACATGCAGTCATTCCCACTGAAAGGCAGGAAACCTGTCAGAATAAATAAGGAAATGGATGGAAATGGATTTTAGTGGCATCTACGTGCCCAAAATCTTCTCCTCTCACTGAGTTAAAGCCACATTCAGACTTTTAATGAGATGTTTACTAAAATTGTTGTTTAAGTATTTATGTGATGAAAATTCCTAGTTTATTTGATAAATGTACAGTTTATTTTAAAACTGTCTGGCAACCTCCTGATGTCATGACCCTCATGGGGTCTCAATCCCCAGTCTGAAAGCCACTGTTATAAACTAGTGGACTGGTAGTCTACTAGTTTATGGTACTGGCGATCAGTGGATATTTTTACCAGCTGGTTATGTGTTTGAGAGTATTTGGGATCGAAGTTTGTGATGTGTGTTAAAAGGACAGTTTGTAAGAGAAATGTCAAAAGACAATCATCAGCCAGGTCTTTAGAATCCAACATGGATGAAACATGATGAAACGAGCTGCTTTGGTTCTTCTGTTATTGCTGCGTCTCACCAGTAACATCTTGGTGGGATGTTTGCGAAGTTAGAACAGTCCAGTTAGAAAAAGATGGACGCAGTATGGCTTGTTGGGAAGGCTGCAGGAAAACCAGAACATAGCAGGTGGTGCACGTTAGCAAAGCTGCTTCTGGACAAACCAGCAGACTTCTGGAACATGGACGTTTTTATTAAAAACTGAGGAAAAGAAAAAAAGAGTCCAGACCAGGTCCTGACTGCAGGACCAGACAGGCTGGAGGTCTCAGTGAGGTTCAGACAGAGTCCAGACCCGAGGCCTCATTTATAAAGTTGTCGCATGCACAAAACCCGGCGTACGCCAGTCAACTTTTGGGATTTATAAAAACGGTAAAACGTCCCAACCTCCACGCCAACTCTGACCCTGGCGTACGTACATCTGGAGAAACGTGGAACGGCGACACCAACGGCAGAAAATAAAACCAAAGAAATTGTGTTAAAATTTAGACAGTTCTTCAAAATCAAATATAAACTTTCACACAGAATGTTGTACATTAGCAAAATTTAAGAAAATTTATATTTGATATTCTTACTCCATCACAAACATATCTAAATATATATCAGATATGTAATAAAAACATCCACCAATAAAATATGTCCTGAAACGAAGCAGTTCTATGTGTTATAAATGCAGATCACAAGGGACTGACAGGTCGGGTCCGCTCCTTTTCCCAACCCAGAGCAGAGGAACAGAACGATGTTCTCCACAGCCAGACGTGGTGTAGCGGCCATCGGGCAGATGGAGGCAGGTGGAGGTGCCTCCATGCCCAGGAGGAAACCTGTTGTACAGCTGCAGATGTGTGCAGATAGTGGAGACGCTACATAACTGGTTAATGGTACTGAATGGAAACATGTCATGTTCCCCAACCTCTAACCTTCCCCTCATGTTGGAACCAAACTGCTGCTTTATGCAGTGTCTAGAAGTGATGCAAAAATAGAGGTGGAGAATTAGGATTTATTCACAATTTTATCTTTTAGTATCATCAGGGTGGTCTTTATTTCTCCCATGTCCTACACCTCCTCTTTGATTGTAATTATTGTGTCCCCTGCGAAGACACGCCTGCTGGGGGGGACCAGGTGGAATCACTGGCCTCCAACTCTCCACCCACATCTGCAGCGCTGCAGAGACCAGCTGGGACACACAGGAACACCAGTTTGTTCCCAGTGAGACGTCTAATTTGTGTACGTTTATTTTATAATATGAAAAAGAAAAAAAAAAAAAACGCCTGCAGCATCATCTGGGGTCTCTGGACCATTTGATTCCAGCGTGTCTGTGTGGACTACTCGTTCATTTTCCACACCAGCTTCTCGTCTGTGGGAGTGGGCAGCGGCCCCCCTTCCTCCCTAACGAACATCCTCCTCCTGTGGACGCATTGCCGTCCAGCTCTCAGTGAGGTCCAGAAACCAGACCTTCTCCTGACTGCAGGAGACAGACAGGATGGAGGGGGATGAGGTCTCAGTGAGGTCCAGGCAGAATCCAGACCTGGTCTTGACTGATACTCTGTGGTTGGGTCCTCATGAAGCCGCCAACCTCAACGAGCCGGAGCAACACTGGAAAGATGCGTGGAGTAAAACTCCTCAACAGCCGTGAGACAGACTGGAAGGTTCATCCAGGAAACCAGTCTGGCGGAGGATTTGTCTGGATGGTAGACTGGAGAAACCAGTCTGGCGGAGGATTTGTCTGGATGGTAGACTGGAGAAACCAGTCTGGCGGAGGACTTGTCTGGATGGTAGACTGGAGAAACCAGTCTGGCGGAGGACTTGTCTGGATGGTAGACTGGAGAAACCAGTCTGGTGGAGGATTTGTCTGGATGGTAGACTGGAGAAACCAGTCTGGCGGAGGATTTGTCTGGATGGTAGACTGGAGAAACCAGTCTGGCGGAGGACTTGTCTGGATGGTAGACTGGAGAAACCAGTCTGGCGGAGGACTTGTCTGGATGGTAGACTGGAGAAACCAGTCTGGTGGAGGACTTGTCTGGATGGTAGACTGGAGAAACCAGTCTGGCGGAGGACTTGTCTGGATGGTAGACTGGAGAAACCAGTCTGGCGGAGGATTTGTCTGGATGGTAGACTGGAGAAACCAGTCTGGTGGAGGATTTGTCTGGATGGTAGACTGGAGAAACCAGTCTGGCGGAGGATTTGTCTGGATGGTAGACTGGAGAAACCAGTCTGGCGGAGGACTTGTCTGGATGGTAGACTGGAGAAACCAGTCTGGCGGAGGACTTGTCTGGATGGTAGACTGGAGAAACCAGTCTGGCGGAGGACTTGTCTGGATGGTAGACTGGAGAAACCAGTCTGGCGGAGGATTTGTCTGGATGGTAGACTGGAGAAACCAGTCTGGCGGAGGATTTGTCTGGATGGTAGACTGGAGAAACCAGTCTGGCGGAGGATTTGTCTGGATGGTAGACTGGAGAAACCAGTCTGGCGGAGGATTTGTCTGGATGGTAGACTGGAGAAACCAGTCTGGCGGAGGACTTGTCTGGATGGTAGACTGGAGAAACCAGTCTGGCGGAGGATTTGTCTGGATGGTAGACTGGAGAAACCAGTCTGGCGGAGGACTTGTCTGGATGGTAGACTGGAGAAACCAGTCTGGCGGAGGATTTGTCTGGATGGTAGACTGGAGAAACCAGTCTGGCGGAGGACTTGTCTGGATGGTAGACTGGAGAAACCAGTCTGGCGGAGGATTTGTCTGGATGGTAGACTGGAGAAACCAGTCTGGCGGAGGATTTGTCTGGATGGTAGACTGGAGAAACCAGTCTGGCGGAGGATTTGTCTGGATGGTAGACTGGAGAAACCAGTCTGGCGGAGGACTTGTCTGGATGGTAGACTGGAGAAACCAGTCTGGCGGAGGATTTGTCTGGATGGTAGACTGGAGAAACCAGTCTGGCGGAGGACTTGTCTGGATGGTAGACTGGAGAAACCAGTCTGGCGGAGGACTTGTCTGGATGGTAGACTGGAGAAACCAGTCTGGTGGAGGACTTGTCTGGATGGTAGACTGGAGAAACCAGTCTGGCGGAGGACTTGTCTGGATGGTAGACTGGAGAAACCAGTCTGGCGGAGGATTTGTCTGGATGGTAGACTGGAGAAACCAGTCTGGCGGAGGATTTGTCTGGATGGTAGACTGGAGAAACCAGTCTGGCGGAGGATTTGTCTGGATGGTAGACTGGAGAAACCAGTCTGGCGGAGGATTTGTCTGGATGGTAGACTGGAGAAACCAGTCTGGCGGAGGACTTGTCTGGATGGTAGACTGGAGAAACCAGTCTGGCGGAGGACTTGTCTGGATGGTAGACTGGAGAAACCAGTCTGGCGGAGGACTTGTCTGGATGGTAGACTGGAGAAACCAGTCTGGCGGAGGATTTGTCTGGATGGTAGACTGGAGAAACCAGTCTGGCGGAGGATTTGTCTGGATGGTAGACTGGAGAAACCAGTCTGGCGGAGGATTTGTCTGGATGGTAGACTGGAGAAACCAGTCTGGCGGAGGACTTGTCTGGATGGTAGACTGGAGAAACCAGTCTGGCGGAGGATTTGTCTGGATGGTAGACTGGAGAAACCAGTCTGGCGGAGGACTTGTCTGGATGGTAGACTGGAGAAACCAGTCTGGCGGAGGACTTGTCTGGATGGTAGACTGGAGAAACCAGTCTGGCGGAGGACTTGTCTGGATGGTAGACTGGAGAAACCAGTCTGGCGGAGGACTTGTCTGGATGGTAGACTGGAGAAACCAGTCTGGCGGAGGACTTGTCTGGATGGTAGACTGGAGAAACCAGTCTGGCGGAGGACTTGTCTGGATGGTAGACTGGAGAAACCAGTCTGGCGGAGGATTTGTCTGGATGGTAGACTGGAGAAACCAGTCTGGCGGAGGATTTGTCTGGATGGTAGACTGGAGAAACCAGTCTGGCGGAGGATTTGTCTGGATGGTAGACTGGAGAAACCAGTCTGGCGGAGGACTTGTCTGGATGGTAGACTGGAGAAACCAGTCTGGCGGAGGATTTGTCTGGATGGTAGACTGGAGAAACCAGTCTGGCGGAGGATTTGTCTGGATGGTAGACTGGAGAAACCAGTCTGGCGGAGGATTTGTCTGGATGGTAGACTGGAGAAACCAGTCTGGCGGAGGATTTGTCTGGATGGTAGACTGGAGAAACCAGTCTGGCGGAGGACTTGTCTGGATGGTAGACTGGAGAAACCAGTCTGGCGGAGGACTTGTCTGGATGGTAGACTGGAGAAACCAGTCTGGCGGAGGATTTGTCTGGATGGTAGACTGGAGAAACCAGTCTGGCGGAGGATTTGTCTGGATGGTAGACTGGAGAAACCAGTCTGGTGGAGGATTTGTCTGGATGGTAGACTGGAGAAACCAGTCTGGCGGAGGATTTGTCTGGATGGTAGACTGGAGAAACCAGTCTGGTGGAGGATTTGTCTGGATGGTAGACTGGATGCTGCTTTTGAACCGATTTTGACTGCTGACTCAGTCTTTTCATCAGACGTTTGTGTCTCGTCCGGACTTCCCAGTCTGCTCTGTGTTGTTGGTAATTATCTCTACAGCCTGGCATCCAACCTAAGCATTGTCTTTTGTTCTCCTCAGACACTCCACTCAGCAACAAACCAACAAAGTCATCACCAGCACCAGTCAGCTCATCAAGCAGCTCTCTGATATCATCAGCGGCTCCTCGCGGGTACTCCGTGCCTCTTTCCTCCATGTTCAACTGTCAGTTTGCAGAACAAACAGCAGATAAAACAACATTTTAACTAATTAAAGCTAATCTTGTTTTGTTTCACAGCAAGACCGTCTGCGCCTCACCAGACTAAAGACTGAGCTCTCTGAGTCTGTGCAGCGCTACGGGGAACTTCAGAAGGTATCAGACATGAATCTCACAGCTGCTATGCAGAAAAAATCCCACGCTGCTTGCTAATAATATATAGATATATATTGCATGAATCGTCTCTTTGTTCAGGTGGATAGTCCTCTTGACCCCGTCTCTTCATTTGCTTTTTTCAGAAAATTGCAGAACGCTCGAGAGCTTTGCTCCCTCCGGCTCAGAAAGACAAGAAGAAGGTGAAAATCCTCCCTTTGTCTCTTTGTCATTCATTTAACTCCTCACTGGATCCTCATAAAGGCTGTCTTCAAACCTCAACGAATATATTCAGATCCTGGATTCCGTTCATCACAGCTTCTCTGCACTTCTTCCGCTTCTTGCATCTGGTTGCAACTCGGTTTCAGATGGGAGTTTATTTCCACAGTGTGGCCTGAGCAGGCAGGATTTCAGGCATGGTCAGCCTTTCAGTGAGGTGACATCTGGAGTCCATGTGTTGGATTCTGTGCGTCGTTGCTTTGCTTGGACTGCCTGTCGCTGAATGTTGGGAAGATTTCCACTCGTCTGGCAGCAGCAGAAGCACCAGCCAGTCCAAAAGCCAGACTTATAGTGTGTCTGCTCTTCTGACTGATTATAAGTGCAGCTGTAAACATCAAGCTCGCGCTCTGCCCACGTCCTCATGAATCCTACCTAACGGGGGTACATGTGCCCATTGGGGTGTTTGGAGACACTCCAGAGGAAGAAAATAAAGAAAATATAAATCACAGAAATGATGATGAGAAAAATAAAAAGTTAATTTAAAATGTATGAAAATCGTGTAATGTCAGTAGATATATCGGTGCTGCTGAAAACACTGAGAAACGGCAAACAAGGTGAAAGCAGAGCCAATAGACGTCTGTATTGAGGTAAAGACATCACAGAGATAGCAGACATGTTTGGGCCGACTCCCAGCTGCATTTAGCAAGAAGTGTTCAGTTAAAACACTGGAGAGTGTCTTCTGGACCACAAGTGGTTCTGATACAAAAACGCTGCTTGGAGGTGGACTATGATTGTTTCCATGTGGACCACAAGCTGAGTTTCAGTAGCTGCACACATGTAGACAGCCATGTAGATCCAGAAACCAGATCATCTTCATCATCACAAAACCAGATCATCTTCATCATCACAAAACCAGATCATCTTCATCATCACAAAACCAGATCATCTTCATCATCACAAAACCAGATCATCTTCATCATCACAAAACCAGATCATCTTCATCATCACAAAACCAGATCATCTTCATCATCACGAAACCAGATCGTCTTCATCATCACGAAACCAGATCGTCTTCATCACAAAACCAGATCATCTTCATCATCACAAAACCAGATCATCTTCATCATCATGAAACCAGATCGTCTTCATCATCACAAAACCAGATCATCTTCATCATCACAAAACCAGATCATCTTCATCATCACAAAACCAGATCATCTTCATCATCACAAAACCAGATCATCTTCATCATCACGAAACCAGATCGTCTTCATCACAAAACCAGATCATCTTCATCATCACAAAACCAGATCATCTTCATCATCACAAAACCAGATCATCTTCATCATCACAAAACCAGATCATCTTCATCATCACGAAACCAGATCGTCTTCATCATCACAAAACCAGATCATCTTCATCATCACAAAACCAGATCATCTTCATCATCACAAAACCAGATCATCTTCATCATCACAAAACCAGATCATCTTCATCATCACAAAACCAGATCATCTTCATCATCACAAAACCAGATCATCTTCATCATCACAAAACCAGATCATCTTCATCATCACAAAACCAGATCATCTTCATCATCACGAAACCAGATCGTCTTCATCACAAAACCAGATCATCTTCATCATCACAAAACCAGATCATCTTCATCATCATGAAACCAGATCGTCTTCATCACAAAACCAGATCATCTTCATCATCACAAAACCAGATCATCTTCATCATCACAAAACCAGATCATCTTCATCATCACAAAACCAGATCATCTTCATCATCACAAAACCAGATCATCTTCATCATCACAAAACCAGATCATCTTCATCATCACAAAACCAGATCATCTTCATCATCACAAAACCAGATCATCTTCATCATCACAAAACCAGATCATCTTCATCATCACAAAACCAGATCATCTTCATCATCACGAAACCAGATCGTCTTCATCATCACGAAACCAGATCGTCTTCATCACAAAACCAGATCATCTTCATCATCACAAAACCAGATCATCTTCATCATCATGAAACCAGATCGTCTTCATCACAAAACCAGATCATCTTCATCATCACAAAACCAGATCATCTTCATCATCACAAAACCAGATCATCTTCATCATCACAAAACCAGATCATCTTCATCATCACAAAACCAGATCATCTTCATCATCACAAAACCAGATCATCTTCATCATCACAAAACCAGATCATCTTCATCATCACAAAACCAGATCATCTTCATCATCACGAAACCAGATCGTCTTCATCATCACGAAACCAGATCGTCTTCCTCATCACAAAACCAGATCGTCTTCATCATCACAAAACCAGATCATCTTCATCATCACGAAACCAGATCGTCTTCATCATCACAAAACCAGATCATCTTCATCATCACAAAACCAGATCGTCTTCATCATCACAAAACCAGATCATCTTCATCATCACAAAACCAGATCATCTTCATCATCACAAAACCAGATCATCTTCATCATCACAAAACCAGATCATCTTCATCATCACAAAACCAGATCATCTTCATCATCACGAAACCAGATCGTCTTCATCATCACGAAACCAGATCGTCTTCATCATCACAAAACCAGATCGTCTTCATCATCACAAAACCAGATCATCTTCATCATCACGAAACCAGATCGTCTTCATCATCACGAAACCAGATCATCTTCATCATCACAAAACCAGATCATCTTCATCATCACAAAACCAGATCGTCTTCATCATCACAAAACCAGATCATCTTCATCATCACGAAACCAGATCGTCTTCATCATCACAAAACCAGATCATCTTCATCATCACAAAACAAGTTCATCTTCATCACAAAACCAGATCATCTTCATCATCACGAAACCAGATCATCTTCATCATCACGAAACCAGATCATCTTCATCACAAAACCAGATCATCTTCATCATCACGAAACCAGATCGTCTTCATCACAAAACCAGATCATCTTCATCATCATGAAACCAGATCGTCTTCATCACAAAACCAGATCATCTTCATCATCACAAAACCAGATCATCTTCATCATCACAAAACCAGATCATCTTCATCATCATGAAACCAGATCGTCTTCATCACAACACCAGATCGTCTTCATCACAAAACCAGATCATCTTCATCATCATGAAACCAGATCGTCTTCATCACAAAACCAGATCATCTTCATCATCATGAGACCTGATCATCTTCATCATCACGAAACCAGATCGTCTTCATCACAAAACCAGATCATCTTCATCATCACAAAACCAGATCATCTTCATCATCATGAAACCAGATCGTCTTCATCACAAAACCAGATCATCTTCATCATCATGAAACCAGATCATTTTCATCACAAAACCAGATCATCTTCATCATCATGAAACCAGATCGTCTTCATCACAAAACCAGATCATCTTCATCATCACGAAACCAGATTGTCTTCATCACAAAACCAGATCATCTTCATCATCACAAAACCAGATCATCTTCATCATCATGAAACCAGATCATCTTCATCACAAAACCAGATCATCTTCATCATCACGAAACCAGATCATCTTCATCACAAAACCAGATCATCTTCATCATCATGAAACCAGATCGTCTTCATCATCACGAAACCAGATCATCTTCATCATCACAAAACCAGATCATCTTCATCATCATGAAACCAGATCGTCTTCATCACGAAACCAGATCATCTTCATCATCACGAAACCAGATCATCTTCATCATCACAAAACCAGATCATCTTCATCATCACAAAACCAGATCATCTTCATCATCACGAAACCAGATCATCTTCATCATCACGAAACCAGATCATCTTCATCATCACGAAACCAGATCATCTTCATCATCATGAAACCAGATCATCTTCATCACAAAACCAGATCATCTTCATCATCATGAAACCAGATCATCTTCATCATCATGAAACCAGATCATCTTCATCATCATGAAACCCGATCATCTTCATCACAAAACGAGATCATCTTCATCATCATGAGACCTGATCATCTTCATCATCATGAAACCAGATCATCTTCATCACAAAACCAGATCATCTTCATCATCATGAGACCTGATCATCTTCATCATCATGAAACCAGATCATCTTCATCATCATGAAACCAGATCATCTTCATCACAAAACCAGATCATCTTCATCATCATGAAACCAGATCATCTTCATCATCATGAAACCAGATCATCTTCATCATCATGAAACCAGATCATCTTCATCACAAAACGAGATCATCTTCATCATCATGAAACCAGATCATCTTCATCACAAAACCAGATCATCTTCATCATCATGAGACCTGATCATCTTCATCATCATGAAACCAGATCATCTTCATCATCATGAAACCAGATCATCTTCATCACAAAACCAGATCATCTTCATCATCATGAAACCAGATCATCTTCATCATCATGAAACCAGATCATCTTCATCACAAAACCAGATCATCTTCATCATCACGAAACCAGATCATCTTCATCATCATGAAACCAGATCATCTTCATCATCACGAAACCAGATCATCTTCATCATCACGAAACCAGATCATCTTCATCATCATGAAACCAGATCATCTTCATCACAAAACCAGATCATCTTCATCATCACGAAACCAGATCGTCTTCATCACGAAACCAGATCATCTTCATCATCATGAAACCAGATCATCTTCATCACAAAACCAGATCGTCATCATCATCACGAAAACAGATCATCTTCATCACGAAACCAGATCATCTTCATCATCACGAAACCAGATCATCTTCATCATCATGAGACCTGATCATCTTCATCATCACGAAACCAGATCGTCTTCATCATCACGAAACCAGATCATCTTCATCATCACGAAACCAGATCGTCTTCATCACAAAACCAGATCATCTTCATCATCACAAAACCAGATCATCTTCATCATCACAAAACCAGATCATCTTCATCATCACAAAACCAGATCATCTTCATCATCATGAAACCAGATCGTCTTCATCACAAAACCAGATCATCTTCATCATCATGAGACCTGATCATCTTTTTCATCACGAAACCAGATCGTCTTCATCACAAAACCAGATCATCTTCATCATCACAAAACCAGATCATCTTCATCATCACGAAACCAGATCATCTTCATCATCACAAAACCAGATCATCTTCATCATCATGAAACCAGATCGTCTTCATCACGAAACCAGATCATCTTCATCATCACGAAACCAGATCATCTTCATCATCACAAAACCAGATCATCTTCATCATCACGAAACCAGATCATCTTCATCATCACGAAACCAGATCATCTTCATCATCACGAAACCAGATCATCTTCATCATCATGAAACCAGATCATCTTCATCACAAAACCAGATCATCTTCATCATCACAAAACCAGATCATCTTCATCATCACGAAACCAGATCATCTTCATCATCACAAAACCAGATCATCTTCATCATCATGAAACCAGATCGTCTTCATCACGAAACCAGATCATCTTCATCATCACGAAACCAGATCATCTTCATCATCACAAAACCAGATCATCTTCATCATCACGAAACCAGATCATCTTCATCATCACGAAACCAGATCATCTTCATCATCACGAAACCAGATCATCTTCATCATCATGAAACCAGATCATCTTCATCATCATGAAACCAGATCATCTTCATCATCATGAAACCCGATCATCTTCATCACAAAACGAGATCATCTTCATCATCATGAGACCTGATCATCTTCATCATCATGAAACCAGATCATCTTCATCACAAAACCAGATCATCTTCATCATCATGAGACCTGATCATCTTCATCATCATGAAACCAGATCATCTTCATCATCATGAAACCAGATCATCTTCATCACAAAACCAGATCATCTTCATCATCATGAAACCAGATCATCTTCATCATCATGAAACCAGATCATCTTCATCATCATGAAACCAGATCATCTTCATCACAAAACGAGATCATCTTCATCATCATGAAACCAGATCATCTTCATCACAAAACCAGATCATCTTCATCATCATGAGACCTGATCATCTTCATCATCATGAAACCAGATCATCTTCATCATCATGAAACCAGATCATCTTCATCACAAAACCAGATCATCTTCATCATCATGAAACCAGATCATCTTCATCATCATGAAACCAGATCATCTTCATCACAAAACCAGATCATCTTCATCATCACGAAACCAGATCATCTTCATCATCATGAAACCAGATCATCTTCATCATCACGAAACCAGATCATCTTCATCATCACGAAACCAGATCATCTTCATCATCATGAAACCAGATCATCTTCATCACAAAACCAGATCATCTTCATCATCACGAAACCAGATCGTCTTCATCACGAAACCAGATCATCTTCATCATCATGAAACCAGATCATCTTCATCACAAAACCAGATCGTCTTCATCATCACGAAAACAGATCATCTTCATCACGAAACCAGATCATCTTCATCATCACGAAACCAGATCATCTTCATCATCATGAGACCTGATCATCTTCATCATCACGAAACCAGATCGTCTTCATCATCACGAAACCAGATCATCTTCATCATCACGAAACCAGATCGTCTTCATCACAAAACCAGATCATCTTCATCATCACAAAACCAGATCATCTTCATCATCACAAAACCAGATCATCTTCATCATCACAAAACCAGATCATCTTCATCATCATGAAACCAGATCGTCTTCATCACAAAACCAGATCATCTTCATCATCATGAGACCTGATCATCTTTTTCATCACGAAACCAGATCGTCTTCATCACAAAACCAGATCATCTTCATCATCACAAAACCAGATCATCTTCATCATCATGAAACCAGATCGTCTTCATCACAAAACCAGATCATCTTCATCATCATGAAACCAGATCATCTTCATCACAAAACCAGATCATCTTCATCATCACGAAACCAGATCATCTTCATCATCACGAAACCAGATCATCTTCATCATCATGAAACCAGATCATCTTCATCACAAAACCAGATCATCTTCATCATCATGAACCAGATCGTCTTCATCACAAAACCAGATCATCTTCATCATCATGAAACCAGATCATCTTCATCACAAAACCATATCATCTTCATCATCACGAAACCAGATAATCTTCATCATCACGAAACCAGATCATCTTCATCATCATGAAACCAGATCGTCCTAATTACAAAACCAGATCATCTTCATCATCATGAAACCAGATCATCTTCATCATCACAAAACCAGATCATCTTCATCATCACAAAACCAGATCATCTTCATCATCACAAAACCAGACCATCTTCATCATCATGAAACCAGATCGTCTTCATCACGAAACCAGATCATCTTCATCATCACGAAACCAGATCATCTTCATCACGAAACCAGATCATCTTCATCATCACGAAACCAGATCATCTTCATCATCACAAAACCAGATCATCTTCATCATCACAAAACCAGATCATCTTCATCATCATGAAACCAGATCGTCTTCATCACGAAACCAGATCATCTTCATCATCACGAAACCAGATCATCTTCATCACGAAACCAGATCATCTTCATCATCACGAAACCGGATCATCTTCATCATCACAAAACCAGATCATCTTCCTCATCACAAAACCAGATCATCTTCATCATCATGAAACCAGATCGTCTTCATCACGAAACCAGATCATCTTCATCATCACGAAACCAGATCATCTTCATCATCATGAAACCAGATCATCTTCATCAAAAAACCAGATCATCTTTATCATCATGAAACCAGATCATCTTCATCATCATGAAACCAGATCATCTTCATCATCATGAAACCAGATCATCTTCATCATCACGAAACCAGATCGTCTTCATCATCATGAGACCTGATCATCTTCATCATCACGAAACCAGATCGTCTTCATCACAAAACCAGATCGTCGTCATCATCACGAAACCAGATCGTCTTCATCACAAAACCAGATCATCTTCATCATCACGAAACCAGGTCGTCTTCATCACAAAACCAGATCGTCATCATCATCACGAAAGCAGATCATCTTCATCACGAAACCAGATCATCTTCATCATCATGAGACCTGATCATCTTCATCATCACGAAACCAGATCGTCTTCATCATCACGAAACCAGATCATCTTCATCATCACGAAACCAGATCGTCTTCATCACAAAACCAGATCGTCGTCATCATCACGAAACCAGATCGTCTTCATCACAAAACCAGATCATCTTCATCATCATGAAACCACATCGTCTTCATCACAAAACCAGATTTTCTTCATCATCACAAAACCAGATCATCTTCATCATCATGAAACCAGATCATCTTCATCACAAAACCAGATTTTCTTCATCATCATGAAACCAGATCATCTTCATCATCATGAAACCAGATCATCTTCATCATCACGAAACCAGATCGTCTTCATCATCATGAGACCTGATCATCTTCATCATCACGAAACCAGATCGTCTTCATCACAAAACCAGATCGTCGTCATCATCACGAAACCAGATCGTCTTCATCACAAAACCAGATCATCTTCATCATCACGAAACCAGATCGTCTTCATCACAAAACCAGATCGTCATCATCATCACGAAAGCAGATCATCTTCATCACGAAACCAGATCATCTTCATCATCATGAGACCTGATCATCTTCATCATCACGAAACCAGATCGTCTTCATCATCACGAAACCAGATCATCTTCATCATCACGAAACCAGATCGTCTTCATCACAAAACCAGATCGTCGTCATCATCACGAAACCAGATCGTCTTCATCACAAAACCAGATCATCTTCATCATCATGAAACCACATCGTCTTCATCACAAAACCAGATTTTCTTCATCATCACAAAACCAGATCATCTTCATCATCATGAAACCAGATCATCTTCATCACAAAACCAGATTTTCTTCATCATCATGAAACCAGATCATCTTCATCATCACGAAACCAGATCATCTTCATCACAAAACCAGATTTTCTTCATCATCATGAAACCAGATCATATTCATCATCATGAAACCAGATCATCTTCATCATCATGAAACCAGATCATCTTCATCATCACAAAACCAGATAGTCTTCATCACAAAACCAGATCATCTTCATCATCATGAAACCAGATCGTCTTCATCACAAAACCAGATTTTCTTCATCATCACGAAACCAGATCATCTTCATCATCATGAAACCAGATAATCTTCATCATCACGAAACCAGATCATCTTCATCATCATGAAACCAGATCGTCTTCATCACAAAACCAGATCATCTTCATCATCATGAAACCAGATCATCTTCATCATCACAAAACCAGATCATCTTCATCATCACAAAACCAGATCATCTTCATCATCACAAAACCAGACCATCTTCATCATCATGAAACCAGATCGTCTTCATCACGAAACCAGATCATCTTCATCATCACGAAACCAGATCATCTTCATCACGAAACCAGATCATCTTCATCATCACGAAACCAGATCATCTTCATCATCACAAAACCAGATCATCTTCATCATCACAAAACCAGATCATCTTCATCATCATGAAACCAGATCGTCTTCATCACGAAACCAGATCATCTTCATCATCACGAAACCAGATCATCTTCATCATCACAAAACCAGATCATCTTCATCATCATGAAACCAGATCGTCTTCATCACGAAACCAGATCATCTTCATCATCACGAAACCAGATCATCTTCATCACGAAACCAGATCATCTTCCTCATCACAAAACCAGATCATCTTCATCATCATGAAACTAGATCGTCTTCATCACGAAACCAGATCATCTTCATCATCACGAAACCAGATCATCTTCATCATCATGAAACCAGATCATCTTCATCACAAAACCAGATCATCTTTATCATCATGAAACCAGATCATCTTCATCATCATGAAACCAGATCATCTTCATCATCATGAAACCAGATCATCTTCATCATCATGAAACCAGATCATCTTCATCACAAAACCAGATCGTCATCATCATCACGAAAGCAGATCATCTTCATCACGAAACCAGATCATCTTCATCATCATGAGACCTGATCATCTTCATCATCACGAAACCAGATCGTCTTCATCATCACGAAACCAGATCGTCTTCATCATCACGAAACCAGATCGTCTTCATCACAAAACCAGATCGTCGTCATCATCACGAAACCAGATCGTCTTCATCACAAAACCAGATCATCTTCATCATCATGAAACCACATCGTCTTCATCACAAAACCAGATTTTCTTCATCATCACAAAACCAGATCATCTTCATCATCATGAAACCAGATCATCTTCATCACAAAACCAGATTTTCTTCATCATCATGAAACCAGATCATCTTCATCATCATGAAACCAGATCATCTTCATCACAAAACCAGATTTTCTTCATCATCATGAAACCAGATCATATTCATCATCATGAAACCAGATCATCTTCATCATCATGAAACCAGATCATCTTCATCATCACAATACCAGATCATCTTCATCATCACAAAACCAGATAGTCTTCATCACAAAACCAGATCATCTTCATCATCATGAAACCAGATCGTCTTCATCACAAAACCAGATTTTCTTCATCATCACGAAACCAGATCATCTTCATCATCACAAAACCAGATCATCTTCATCACAAAACCAGATCGTCTTCATCATCATGAAACCAGATCGTCTTCATCACAAAACCAGATCATCTTCATCATCACAAAACCAGATAGTCTTCATCACAAAACCAGATCATCTTCATCATCATGAAACCAGATCGTCTTCATCACAAAACCAGATTTTCTTCATCATCATGAAACCAGATCATCTTCATCATCACAAAACCAGATCATCTTCATCACAAAACCAGATCGTCTTCATCATCACGAAACCAGATCATCTTCATCACAAAACCAGATCATCTTCATCATCACAAAACCAGATCATCTTCATCATCACAAAACCAGATCGTCTTCATCACAAAACCAGATCGTCGTCATCATCATGAGACCAGATCATCTTCATCATCACAAAACCAGATCATCTTCATCACAAAACCAGATCGTCATCATCATCACGAAACCAGATCATCTTCATCACGAAACCAGATCATCTTCATCATCATGAGACCTGATCATCTTCATCATCACGAAACCAGATCATCTTCATCACAAAACCAGATCATCTTCATCATCACGAAACCAGATCGTCTTCATCACGAAACCAGATCATCTTCATCATCATGAAACCAGATCATCTTCATCACAAAACCAGATCGTCATCATCATCACGAAAGCAGATCATCTTCATCACGAAACCAGATCATCTTCATCATCACGAAACCAGATCATCTTCATCATCATGAGACCTGATCATCTTCATCATCACGAAACCAGATCGTCTTCATCATCACGAAACCAGATCATCTTCATCATCTGGAAACCAGATCGTCTTGATCACAAAACCAGATCATCTTCATCATCACAAAACCAGATCATCTTCATCATCACAAAACCAGATCATCTTCATCATCACAAAACCAGATCATCTTCATCATCATGAAACCAGATCGTCTTCATCACAAAACCAGATCATCTTCATCATCATGAGACCTGATCATCTTTTTCATCACGAAACCAGATCGTCTTCATCACAAAACCAGATCATCTTCATCATCACAAAACCAGATCATCTTCATCATCATGAAACCAGATCGTCTTCATCACAAAACCAGATCATCTTCATCATCATGAAACCAGATCATCTTCATCACAAAACCAGATCATCTTCATCATCACGAAACCAGATCATCTTCATCATCACGAAACCAGATCATCTTCATCATCATGAAACCAGATCATCTTCATCACAAAACCAGATCATCTTCATCATCATGAACCAGATCGTCTTCATCACAAAACCAGATCATCTTCATCATCATGAATCCAGATCATCTTCATCACAAAACCATATCATCTTCATCATCACGAAACCAGATAATCTTCATCATCACGAAACCAGATCATCTTCATCATCATGAAACCAGATCGTCTTCATCACAAAACCAGATCATCTTCATCATCATGAAACCAGATCATCTTCATCATCACAAAACCAGATCATCTTCATCATCACAAAACCAGATCATCTTCATCATCACAAAACCAGACCATCTTCATCATCATGAAACCAGATCGTCTTCATCACGAAACCAGATCATCTTCATCATCACGAAACCAGATCATCTTCATCACGAAACCAGATCATCTTCATCATCACGAAACCAGATCATCTTCATCATCACAAAACCAGATCATCTTCATCATCACAAAACCAGATCATCTTCATCATCATGAAACCAGATCGTCTTCATCACGAAACCAGATCATCTTCATCATCACGAAACCAGATCATCTTCATCACGAAACCAGATCATCTTCATCATCATGAAACCGGATCATCTTCATCATCACAAAACCAGATCATCTTCCTCATCACAAAACCAGATCATCTTCATCATCATGAAACCAGATCGTCTTCATCACGAAACCAGATCATCTTCATCATCACGAAACCAGATCATCTTCATCATCATGAAACCAGATCATCTTCATCACAAAACCAGATCATCTTTATCATCATGAAACCAGATCATCTTCATCATCATGAAACCAGATCATCTTCATCATCATGAAACCAAATCATCTTCATCATCACGAAACCAGATCGTCTTCATCATCATGAGACCTGATCATCTTCATCATCACGAAACCAGATCGTCTTCATCACAAAACCAGATCATCTTCATCATCATGAAACCAGATCGTCTTCATCACAAAACCAGATTTTCTTCATCATCACGAAACCAGATCATCTTCATCATCATGAAACCAGATAATCTTCATCATCACGAAACCAGATCATCTTCATCATCATGAAACCAGATCGTCTTCATCACAAAACCAGATCATCTTCATCATCATGAAACCAGATCATCTTCATCATCACAAAACCAGATCATCTTCATCATCACAAAACCAGATCATCTTCATCATCACAAAACCAGACCATCTTCATCATCATGAAACCAGATCGTCTTCATCACGAAACCAGATCATCTTCATCATCACGAAACCAGATCATCTTCATTACGAAACCAGATCATCTTCATCATCACGAAACCAGATCATCTTCATCATCACAAAACCAGATCATCTTCATCATCACAAAACCAGATCATCTTCATCATCATGAAACCAGATCGTCTTCATCACGAAACCAGATCATCTTCATCATCACGAAACCAGATCATCTTCATCATCACAAAACCAGATCATCTTCATCATCATGAAACCAGATCGTCTTCATCACGAAACCAGATCATCTTCATCATCACGAAACCAGATCATCTTCATCACGAAACCAGATCATCTTCATCATCACGAAACCAGATCATCTTCATCATCACAAAACCAGATCATCTTCCTCATCACAAAACCAGATCATCTTCATCATCATGAAACTAGATCGTCTTCATCACGAAACCAGATCATCTTCATCATCACGAAACCAGATCATCTTCATCATCATGAAACCAGATCATCTTCATCACAAAACCAGACCATCTTCATCATCATGAAACCAGATCGTCTTCATCACGAAACCAGATCATCTTCATCATCACGAAACCAGATCATCTTCATCACGAAACCAGATCATCTTCATCATCACGAAACCAGATCATCTTCATCATCACAAAACCAGATCATCTTCATCATCACAAAACCAGATCATCTTCATCATCATGAAACCAGATCGTCTTCATCACGAAACCAGATCATCTTCATCATCACGAAACCAGATCATCTTCATCATCACAAAACCAGATCATCTTCATCATCATGAAACCAGATCGTCTTCATCACGAAACCAGATCATCTTCATCATCACGAAACCAGATCATCTTCATCACGAAACCAGATCATCTTCATCATCACGAAACCAGATCATCTTCATCATCACAAAACCAGATCATCTTCCTCATCACAAAACCAGATCATCTTCATCATCATGAAACTAGATCGTCTTCATCACGAAACCAGATCATCTTCATCATCACGAAACCAGATCATCTTCATCATCATGAAACCAGATCATCTTCATCACAAAACCAGATCATCTTTATCATCATGAAACCAGATCATCTTCATCATCATGAAACCAGATCATCTTCATCATCATGAAACCAGATCATCTTCATCATCACGAAACCAGATCATCTTCATCACGAAACCAGATCATCTTCATCATCATGAGACCTGATCATCTTCATCATCACGAAACCAGATCGTCTTCATCATCACGAAACCAGATCGTCTTCATCATCACGAAACCAGATCGTCTTCATCACAAAACCAGATCGTCGTCATCATCACGAAACCAGATCGTCTTCATCACAAAACCAGATCATCTTCATCATCATGAAACCACATCGTCTTCATCACAAAACCAGATTTTCTTCATCATCACAAAACCAGATCATCTTTATCATCATGAAACCAGATCATCTTCATCATCATGAAACCAGATCATCTTCATCATCATGAAACCAAATCATCTTCATCATCACGAAACCAGATCGTCTTCATCATCATGAGACCTGATCATCTTCATCATCACGAAACCAGATCGTCTTCATCACAAAACCAGATCATCTTCATCATCATGAAACCAGATCGTCTTCATCACAAAACCAGATTTTCTTCATCATCACGAAACCAGATCATCTTCATCATCATGAAACCAGATAATCTTCATCATCACGAAACCAGATCATCTTCATCATCATGAAACCAGATCGTCTTCATCACAAAACCAGATCATCTTCATCATCATGAAACCAGATCATCTTCATCATCACAAAACCAGATCATCTTCATCATCACAAAACCAGATCATCTTCATCATCACAAAACCAGACCATCTTCATCATCATGAAACCAGATCGTCTTCATCACGAAACCAGATCATCTTCATCATCACGAAACCAGATCATCTTCATTACGAAACCAGATCATCTTCATCATCACGAAACCAGATCATCTTCATCATCACAAAACCAGATCATCTTCATCATCACAAAACCAGATCATCTTCATCATCATGAAACCAGATCGTCTTCATCACGAAACCAGATCATCTTCATCATCACGAAACCAGATCATCTTCATCATCACAAAACCAGATCATCTTCATCATCATGAAACCAGATCGTCTTCATCACGAAACCAGATCATCTTCATCATCACGAAACCAGATCATCTTCATCACGAAACCAGATCATCTTCATCATCACGAAACCAGATCATCTTCATCATCACAAAACCAGATCATCTTCCTCATCACAAAACCAGATCATCTTCATCATCATGAAACTAGATCGTCTTCATCACGAAACCAGATCATCTTCATCATCACGAAACCAGATCATCTTCATCATCATGAAACCAGATCATCTTCATCACAAAACCAGATCATCTTCATCATCATGAAACCAGATAATCTTCATCATCACGAAACCAGATCATCTTCATCATCATGAAACCAGATCGTCTTCATCACAAAACCAGATCATCTTCATCATCATGAAACCAGATCATCTTCATCATCACAAAACCAGATCATCTTCATCATCACAAAACCAGATCATCTTCATCATCACAAAACCAGACCATCTTCATCATCATGAAACCAGATCGTCTTCATCACGAAACCAGATCATCTTCATCATCACGAAACCAGATCATCTTCATCACGAAACCAGATCATCTTCATCATCACGAAACCAGATCATCTTCATCATCACAAAACCAGATCATCTTCATCATCACAAAACCAGATCATCTTCATCATCATGAAACCAGATCGTCTTCATCACGAAACCAGATCATCTTCATCATCACGAAACCAGATCATCTTCATCATCACAAAACCAGATCATCTTCATCATCATGAAACCAGATCGTCTTCATCACGAAACCAGATCATCTTCATCATCACGAAACCAGATCATCTTCATCACGAAACCAGATCATCTTCATCATCACGAAACCAGATCATCTTCATCATCACAAAACCAGATCATCTTCCTCATCACAAAACCAGATCATCTTCATCATCATGAAACTAGATCGTCTTCATCACGAAACCAGATCATCTTCATCATCACGAAACCAGATCATCTTCATCATCATGAAACCAGATCATCTTCATCACAAAACCAGATCATCTTTATCATCATGAAACCAGATCATCTTCATCATCATGAAACCAGATCATCTTCATCATCATGAAACCAGATCATCTTCATCATCACGAAACCAGATCATCTTCATCATCATGAAACCAGATCATCTTCATCACAAAACCAGATCGTCATCATCATCACGAAAGCAGATCATCTTCATCACGAAACCAGATCATCTTCATCATCATGAGACCTGATCATCTTCATCATCACGAAACCAGATCGTCTTCATCATCACGAAACCAGATCGTCTTCATCATCACGAAACCAGATCGTCTTCATCACAAAACCAGATCGTCGTCATCATCACGAAACCAGATCGTCTTCATCACAAAACCAGATCATCTTCATCATCATGAAACCACATCGTCTTCATCACAAAACCAGATTTTCTTCATCATCACAAAACCAGATCATCTTCATCATCATGAAACCAGATCATCTTCATCACAAAACCAGATTTTCTTCATCATCATGAAACCAGATCATCTTCATCATCATGAAACCAGATCATCTTCATCACAAAACCAGATTTTCTTCATCATCATGAAACCAGATCATATTCATCATCATGAAACCAGATCATCTTCATCATCATGAAACCAGATCATCTTCATCATCACAATACCAGATCATCTTCATCATCACAAAACCAGATAGTCTTCATCACAAAACCAGATCATCTTCATCATCATGAAACCAGATCGTCTTCATCACAAAACCAGATTTTCTTCATCATCACGAAACCAGATCATCTTCATCATCACAAAACCAGATCATCTTCATCACAAAACCAGATCGTCTTCATCATCATGAAACCAGATCGTCTTCATCACAAAACCAGATCTTCTTCATCATCACAAAACCAGATAGTCTTCATCACAAAACCAGATCATCTTCATCATCATGAAACCAGATCGTCTTCATCACAAAACCAGATTTTCTTCATCATCATGAAACCAGATCATCTTCATCATCATGAGACCTGATCATCTTCATCATCACGAAACCAGATCGTCTTCATCATCACGAAACCAGATCGTCTTCATCATCACGAAACCAGATCGTCTTCATCACAAAACCAGATCGTCGTCATCATCACGAAACCAGATCGTCTTCATCACAAAACCAGATCATCTTCATCATCATGAAACCACATCGTCTTCATCACAAAACCAGATTTTCTTCATCATCACAAAACCAGATCATCTTCATCATCATGAAACCAGATCATCTTCATCACAAAACCAGATTTTCTTCATCATCATGAAACCAGATCATCTTCATCATCACAATACCAGATCATCTTCATCATCACAAAACCAGATAGTCTTCATCACAAAACCAGATCATCTTCATCATCATGAAACCAGATCGTCTTCATCACAAAACCAGATTTTCTTCATCATCACGAAACCAGATCATCTTCATCATCACAAAACCAGATCATCTTCATCACAAAACCAGATCGTCTTCATCATCATGAAACCAGATCGTCTTCATCACAAAACCAGATCATCTTCATCATCATGAAACCAGATCGTCTTCATCACAAAACCAGATTTTCTTCATCATCATGAAACCAGATCATCTTCATCATCACAAAACCAGATCATCTTCATCACAAAACCAGATCGTCTTCATCATCACGAAACCAGATCATCTTCATCACAAAACCAGATCATCTTCATCATCACAAAACCAGATCATCTTCATCATCACAAAACCAGATCGTCTTCATCACAAAACCAGATCGTCGTCATCATCATGAGACCAGATCATCTTCATCATCACAAAACCAGATCATCTTCATCACAAAACCAGATCGTCATCATCATCACGAAACCAGATCATCTTCATCACGAAACCAGATCATCTTCATCATCATGAGACCTGATCATCTTCATCATCACGAAACCAGATCATCTTCATCACAAAACCAGATCATCTTCATCATCACGAAACCAGATTGTCTTCATCACGAAACCAGATCATCTTCATCATCATGAAACCAGATCATCTTCATCACAAAACCAGATCGTCATCATCATCACGAAAGCAGATCATCTTCATCACGAAACCAGATCATCTTCATCATCACGAAACCAGATCATCTTCATCATCACGAAACCAGATCGTCTTCATCACAAAACCAGATCATCTTCATCATCACAAAACCAGATCATCTTCATCATCACAAAACCAGATCATCTTCATCATCACAAAACCAGATCATCTTCATCATCATGAAACCAGATCGTCTTCATCACAAAACCAGATCATCTTCATCATCATGAGACCTGATCATCTTTTTCATCACGAAACCAGATCGTCTTCATCACAAAACCAGATCATCTTCATCATCACAAAACCAGATCATCTTCATCATCATGAAACCAGATCGTCTTCATCACAAAACCAGATCATCTTCATCATCATGAAACCAGATCATCTTCATCACAAAACCAGATCATCTTCATCATCACGAAACCAGATCATCTTCATCACGAAACCAGATCATCTTCATCACAAAACCAGATCATCTTCATCATCATGAACCAGATCGTCTTCATCACAAAACCAGATCATCTTCATCATCATGAAACCAGATCATCATCATCACAAAACCATATCATCTTCATCATCACGAAACCAGATAATCTTCATCATCACGAAACCAGATCATCTTCATCATCATGAAACCAGATCGTCTTCATCACAAAACCAGATCATCTTCATCATCATGAAACCAGATCATCTTCATCATCACAAAACCAGATCATCTTCATCATCACAAAACCAGATCATCTTCATCATCACAAAACCAGACCATCTTCATCATCATGAAACCAGATCGTCTTCATCACGAAACCAGATCATCTTCATTATCACGAAACCAGATCATCTTCATCACGAAACCAGATCATCTTCATCATCACGAAACCAGATCATCTTCATCATCACAAAACCAGATCATCTTCATCATCACAAAACCAGATCATCTTCATCATCACGAAACCAGATCATCTTCATCACGAAACCAGATCATCTTCATCATCACGAAACCGGATCATCTTCATCATCACAAAACCAGATCATCTTCCTCATCACAAAACCAGATCATCTTCATCATCATGAAACCAGATCGTCTTCATCACGAAACCATATCATCTTCATCATCACGAAACCAGATCATCTTCATCATCATGAAACCAGATCATCTTCATCACAAAACCAGATCATCTTTATCATCATGAAACCAGATCATCTTCATCATCATGAAACCAGATCATCTTCATCATCATGAAACCAGATCGTCTTCATCATCATGAAACCAGATCATCTTCATCATCACGAAACCAGATCGTCTTCATCATCATGAGACCTGATCATCTTCATCATCACGAAACCAGATCGTCTTCATCACAAAACCAGATCGTCGTCATCATCACGAAACCAGATCGTCTTCATCACAAAACCAGATCATCTTCATCATCACGAAACCAGATCGTCTTCATCACAAAACCAGATCGTCATCATCATCACGAAAGCAGATCATCTTCATCACGAAACCAGATCATCTTCATCATCATGAGACCTGATCATCTTCATCATCACGAAACCAGATCGTCTTCATCATCACGAAACCAGATCATCTTCATCATCACGAAACCAGATCGTCTTCATCACAAAACCAGATCATCGTCATCATCACGAAACCAGATCGTCTTCATCACAAAACCAGATCATCTTCATCATCATGAAACCACATCGTCTTCATCACAAAACCAGATAGTCTTCATCACAAAACCAGATCATCTTCATCATCATGAAACCAGATCGTCTTCATCACAAAACCAGATTTTCTTCATCATCACGAAACCAGATCATCTTCATCATCATGAAACCAGATAATCTTCATCATCACGAAACCAGATCATCTTCATCATCATGAAACCAGATCGTCTTCATCACAAAACCAGATCATCTTCATCATCATGAAACCAGATCATCTTCATCATCACAAAACCAGATCATCTTCATCATCACAAAACCAGATCATCTTCATCATCACAAAACCAGACCATCTTCATCATCATGAAACCAGATCGTCTTCATCACGAAACCAGATCATCTTCATCATCACGAAACCAGATCATCTTCATCACGAAACCAGATCATCTTCATCATCACGAAACCAGATCATCTTCATCATCACAAAACCAGATCATCTTCATCATCACAAAACCAGATCATCTTCATCATCATGAAACCAGATCGTCTTCATCACGAAACCAGATCATCTTCATCATCACGAAACCAGATCATCTTCATCATCACAAAACCAGATCATCTTCATCATCATGAAACCAGATCGTCTTCATCACGAAACCAGATCATCTTCATCATCACTAAACCAGATCATCTTCATCACGAAACCAGATCATCTTCATCATCACGAAACCAGATCATCTTCATCATCACAAAACCAGATCATCTTCCTCATCACAAAACCAGATCATCTTCATCATCATGAAACCAGATCGTCTTCATCACGAAACCAGATCATCTTCATCATCACGAAACCAGATCATCTTCATCATCATGAAACTAGATCGTCTTCATCACGAAACCAGATCATCTTCATCATCACGAAACCAGATCATCTTCATCATCATGAAACCAGATCATCTTCATCACAAAACCAGATCATCTTTATCATCATGAAACCAGATCATCTTCATCATCATGAAACCAGATCATCTTCATCATCATGAAACCAGATCATCTTCATCATCACGAAACCAGATCATCTTCATCATCATGAAACCAGATCATCTTCATCACAAAACCAGATCGTCATCATCATCACGAAAGCAGATCATCTTCATCACGAAACCAGATCATCTTCATCATCATGAGACCTGATCATCTTCATCATCACGAAACCAGATCGTCTTCATCACAAAACCAGATCATCTTCATCATCACGAAACCAGATCATCTTCATCATCATGAAACCAGATCATCTTCATCACAAAACCAGATCGTCATCATCATCACGAAAGCAGATCATCTTCATCACGAAACCAGATCGTCTTCATCATCACGAAACCAGATCATCTTCATCATCACGAAACCAGATCGTCTTCATCACAAAACCAGATCGTCGTCATCATCACGAAACCAGATCGTCTTCATCACAAAACCAGATCATCTTCATCATCATGAAACCACATCGTCTTCATCACAAAACCAGATCTTCTTCATCATCACAAAACCAGATCATCTTCATCATCATGAAACCAGATCATCTTCATCACAAAACCAGATTTTCTTCATCATCATGAAACCAGATCATCTTCATCATCATGAAACCAGATCATCTTCATCACAAAACCAGATTTTCTTCATCATCATGAAACCAGATCATATTCATCATCATGAAACCAGATCATCTTCATCATCATGAAACCAGATCATCTTCATCATCACAATACCAGATCATCTTCATCATCACAAAACCGGATAGTCTTCATCACAAAACCAGATCATCTTCATCATCATGAAACCAGATCGTCTTCATCACGAAACCAGATCATCTTCATCATCATGAAACCAGATCATCTTCATCATCACAAAACCAGATCATCTTCATCACAAAACCAGATCGTCTTCATCATCACGAAACCAGATCATCTTCATCACAAAACCAGATCATCTTCATCATCACAAAACCAGATCGTCGTCATCATCACAAAACCAGATCGTCTTCATCACAAAACCAGATCGTCGTCATCATCATGAGACCAGATCATCTTCATCATCACAAAACCAGATCATCTTCATCACAAAACCAGATCGTCATCATCATCATCACGAAACCAGATCATCTTCATCACGAAACCAGATCATCTTCATCATCATGAAACCAGATCATCTTCATCATCATGAAACCAGATCATCTTCATCATCACAAAACCAGATCATCTTCATCACGAAACCAGATCATCTTCATCACGAAACCAGATCATCTTCATCATCATGAGACCTGATCATCTTCATCATCACGAAACCAGATCGTCTTCATCACAAAACCAGATCATCTTCATCATCATGAAACCAGATCATCTTCATCAACTCGAAACCAGATCATCTTCATCACAAAACCAGATCATCTTCATCACAATACCAGATCATCTTCATCATCACAAAACCAGATCGTCTTCATCACAAAACCAGATCATCTTCATCATCATGAAACCAGATCATCTTCATCATCACGAAACCAGATCATCTTCATCACAAAACCAGATCATCTTCATCACAAAACCAGATCGTCTTCATCATCACGAAACCAGATGGTCTTCATCACAAAACCAGATCATCTTCATCATCACGATACCAGATGGTCTTCATCATCATGAAACCAGATGGTCTTCATCATCTCCTGCCAGTGCGGGCTCCCTTCCGTCTTCCAGGTATATATTTTCTGGCTTCAAGTGAGTTTAGTCCTTGATAATTCTGAGTCACCATGTCTGAAATATGTCCTTTTAAAAACAAAACAGACGAGAACTTTGTGTCCATCACCTCTAGAGCTGTGCAAAATGGAAAACACCTACGTTTTGAAACACCTCCTCAAATATTTCTGAAATGATTTTATGCTCTCATGGGGTGGTTTGTCAGAAGTATATCACGAAAGTGTAACGGAAATACTTTTTTCACATGTACATGCCACCAGAGTAGGGTCACATGCCCAGTCCACTTTCGGTGGTTGATATGGACGGAAATCTTTTTAGTCACTGCAGTATCATCAGTCTGATGTTTGACATGAACATTATGCTGCTTTGCTCCCACACGATGGACTACTGGGACATTATGAGCTTATTTCTCAGTAAATGGGAGATATCCTGCATCACTCCAGAGAAGTGATTTCAGCAGGGTTATCCAAGGACATCGTCTTCAACCCAATAATGTTGAACTGAGGGGGAATCCACAGTATCTCAAACTGGCTGTCATAGTTCTGCAAGGAACCATTGTTCCTATTAGGAGCTTCTAGAATCCATCTTTTTCACACGAAGGAAAGACACATGAATTATCATTTTCTGACCTTCTAAAGGCAAATTCTCAAGGTCTGCAAGCATCTCAGGGACACGGCTTCATGTTCTTGTTTGTTTTTTGCTTTTTACTAAGTAAAAAGTAGAAGGGAGTGAATACCAGTAGGTGATAAGTGATGTTTGCAATCTCAGACCTACAAACTGCCAACTTTATCAAATCCCCCTGCAAGTATCTGGTTGGGCACCTTTTTTCATTTTTGGTTTAATGGATTAAAGAAGGTGGAAACATTCCACAGATAGTTTGCTGCACATGGACATGAAGCATCACACACACACAGTTCATGATGAGAATCTCCCGTTCCACCACATCATGATGAGAATCTCCCGTTCCACCACATCCCAAAGCTGCTCTGTTAGATGAAGATCTGGTGACTGTGGAGGCCGTTGGAGGACAGTGAACTCATCATCATGGTGGAGATGATGTGAGCTTTGTGACATGGTGACGTGGCTTTGTGAATTTTTATTCTAGACTGCACCGTCATCTAATGGCAGTGTTACGACCCAGCGTTTTAGGGGTAAGAGCTGCAACATAAAACAAATGTGCCAGACCAAAAAGTGTATTGGGCAACTTTATTGTCCCACCGAAAAATAAAAAGAAATCAATACAGGCCCAATTGGAATGGCAAGGCAACCAAAATATAGAACAGAGGTGGTTCTAAACAGAAACAATCAAACACCTGTGAACTCAAGTCACTAAATAGTGAAAACAGGAAAGATCAAAAGCTTCACAAAAATCAACAATATGGTAGACAAGGCTGTAAAACCAACAACCTAAAAACCCAGTCTCAAAGGGGGCAAGCTGCAACCACCACACAGCTGCCCCAGAATGAAGAACTTGGCGCTCTTTTATCCTGATTGGAGAGGTGTTGAATCCTCATTGGAGCAGAGGTCAGCCACTCAGAGATGCCGACGAGACCAGATGATGTGGAGGATCCAATCCAAGCCAAAGGGAGGCCAGATGGTTTCCAGGCTGAATGAAAATGGGTTGATGGGCAATTGGGGGCAGCTGTAACAGCAGTTTCTTGTAGCAGCTCTGACTTGCTATTCTGATTTTGTTAAAGTATAAACTCTTCTCATAGAGATATTAGCTCAAAGTAGCTCAAAGGTCTTTGTTTCTGAGGATTTCATGTCAGTTCAGCGGGTGTGCTGCAAGGGATATTTTTTCTTTTCTTTTTTTTTCTTTTAAATTAAAATTTATACATAAATATAAAAATTTAAAAAATTAAAAAAGGGGATATTTTTCTACATATTTTTGGCTCAAGACTTGTTATGATGTGTCTCCATGGCAACAAAGTACTTGTTTACCATCAGAATCAACTAATTAAACTCTCTCAAATCAGGATTATCAGCGAAACAACACCTCAAATCCCGATGGAGTTGAAAAGAAAGAGAAGAGGATGCAGAGCGGGAGTCAGACAGAGGAGAAAGCGATGGAGATTTAAACCATTTCTCCCGACCGTCCTAATGGGTAATGTGAGGTTGCTAGCTAACAAAACGGACGAGCTGGAGATGCTAACAAGGTCTCAGAAAGAATACAGAGAGTGCAGTGTTATGTGCTTCACCGAGACATGGCTGCATGAACACATCCCTGACTGTAATGTGTCTGTACCGGGCTTTAAAACGGTCCGTGCAGACCGCAGTAGACAACACAGCAGAAAGCTAAAGGGTGGTGGAATTGCAGTGCTGGTTAACCAGCGTTGGTGTCATCCTGGACATGTTACTGTCAAGGAGAAGATATGCACAAGGGACATGGAACTGTTAGCTGTGAGCTTCCGTCCATATTATTTACCCTGAGAGTTTACCTGTGTTATTCTGGTAGCGGTTTATATAATACCTGGTACCGCACCAGACACAGCCTGTGACGTCATCAGCTCCGTCGTTGCTCGGCTACAAACACAGCATCCAAACTCATTCATGGCGATCTCCGGAGACTTCAACAATGTCTCCCTCTCTGCAACTCTACCAACATTCCAGCAGTTTGTCAGCTGCTCCACCAGAGAAAATAAGCTGTTGGACTTATTTTATGAAAATATGAATAATGGATCCAGTTGTTCTGCCCTGCCTCCTTTAGGAAGATCTGACCATAATCTGGTTCTTCTCACCTCCACCTACAAGCCCATCGTTCAGCAGCAACCAGTCATCACAAAGACTATCAAAATCCGGTCTGCTGAAGCTGAAGATGCTCTTAGAGGAGGCTTTGAGGCTACAGACTGGAACGTCCTCTGTGAACCTCATGGAGACGACATCAACGCCATGACTGAGTGTGTGACAGATTACATAAACTTCTGTGTGGACAGCATCGTCCCAACAAGAACAGTGAGGTGCTTCCCCAATAACAAACCCTGGATCACCAGTGACCTGAAAAAGCTGCTGAACATCAAAAAGAAAGCCTTCAGGGATGGAGACAGGGAGTTATTGAGGGCAACACAAAAACAACTTAAAACACAAACTAAGAAGTGCAAGGAGGACTACAGGAAGAAGTTACAAAGTCAGCTCCAGCAGAATAACCTGAGGGATGTGTGGTCTGGAATGAAGAAGATCACCGGCTTCAAGTTAAAGGGGGACCAGCCTGATGGAGGTCTGGACAGAGCTAATGAGCTGAACATATTCTTCAACAGGTTCAGTTCACCCCCTACCTCCAGCCCAACAGACCACACACCCTCCATAAACCCACTGCTTTCCTGTCACGCCTCCAATCTGTCACCCTGCAGCTCAGTCATGGACCAGAACACAGCTTCATCTCCCTCCACATCAGGACATCCTGAGACCTCCACCTTGTTTGTCTCCTGCAATCAGGTTAAGAAGCAACTTGAGAAACTGCACCAGAACAAGGCTGCAGGTCCAGATGGTGTCAGTCCCAGAGTTCTCAAGACCTGCTCAGAACAACTATGTCCGATTCTCCAGCACCTTTTCAACACCAGTCTGAGACAAAATAGAGTCCCAGTGCTGTGGAAAACCTCCTGCCTTGTTCCAGTGCCTAAAAAAACACAACCAGCTGAACCAAGTGACTACAGACCAGTTGCCCTGACATCTCACATCATGAAAGTCCTGGAGAGACTCTTACTGGCTCACCTCAACAAGCAAGTAAACACCTTTCAGGACCCATTCCAGTTTGCATATCGTAATGGACTTGGGGTTGAAGATGCCATCATATACCTGCTCCAGAGAGCACACTCTCATCTGGACCATTCAGGCAGCACTCTGAGGGTCATGTTCTTTCATTTCTCAGTGCTTTTAATACCATTCAGCCCGCTTTGTTATGTGAGAAGCTCCATAAATTCCAGGTGGATACCTCCACAACCACCTGGATCTATGACTGCCTCACAAACAGACCCCAGTTTGTGAGACTGAAAGGTTGTGTGTCTGAGATGGAGGTCAGCAGCACTGGTGCACCACAAGGAACTGTACTCTGGCCATTCCTCTTCACTCTGTACACCTCAGACTTCCAGTACAACTCTGAGTCCTGTCATCTGCAGAAATACTCTGATGACTCTGCAGTTGTGGGGTGTATCAGGGATGGACAAGAAGCAGAGTACAGAGAACTGGTCAGTCAGTTTGTTAAATGGTGCGGTGACAATCATCTCATATTAAATAGCAGCAAAACAAAAGAGATGATTGTTGACTTCAGGAGGAAGAAGAATAAACAAAGCACTGTTTCCATCCTGGGAGAGGAGGTGGAGGTGGTGGAGGAATACAAGTATCTTGGAGTTCAGCTGGACAACAAACTGGACTGGAAATGCAACACTGACTACATCTACAAGAAAGGTCAGAGCAGACTGTACTTCTTAAGGAAGCTGAGATGGTTTAACGTCTGCACCAAGATGTTGCATATCTTCTATAAGTCTGTTGTGGAGAGTGCAGTCAGCTTTGCAGCATCTGCTGGGGTAGTAGCATCAGAACCAGAGACTTGAAGAGAATCAACAAACTGATCCAGAAAGCTGCTTCTGTGCTTGGAGTAACTCTGGAGCCGCTGGAGCTGATTGTCCAAAGAAGAATGCTGCACAAGCTGATGAAGATGATGGAGGATTCTTCACACCCTCTCCACAACACAGTGAAGAAACAACAAAGTGTGTTCAGTGAGAGGCTTCTTCAGGTCCGATGTAAGACTGAAAGATACAGAAGATCATTCCTGCCAGCAGCCATCAGCCTCCAGAACAAGACCTCCTCTAGTTATTATTATTATATACTACAATATTTCCCTTTGGGGATTAATAAAGTATTTTTCATTTCATTTCATTTCATGGTGCATCATCCTGCTGGAAGTTTCCATCAGAAGATGCTACACTGTGCTCACAAAGGGATGGACATGGTCAGCAGGACTCAGGTAGGCTGTGGAGGTTAAAGCAGGTCTTGTTCGTACTAAGGGGCACAACGTGGGACCAGAAAACCTCCCCCCACCATTCCACCAGCAGCAGCCTGCAGCGTTGATCCTGACGACAGGATGGATCCATGTTGTCATGATGTTTCCAGCAGATTCTGATCCTACCATGTGAATGTGGAGCTGAACTGGAGACTCATCAGACCAGCAACGTTTCTCCATCTTCTATTGTCCAGTTCTGGTGAGTCTGTGTGAATTGGAGCCTCAGTTTCCTGTTCTTACTGACAGGAGGGAACCCGCTGTGGTCTTCTGCTGCTGGAGATCATCTGCTTCCAGGCTGGACGTGTTCAGAGATGATGTTCTGCATCTTTTGGTTGGAACCAGTGCTTACTGGACTTCCAGTTCTGTCCATTCTCCTCTGACCACAACCAGACATTCTGTTCCAGACAACTGCTGCTGACTTGACCATGTTTACATTGACTTGCTGTCATGTGATTGCCTGATTAGATATTCATGTTAGCAGCAAATAAAAAGGTGCACAAATGTCATCTACATACTGTAGATAATGTATACTTGTTGCTTATTGCACTCTGGTTAGATGCCAACTGTGGTTTGTTTCATTGTACTTGTACATGTGTGCAAAATCTAATGTAATCTAATCTTTTGTTTCCGCATTTATATTTAACACTCGTGAGGAATAAACTTGTGAATGTCTCTGCAGCACGCTGTCAGAAGGATTCCTGTTAGCTTCTTTAGTCTGTTGATGTGAGGACACTACTGCATGTTTGTGGAGGAGTGAGGACATTGTTGCAGCGCTGGCTGAGGAGTGGTGAGTCACGCTATGGCCGATAGACTGAACGCAGTGACTCAGCTCCGGTTGCTCTCTGCACTCTGACACATTCTGGCCCCTCATCCAGGAATTAGCTGTGCACTCATAAAGTAGAACATATTAGCGATGCAGGAAAAGTCCTCTCTGTCCGTCTACATGCCGTTTCCTTTTTCATATCGGTGTGTGTGCAGCATGTCACTGAAGCCGGCCTCCTACAGTCCTTTTCACTGATCCAATCTGCATTGTTGAGATATCAGCGACTGGCTGCATTACAGTGTGCCATAAACACTGTAATATTTTATCCATTGATTTGGAATGAATGGAAGCAGTGAAGCATCCTACCCTGGAAACGTATTTGTTTTATGGTCCAATTCACACTGAATTCCTCTCAGCGAGCACTTGGCAATAGTTACTATCTTTTACTTCAAGAAGACACAAGATCGTTGTTGGAGAATTTCATAAAATAAACAACCTTCATTCTGAACAGCCTTATTGACTAAACCATGACTCACATGAGCGATTCTGAAACAAGCAATGAAGATTTCTGTTCAGAGCTCCAGAGAGTCTATCAGCACGTCAGGTCTGATATGAGTCTCAGGACCTTCCGGTGACTTTAAAGGTTGGGTATGTAAGATTTTCCATGTTTTCAAAATAAATTAACTAATAAAATAACTACAATCATAATTAGATTGTTTTTTTAAATATGTAAGTTCCAGTCTGTCCATATTTGATGCGTTATTAAATTACAAGTTTAATTAATGACAAATGACAAAAGCACTTTTTTTTTTTTTTTTTACTGGTAGGCAAACATTTAAGAAGGGTCTTTGTCATTAATTCAACTTGTAATTTAATAACACATCAAATATGGACAGACTGGAACCTGCATGTTTAAAAAAAAAAAAAAAACTAATTATGATTGTAGTTATTTTTTAGTTAATTTATTTTGAAAATATTGAAAATCTTACATACTCCAGCTTTAATGAAGGTCATCTGCAACATAAAATCTGCTGTGAACTGATAAAAACTGCTCTTCATGACAGAACAGCGGACCTAGTTTTCAGTGACCTTTCAGGTTTTAACATGGAGGCTCGGACACTGGCGGACGGCTTTCGCCGACCTCTCCATGGAGCATTGTGGGGTGTATTTGTGCTTTTAGAGAAGAGGTCTATTTTCATCCACAGCTGCAGACTGTGGGATGTTTGCCTCCAGAATTTGCTGGTATTTAATCATTCTTTCATCACTCCTATTCTGCTACGGAATCCATTACTGCTTTGACCGTGGAAGGTTTATCAAGTTACTGGCTGTAACAAAATGGATCCACTCCTTCCTCATACTCAACAGCAGCATTTTTGTTTAATGAATTCTGCACCATTTTATCTCTGAAAAATTTTGTTCTCACTGGACATCCACATTATTTGTTCCTGAATGTGGTGGTGCAGGACAGTTTCTAAAGTCCGGAGCATCTTCCAGACCAGATTCTTAACCATTAGGCCTTAAGCACTGCCTACAGGGCTGCAAAAACCTTTTAATCTGTGATCCACAATGGCCACAGGATGCAGAATTTATCAGCTGAACGCATGACAGATATTTGGTGCCATCAGTCAGAAGCTCAGGTGCAATGCAGCTTCCTACCACCTGGGGGCGATAATCTTTCAGTCAGCTGTTTAACAAGTTCCAACCAGTAGAAGAAGACATTTAGCTAGCTGCTAGCCTGTGGCTAAGTTAAGTATTTAAAATGAAAAAAAAATAAAGCTGGATTGATGGTCTAAATGAAGTTTGGACATCAACAAACCCCCTAAAACAAGTTCAGTTTGGTTTTAAAAACGGAGCAACGAACTGACGCGGTTTTGTTCCTGGTGTCCGGCTGACCTAAAAGTTGAATTGAATTTGACATTTTAAAGAGCTGTGAACAACAAAGTAATCTCATATGAAGTAAAACATCTAAACATTCACCTGGAGGGACAAAATGTCCCTCACGACGTTCAAGGTTGCTGAAGCGGCGGTAAAACGCACGTGAACGAGATGCAGCTGGGAAGGCGTGTAATGTGTGTCTGTGTCTGTGTGACCCTGCAGAGTCCTCAGACCCCGTCCAGCCAGCTGAACGAAGAAGGTCCGCTGTTCGGCTCAGACGGCACGGATCAAGCCTTCCTGTCTGAGATCAGTGAGGAAGACGTGGAGGTGCTTCATCAGAGAGAGGAGGCTCTGCTTCAGATTGAGGTGAGAAACCCACCAGTGGTCCAGCACGTCCCAAGTCAGACACGTGTCACATCAGTCCTTCAGCAGACACATGCAGAAAGCAACTTCTGACCGAGTCACTGCATGTTGGTGTCATGGACGCGTCTCCTCTTCCTCCTGGAGGAGCTTCCATGTTCCGTGAAAACATGGAATTTACAGTTTGTGTGACATTCCGCTTAAAAAACTTCCCCATCATTGTAGAAGCCTGCTGGAATAAATATCTAATGGTTTAACTGGGAACAGGTCGGTAACATGATGGTTTAACTGGGAACAGGTCGGTAACATGATGGTTTAACTGGGAACAGATCAGTAACATGATGGTTTAACTGGGAACAGGTCAGTAACATGATGGTTTAACTGGGAACAGGTCGGTAACATGATGGTTTAACTGGGAACAGGTCAGTAACATGATGGTTTAACTGGGAACAGGTCGGTAACATGATGGTTTAACTGGGAACAGGTCAGTAACATGATGGTTTAACTGGGAACAGGTCGGTAACATGATGGTTTAACTGGGAACAGATCGGTAACATGATGGTTTAACTGGGAACAGATCAGTAACATGATGGTTTAACTGGGAACAGATCAGTAACATGATGGTTTAACTGGGAACAGGTCGATAACATGATGGTTTAACTGGGAACAGGTCGGTAACATGATGGTTTAACTGGGAACAGACCAGTAACATGATGGTTTAACTGGGAACAGACCAGTAACATGATGGTTTAACTGGGAACAGATCAGTAACATGATGGTTTAACTGGGAACAGATCAGTAACATGATGGTTTAACTGGGAACAGGTCAGTAACATGATGGTTTAACTGGGAACAGATCAGTAACATGATGGTTTAACTGGGAACAGATCAGTAACATGATGGTTTAACTGGGAACAGATCAGTAACATGATGGTTTAACTGGGAACAGGTCAGTAACATGATGGTTTAACTGGGAACAGGTCGGTAACATGATGGTTTAACTGGGAACAGGTCGGTAACATGATGGTTTAACTGGGAACAGGTCGATAACATGATGGTTTAACTGGGAACAGGTCAGTAACATGATGGTTTAACTGGGAACAGGTCGATAACATGATGGTTTAACTGGGAACAGGTCGATAACATGATGGTTTAACTGGGAACAGGTCAGTAACATGATGGTTTAACTGGGAACAGGTCAGTAACATGATGGTTTAACTGGGAACAGGTCGGTAACATGATGGTTTAACTGGGAACAGGTCGATAACATGATGGTTTAACTGGGAACAGGTCAGTAACATGATGGTTTAACTGGGAACAGGTCAGTAACATGATGGTTTAACTGGGAACAGGTCAGTAACATGATGGTTTAACTGGGAACAGGTCAGTAACATGATGGTTTAACTGGGAACAGGTCTTGTGAACAGCAGTTCAGCAGTGATTTGTTGTACTCAGTAACTTGGTTGTTGTGGCTTGTTTATTAAAAGTCATGTTGATATGATTCGTTTAATAATTATGATCATCTAAATTAGGGATTCCCAAAGTCAGTCCCCTAGGGCCACCGTCCTGCAGGTTTTCCATGTATCCCTGCTCCAACACACCTGGCTTCCATTAAGTGGATCCAACAGCCAATGAAGTTCTGCACAGTGGCTGATTAGCTTGAGTCAGGTGTGTTGGAGCAGGGATACATGGAAAATCTGCAGGATTGTGGCCCTGGAGGACTGGACCTAGACACCCCTGACCTAAACTGTCTGCTGTCCTCACGGTGCAAATTTTAAAATGTGTTAGCGATGCTGTTCTTTTATAATGGATTTATAGAAAGTCGCACTGCTTTGGAGACGTCCATTTCTCCTGGGTTGGTGAAACTGGAACACCAACTGGTACTGACGACTGGCTGGTAATGATGTCATGGAAATTCCGAGACAACTTGAATGCATCATTATGTTAAAGATAGGGGGAATAACAGAAGCCTATCATAACCTGCAACATGCTGTGTTTTGCTCTGGATCACAAACCTTTACGTCCATTCTGGCGTAGACCTGGGCGTTGGAGATGAGAATTCAGTCAGCTCAACGAGACGTTTCAGCCTCATCGCTGTGACCATACACATCAGCTCTCCTTAATACAAACACACATCCAAGATGTTGCAGAACAACTCGAGTCCAAGAGCAGGTGGGCACCTCTCGGGTTCGACAAGAACCAGATGGCTTAGATAACAGGAAGTGACATCATCACCCTACATGAACCGAGCTGATAGCCTCCTCCACCATCACATCATGACAGCAGGATGATCCCATCCGTTAGTTTGGCGGGAAAATCTTCCTCTGCCGTGGTTTTGCTGCTGAACAGTCGATGTCTTGATGGTCTTGGGCCTTCTTATTTATCTGGTTTTAAAGTATGAGCCCTGGTGGACCCTGAGGTCCTCAGGTACCAGTCTGCTGTCCTGCCCTGTCTGCTAGTTCTTCCTAAAGTTCGTACCAAAACATATGGCGAGGCCACATTTCAGTATTCCGGGCCTCGCCTATGGAGCAGCCTGCCTGAGGGCCTCAGGGCTGCAGAGACTGTTGATGTTTTTAAAAAAACGCTCAAGACCGACCTTTTTAGTTTAGCTTTTAACTAAGTTTTAACATTCTTATATTAACCCATATTTATTCTTCTTTTTAGTTAATTTGATTTATTTACATATTTTATATGTTTATTTACATATTAGTATCCATTTTATTATTTTATTATTTTTTAAATGGATTTTACTTTTGTGTAGTTATCACTCTAGCTCTCTTCTCATTGGGGTCCTCTCCACCGAGGGCTGCCCCTGCTCTGACTGCATGGGTGCTGCTGTCCCTGTCTGGTGGGTCGGGATCCTGCGCTGCAGCCTTACGGTTGTGGCGTGGGTCCTGTCTGCCCGGACCCGGGTGGCCCCCACGGTAATGGCCTGTGTGGTCTTGGTTGGTGGTAGCCCTTTGTGTAGAGGCTCCCTGAGAATATAGTTTCCTTATCTGGTGCACATCTGGTACACATGTACCTGGCCATTCATCTTCTTTTAACTGTTATAGGGCTAATAGGGCATGGGTGAGGGTGGTTGTGGGACTATGGGTGTATGTGTGTTAGTGTTTTATCTATTTTGATGTAAATTGTTTTATAATGTAAAGCACTTTGTATTGTTTTGAAGGATGAAAAGGGCTATATAAATAAAGTTTGATTTGATTTGATGAACAGCAACGTGCAGATGTTTTCTGCTGATGTGCTTCAGATATAATCAGTTCTGTAAATATTTCGGGATCTTTACCATGTAGAGTTTAACTGTGAAATGATGCTTGTCTGCTCTCCATCTGAGCCTACTGCCTGGTGATTGGTGGATGTTGTGTGAAAGACGCATCAGATGATGCATAAACCAGCTTTCTTTGTTTTATGTGAGAGGACTTTAGGTGTTGTTGAGTCACTTAATAGAAAAAGTCTAAAACTTTGTCTCTCTATCAGCTCCATCTCCACATGACTCATATTCGCATCACTTCCTACACTTAGCTTGCAAAGGACACGGTGTGGGCAGCATTCGTGCTCGTCTATGTGATGTAACTGAGTAAAAAATAAAAGAAAAGGTTTATTAGAGCAGGTTTTATAATGAGACTGAAATGTTTGAACATGTTACCTGAGTCAGAAAGTGTGTGGATAAAATCTGACTCAAGGACGACCAGCCATGAATTTTCTGCTTTTCTCTGAGCCTTTTCGTTGCTTGTCGACAGCGGTTGTGATGTGCACCGTTGCTCCCTGATGTTTATGCCATCATAAATGTCTCTCTGCTTTGCAAAGTCTGAAACGGTCTCAGACATATTGTAGGACGTCTTGAAGCAGCATATGGCTGAATGAAAAGCTGCCACATGCTGCCTGCTTTTAAAATGACAGCCTTTACATGGCAGTCCAGCTCTGGACAGCAGTGGTTTGAAGACTAATGATAATGTTTTAGGAGCACTTTACAGCATAATGAAGATGTATGGCTCTGCCCAGCTGGAGCTGTCTGAACTTCATCAACGTTTCAAATCAGCTAATCCTGCTGCAGGAGCTGAGTTCTGAATAGGAGCAAAAAAAAAAGGAAGAGCATCAATCTCTTTCTGCAGAGTGACACGCAGTGAAAGAGCCGCTGTACAAATGACAGCCTCATTTTAGCAGCAGAGCTGAGATGTGCCAGGCAGATGATTGGTGCTCAGGGAGGCCTGTCTGGCCCGGACTTTACTTACAGCTTTATGGATAAACGTCATTGGCAGCACTCGGGCAGGTTCTGAGGGGCTGGATGTTGTTCCTTTGGGGAGTGATACTATCTGACAATGTTCTTTTTCACCTCCAATCCACCTCCTGCACACATACACATCTTTTCATTCCACATAATCAGCGGTGTTGTGAGCCTCTTTGCTGGCTTCTCGTCCCAGAGGAGCAGAAGAAGCTGGTGTCTGTCATCGTTATCAGCCTCTCTCTCATGAAAAGTTTGGATGTCGGGTGAATTTAGCTTTCCTCTGAGAGTGGATGCGAACTCTGCAGAGACTCGCTAACTGCTGCTGTGATCGTATGTCATGGTGCACCACCTGAACATTGTCTGTCTTGCCTTCTTCTGCTCAACCACCTGACCCGACTCCTGCTTGGCCACATTCAAAACGTTTCCTAGCTTTTCCACTGAGTTTATGCTAGCGGAGAGGTTTACCTGGAATTTTATAGTATCAGTAAACGGGTTAAATATTTATTTAAAGTCAGTCTTGTCTTTTGTTTATGTCCCACAGTTTATGTGGCTACGACTGAGATTACGGCAAACCTGGTGCAAATCCTCGAGGCTAAGCTAACACCAAGGCTTCTAAACATTTACTAATTTTCCTAAGGTCCTGACACTCGACTAATTTTACACAACTTTATCTTTGGGATTGAAGTCAGCTGAAAGCTGACAGACAGGACAAAAGGTGTTAACTCTGAGAGTGCTCTTTAGCCTTGCATGTGTGTAGCCAACCAGCTCCATTGGGACTGTAAAGGTCCATTTTTGTTCGCATACATACGTGAAAGCTAGCGTCTTTCTCAGCCATTGTTAAAACTCTGTCCTGTTGCATCTCTTATGTTGCCATGGTTGTCCAGTCAGTTTAGAGTGTTTTTATTATCACTGCAGTATTATTATCCCTGCAGTGTTTAGAGTTCAATTTTCTGAGTCAACTTGATGCAGAAGACTTTGTTTTAGTGACTGATAGCTAAACTTATTTAAAACGGACCAAATTCACACATAACGGACACAGACGAACTAAACTTTCGTCTTTTTGTGTGTCTATTATCTGCGTCCATCATAAATGACCCTTACTGGTTCGCATACATGCTTGTGTACTACCAGATGATTTCACCAGGAAGCACATTAGAAAACGCAGACCAGAGAAAGTTTCTGAATTTTAAAGAAAAAAACTACAAACATGGCGGTGATGGAGGCGGTTTGTGTTTAAGTTTCAGATCGTTGTAGGAATATCCGTGATAAAAGATGAATGTTAGTCATCAAAGCCAGACACGTCACGACAAGGCTGTTTTCGCAGTACAAGTAACTGACAGAGAAATATTATTAGGATATTTTTTTCAATGTCTGAAAGGATTTTTTCTGCGTTGTTGAGCAGAATAAGTAGCATAATTTCTAAAACACACAACTTTATAATATATGTGTGCAGAGCCGGAATGTTACCATGACTGTGCCACCTGCTGGATGAGTGACACTTTGGGGTCTGGATGACCTGCTGCTCCAGAAAGGCAGATGCACTTTTACAGTTTCCCAGTTTCCAGATGAAAATGTAGCTACTAAATCAGCATCAAGCCTAAATACCCATTTTTCCCTAAACATTTATATATTTAGAGTGTTATTGCACATTAAAATCTTTAAAGTAAAAGTTGCATTGCACCCAAAGAAAAGATACTAATCTTTAGTTGTGCATAAAGCTTCAAAACTAAATAATTTCCCTGAAGAGATCAATATTTCTGATTCTGAAGATGCTAAAATTCTCTTGTTGCAACAGCTTTCAAGGCTTATTACGTCTGAAATCTGTGAGTTTAAAAGTTTAGTTTACCTGAATAGCAAACAGAAAGAACTGCAGAGAAAGAAATCAAACATATTGATCACAAAACAACAACAAAACAAGGAAAAGAGTCACTTTTTTCCCATATTATAAACATGACAGACAGAGAGGACAGAAAAAAATCTTCTATCAAGTCCTTTCTGTCCAGACTGGACATGTTTGTCCTCGCTGCAGCTGTCCAGGATGGAATTGACCTCAGTACAGCTAAATTTTAGTGTACCACCCTGTTAGTCAGGGCAGGTTAGCATATTCTTGGCTGCCAGTTACACTCTTTGCAGCCAGGCTACACTGTTAGCAGTTAGGCTGCACTGTTAGCAGCCAGGCTACACTATTAGCAGCCAGACTACACTGTTAGCAGTTAGGCTGCACTGTTAGCAGCCAGGTTGCACTGTTAGCAGCCAGACTGCACTGTTAGCAGCCAGGCTACACTGTTAACAGTTAGGCTACACTGTTAGCAGCCAGGATACACTGTTAGCAGCCAGGATACACTCTTAGCAGCCAGGCTACACTGTTAGCAGCCAGGTTGTACTGTTAGCAGCCAGACTGCACTGTTAGCAGCCAGGCTACACTGTTAGCAGCCAGGCTACACTGTTAGCAGTTAGGCTACACTGTTAGCAGCCAGGCTACACTGTTAGCAGCCAGGATACACTCTTAGCAGCCAGGCTACACTGTTAGCAGCCAGGCTACACTGTTAGCAGCCAGGATACACTCTTAGCAGCCAGGCTACACTGTTAGCAGCCAGGCTACCCTGTTAGCAGTTAGGCTACAATGTTAGAAGCCGTGCTATCCGTGGAGGTAGAATAAACAGCACCAGTGTGAATATATTCTGAGGGAACGTCTCCGACAGCTTCTGGGACTTGGGATTGGTTTCCTTTCCGCAGACTGGAGCGATGCAAACTGATATCTCATTGTGGTAATAGCAGGAGGCAGGTGGAATTCATGAGACATAAAACTGCAGCCCTGCTGGTGGTGGACGCCATCTGGAATAACAAGGTGTACATCAGACACGGCGGACCAGGACACGCTGATGAGATGTGGAAAATTCATGGACAAGGACAGAGGGGGGACAAATACCTTCATGTGTCAGACATCATGCAAACTTAATTTAAATGACATTTAAAGACAGAGTCAGCTTTTAGCTTGGAGTTAGTGACACTGCATGTCATCAGATCAGTTTCCCACCAAATCCCGTTTGACCGTCACCTTTCAGGGACACATCAGAGCTTTGGCACCAGCCATCATTTCATCAAAACTGAATTTGTGAAGAAAAAAAGGGCATGGATGGGACAGCTTTCAAGGGGAATGTGAATAGCATACTCTGCGATGTGTGCCTGTCCTTCCACAGCATCGTCAGATAGGTCACCTGCTGGAGACACACCGGCAGAAACTGGAAGACCTTAAATGCTGTGATGGTGGACCATGTCTTACCCACCAGAAAATGTCCACTCACACCTGATTTCCACTCATTCCAGGCTCATCTTTCTGCTGAAGAGTGAAATCCTTACTGATTGTTACAGTCATTTGCTGCAAAACGAAGGAAGAAACAAATAAACAGCTAAAACACGATGAAGTCAGATTTCCCAGCAGCGGTAAAAAGTGCTGACTTTTTATGATAATTAGGCCCGAGCGCCGTATGCGGTGCGAAGGCATGTTGGAATCACTGTTTTTTTTTTATTTTCTTCTTTTAAAAGACTTACTATTTGGGTGCCTGAACGTCCCCCTTTGGAATGTGAAAAATTCCGTGTTTTGGGGTGCAAGGGACTGTTTGGGCGAATCTGAACAACTGCGCCACCTATTTTAGGTGCCCTGCCACTACATGTCATCAATCCTGACAAAAAGTCATATAAATGTTCTACATGACAGGGCCAAAAAACGACATGGTGAAAAGTCGACAGGAAGACGGCCATTTTAGGTCAAAGTCGCCATTTTGGGGTTTTACTCACCTAGCATTGGAACAAACTCGTTCTAGGCCTTTTATCCAACAGACACCAAAATTGGTCAGGAGGCTCAGGAGGCATGTGTGATTAAATCTGTGCTAAACGCTTATAGAATCCAGGGCGTGTAGGAGGGGCGGAGCCTCAAAGTTTGGTGTCTCGCCAATATAATCAAAATGATATAACTCCCACCAAAAACAACATATCTACACTATCTTTACGAGATATGATGCTAGTCTCATTCTGAACGTGTCCGCTTCTCAATCATTTCAATACAAAACAGCCCCGCCCACTGGCGATAGGAAGTGACCCGGTTTAAAACCCAAATGACCTGATGTGCAGTCTGGCTGCAGGTGAGGGTGAGAGAAACATGGGGGGAGGTTACCAGGAGAGGTGGTGCCAATCGGCCGGGCGGCGCCGTAGGTGCGAGGGCCTTCATTGCCACTTGCAGCTTTAATCTGAATTATGATGCTTATGTTAAAGGTTGAATAAAAGATTTTAACTCATCTCTAACCCCTTCTTTCCGCAGTGGGAATAAAACGGGACTGAAATGTGTAATAGCAAACATAAAGAAAACTTTATGTTCTCATGTAAAATTGTTACAATGGAAACGTTTACTATGACTAATGAATCTGCAGACTCAGATTACTGCGTGTAAAATGCACGGCGGTGTGACCAGGCGTTAGTGTGGGGAATCTTTAGCTGCAGTAGCATTCAGAAGTCACAATGCGATTAGAAAGTGTGTGACGACTTGACTCATTCTGGCTGCAGATCTCCACAGTCAGGCCACCTTCTCCACAGAGCAGCGAGAAACAAAGATTTCTTCATAAACTGCATTCTGGAGCTGCATCTAAGATTTTTCAAAATAAAATGCACGGATCAGTGTGTTGTAACCGCAGTGTCACTGTTTGCATCACATTTTACACTACATACTGATCACACAAGCATCCTGCTTTCAGGGTATCTTCATCATATTTAGATGTTTTCAGGAAGAAAGAGCTCGACGTTTGTTATCTCCCCCTTCACGTTGATACATTTATCAAATATTTCGCTTGATTTTTTCTGTTTAAGTTGATTCTCTGTAATATTGATGTACTTTTATAGCTCCTGTTTTGTTTACAGACAGGATGAAGAACAGTAAAGCAGGTGACTTTAATCTTTAGAAATGTAGAGCAGATGTGAGCAGATGTGACCTCCAGCAGAGAAGATCTGCTCTCCAGGCATCCAGAAAGAGAAAAACAGTGACAGTCATTAGCTGTGGTGAATCTGCAGGAGATGGAGCAGGTGAATCCTCTCAGATTTTCCGCTCCGTCTCCTCGCTGCCCTTCAGGCCCTGCTGCTGCCGTTAGCATCACCTCATGCAGACATGTTTAGTCCTTGGGCGTCCGCCAGAGAGGAAACATGAATTTACATTTCTAAACCGTTTATTCAGTGAGGGCAAAAGAGATGTCTCTCCTACAGTCGGTGTGGGGGAAATGTCATCATATTTTCCTCCTCCTCCCCCTCCTTCCTCACCAGCAAGTGTGTGTGTAATCTGCTTAACGTTCTTTCTGCTGCAGCAGTGACACTGTGTCCTGTTGCCTGATGCCTTTGGCTTGGGTGGGAGATGTGGGGAGAATTTCATATCAGCATTAAACACACTTATCAAAGAAAGCGCAACCCGGGTGGTGCTGGTGGGGACGATGGAGAATGGCAGAGATTAGTAGCTGTACTTGTTTCTTTTTCTTTTAGGCCTCTTTGATCGTCCAAATCTTTCCTTTGTGTTTTGTAATCAGCAGCATCATGACAACCTCAAGACGCTTGAAAACTCTGGCTTGGAGCTGATTTACATGAGAGATGAAACATTAGTTGCGTGTTTATGAACACAGCTTATCTCAGTGATTGTGTTGTGAAAGGCTTTAGTTGTCAGTCCTTTAGGATTCTGGTTCTGGAGCCTGCGTGGCGGTTTTGCATCTTGAGGTTCATCCAAAGCTTGAACAGGTTTCAGACTGCAGAGTCGCGTTTATCAGAAGCCATTTTTACAGAGACAAAAGTGTTCAGATCACCTGATTGGAATAAAAAGTCATTCATTCATTTTCCAAACTGTTTTGTTTTGCAAGAAGACGCAGATACATCCTGGACAGGTCGCCAGTCCGTCACAGGACCTCATAGAGAGACAACTCACACATTTACACTCACTCCTAGAGTGATCCAATCAGCTAACAGGGAAGCCAGAGGACCCGGAGAGAACATGCAATCTCCACGCAGAAAGGCCAGCGAGGCTCTGCCCAGCCGAGGGTCAAACCAGCGACCTTCGTGCTGTGAGGCCGGAGTGCTAACCACTATGGCACCGTGCAACCTGATGCCTGATGCAACAACAGTGGCCGCTGTGGATCAAAAAGCCTCGACAACACGGATGAAACCAAGTCATCTGGTACTTCATGGAGCACTAGCGGAACAAATTCATGGCATGGAGATGTCCAAAAAGTTCACACTACAGACTTGGCACAGTTGCGTCCGGTTTCCTCCCCTGGTGGAACTGTATGTTTATGTGGTTTCAGTGGTTTTCCTACTCACAGTAAATGCCAGCTTTCAGCAGTGGTACAACCAGACTAAAAGCTGGTAGAAAGACTACATAAGCTGCCTTTACAGTGACAAAAGCTGGCATTTACCGCAACTGAAAGCACGTAAGCATCCATGTCTGTGGCAACGAGGCCGGTGTATGACTCTGCTTGTGCTAACAAACAACACTGTCTAAGAAAAACCAATGAAAATTATTAGCTTCAGGCTAATTTAGGCAGTGCAACTGACCGACTTTTATAAATGACAACTAAACAGATATTCCAGCTTGCCAGGGTAGTCAGCCAATTTCACTCATCTCAATCACCGTGCACTGACTCACAGTAAAAATGTCTTCTTACCCCACGTTGGTGCTATCTGTCCCTTACCAGCACCTGTAGTTTTAAGATGGCTGGCTGTTGTGGTCTTTTCCTACCAGCTAACCCATCCTATGTAGAAATAAGTCTAAAGTTTTTTGCTTACAAGTGTGTCAGAAATCTAGTTGAAGTCATAAAACAGATGATAACTCATTAGTTAACAACAGAAAAGGTTTCACAAGGACCCTTTATTGTCACAACTATGAACAAGGACATCCACCATGATCAGTAGGACGTATTTTTAGGATCTTCAGGATAAAAAAATCAGACACATTTCCACAATAGGTTTATAAACCGCGTTAGAGTAATAAAAAGTTAAGAAAAGGAATGTTGAGACCAGCTACAACCCTGTCCTGTGCTGTAATGTTGAAAAGGAGGTAAAAGAGGTGCAACATCACTCCTCATCCTTCTCAGCCTCTCTGCTGCTTTTCACACTGTAGTTCCTAACATTCTCCTGCACCGTCTCCAGCACCACATCGGTCTCTCTGGCACTGCCATGTACTGGTTCCACTCCTACCTCCCTCATAGGACCGAGAACGGGGTCTTGGGAGACACAAAGTCCAGACCTCAAACAGTCACCTGTGGTGTCCCCCAAGGCTCCGTACTTGGGCCTACGCTTTTCACTCTCTACATGCTTCCCATCGGCTGTAAGCATAGTCAGTAAGCATGGAATTAACTCCCTTTGCTATATTGACGACACACAGCTCTACATTAAAGTTACTTCCTCCAGCTCCTCCCAATCCTCTGTTTCCAATCTCAGCTCCTCCTGGAGGAGATAAAGATGTGGATGAGTCAAAACTTCCCACAGTTAAATGGCTCGAAAACAAAAACAATTCTAGCTGAAACACCTAGCTAACTCTGTTCTTCCCCACTCAGATCAGTTTATACCCCCCCCCCCCCCCCCCCCCACCCCCACCCCCACCCCCCCCTCCCTCCTTTACACACCTTGGGGTAAAGTTTGACCCCCACCTCTCTTTTGAAAATCATGTCACTGCTGAAAAACTTTCTTAGCTCAGCATTTCCAAACTGCGCCCCTCCCTCTCCCTTCCTGCTACAGAGAAGCACATCCACGCCTTTGTCTCCTCCAGGCTGGACTGTTGTAATGTAGTCCTCATCGGGGTCCGTGCAAGAGCCTTCCAAAGCTCCAGTACATTCAAAACAGTGCTGCCAGGGTCCTGATGAGGGAGAGCAAGCACGAATACATCACCCCCATCCTCCACTCTCTGCACAGACTCCCCGTTCACTTTTATATAGAATACAAAGTCCTCCTACACACCAATCACTGTCTGCACGGTGCAGCCCCCACACACCTCACTGAACTGCTCACACCCAACACCTCAACTGGGACCCGGTCAGACCAACAGCTCCAGCTGCTCCCGTCCAGGACAAAGCTCTAAATGATGAGAGACAGGGCATTTAAAGCAGGTGTTCCTCATCTGTTGAAGGTCCTCCTGGGCCACCTTAGGTCCACACAGAAAGGACTGAAAACTTTCCTTTTTAAAAAATCGTTTTATTTTAATTTCATGGTTTATGAATAAACTTTATTATTATTATTAAGGTGCAAATGTTAGCCAGTTAGATTGGGACCAGAAACCAGTAAACCATCAGACCCCTGGAACCAACTGGTTTTACTGAGACTGTTTGGCTGTTCGCTGTCAGCTGTTTTGCAATGCAAGACAAGGGAACAGTGCTCCTATGCAGCCTTGTCTTCATTCATCTTGCCAACGGTTTTACTCCAAGACATTTCTACAGCAACTCGTCCCTCCACTTCGTCCAGCTCATCCCACAACTTCTTCCAGTTCGTCCCACCACTTCTTCCAGTTCGTCCCTCTACTTCTTCCAGTTCATCCCTCCACTTCTTCAGTTCATCCCTCCACTTCTTCCAGTTCATCCCTCCACTTCTTCCAGTTCGTCCCACCACTTCTTCCAGTTCATCCCACCACTTCTTCCAGCTCATCCCACCACTTCTTCCAGCTCATCCCACCACTTCTTCCAGTTCGTCCCTCCACTTCTTCCAGTTCGTCCCTCTACTTCTTCCAGTTCATCCCTCCACTTCTTCAGTTCATCCCTCCACTTCTTCCAGTTCATCCCACCACTTCTTCCAGTTCGTCCCACCACTTCTTCCAGTTCATCCCTCCACTTCTTCCAGTTCATCCCTCCACTTCTTCCAGTTCATCCCACCACTTATTCCAGTTCGTCCCACCACTTCTTCCAGTTCATCCCACCACTCTACTTCTTCCAGTTCGTCCCACCACTTCTTCCAGTTCGTCCCACCACTTCTTCCAGTTCATCCCTCCACTTCTTCCAGTTCATCCCACCACTTATTCCAGCTCATCCCACCACTTCTTCCAGTTCATCCCACCACTCTACTTCTTCCAGTTCATCCCACCACTTCTTCCAGTTCATCCCACCACTCTACTTCTTCCAGTTCGTCCCACCACTTCTTCCAGTTCATCCCACCACTTCTTCCAGTTCGTCCCACCACTTCTTCCAGTTCATCCCTTCACTTCTTCCAGTTCATCCCTCCACTTCTTCCAGTTCATCCCACCACTTCTTCCAGTTCATCCCACCACTTCTTCCAGTTCGTCCCACCACTTCTTCCAGCTCATCCCACCACTTCTTCCAGTTCATCCTACCACTTCTTCCAGTTCGTCCCACCACTTCTTCCAGTTCATCCCTTCACTTCTTCCAGTTCATCCCTCCACTTCTTCCAGTTCATCCCTTCACTTCTTCCAGCTCATCCCTTCACTTCTTCCAGTTCATCCCACCACTTCTTCCAGCTCATCCCACCACTTCTTCCAGTTCGTCCCACCACTTCTTCCAGTTCATCCCTTCACTTCTTCCAGTTCATCCCTCCACTTCTTCCAGCTCATCCCTTCACTTCTTCCAGTTCGTCCCACCACTTCTTCCAGTTCATCCCACCACTTCTTCCAGTTCGTCCCACCACTTCTTCCAGTTCATCCCTTCACTTCTTCCAGTTCATCCCTCCACTTCTTCCAGCTCATCCCTTCACTTCTTCCAGTTCGTCCCACCACTTCTTCCAGCTCATCCCACCACTTCTTCCAGTTTATCCCACCACTCTACTTCTTCCAGTTCGTCCCACCACTTCTTCCAGTTCATCCCTCCACTTCTTCCAGCTCATCCCTTCACTTCTTCCAGTTCGTCCCACCACTTCTTCCAGCTCATCCCACCACTTCTTCCAGTTTATCCCACCACTCTACTTCTTCCAGTTCGTCCCACCACTTCTTCCAGTTCATCCCTCCACTTCTTCCAGCTCATCCCTTCACTTCTTCCAGCTCATCCCACCACTTCTTCCAGCTCATCCCACCACTTCTTCCAGTTTATCCCACCACTCTACTTCTTCCAGTTCATCCCACCACTTCTTCCAGTTCATCCCACCACTCTACTTCTTCCAGTTCATCCCACCACTTCTTCCAGTTCGTCCCACCACTTCTTCCAGTTCATCCCTCCACTTCTTCCAGTTCATCCCTCTACTTCTTCCAGTTCGTCCCACCACTTCTTCCAGCTCATCCCACCACTTCTTCCAGTTCGTCCCACCACTTCTTCCAGTTCATCCCACCACTTCTTCCAGTTCATCCCTCCACTTCTTCCAGTTCATCCCTCCACTTCTTCCAGTTCTTCCCACAACTTCTTCCAGTTCGTCCCTCCACTTCTTCCAGTTCATCCCACCACTTCTTCCAGTTCGTCCCACCACTTCTTCCAGTTCGTCCCACCACTTCTTCCAGTTCATCCCACCACTTCTTCCAGTTCATCCCACCACTTCTTCCAGTTCATCCCACCACTTCTTCCAGTTCGTCCCTCCATTTCTTCCAGTTCGTCCGTCCACTTCTTCCAGCTGGGAAAGTCATGCCAGTCAGGAAAGTGGCTCTTCCCTGGGGCGTCCTGCTTTTGTGACATAATTGGAGCACAGCACCAGGGAGACATCCTGGAGGAATGGACGTATGTTATTCTCCATGTGAAGACCTTTCCAATGATGTATTTGGTTTGGTCAAAGCAAAGTCGTTTTTTTCTGAAATTTAGCTTTACTTTCCTAAATCTTTTGCAAGTATATTCCAGATGTGTCACCTTTAAAATTTGCTATTGACCACAATTTCATTATGCTTGAAATACAGCTGGAAATGGTGGATTTATAGTTAGCACACACTTTATGTGTTAGTCAACGTTACATCACAGGTTATCAGATATTTACGTATGAAAAGGAAACAGCTGTTGACAAATAAAATGGAAAGAATCAAAATATAAAGTTTTATTGACATTAAACTAGAATATAAAATCTATGTACAGAAAGCAGTAGTACGTTTTACATTTTTAAACTGGTTATAAAATGTTTTTAGTATCCAGTCCCTCTTCTGTCCTCTCCGGTCCCGTCCAGCAATACAAACAATTATGCAAAATAAATAGAAAAATAAAATAAGAATCCAGAATATCAAGGGGAGCATTATATCCATGATGCTTGGCAGAGTAAATTTGCTCAGCAGAACAGCATCCAGATCATCATTCTGCTGCTTAAATGCTGGACAAGACAAATAAAAGAAGAACTCATCGTCCTTTTCTGTTTGGAGTGTATTTGCTAATTTGAATAAATGTGCCTGAGAGGAGAAGACAGAGCATCCATCGGTGATCAGAACTGGTAGATAAAACAGGGGGTGGGGGGGATTATGAATGTTAACTTCCTCAGATATTACAGCGCAGCGATCTAAGGAGAGCAGACAGCAGGCGTCACATGACTGATTACTCATGTTAAAAAAGTGAGAACATCCCTGCGTGTCACTGATGTGCTCATTGTTGCTTTGTGTTCCTGTAAGCTTCAGATGGTGGATGAAGTCAGGACTGAACATGTGAGAGGAGTTGACTCTCGCTGAAGATGCTTTGTGATGTGATGAAGCACTTCTGTGACACGCTGGACAATAAAACGTTTCAGTTGTGGGCTTTTCATCGGTCCACATGCAGCTCTGTCCGTGGCGGGGAGGTGATAGCGGGTCCATCTCTCCGTTATTAAGGATACAGCACGCCGTGTGTTTCCTGTCATTTCATGTCAGTTTCTGAGGTTTAAATGAGGGTTGTCGGACTCATCTCTTCTGTTGCATGAATAGAGTTCACGTCAGGAGTTTTCCAGTGAGCTCAGCAGCTCCGCCATGTAAAGACACAGGTCTCCTTGTAGGTTAAGATGCAGCAAAAAGCTGAAATGACAAGTGTTGACAGCAAATTATGACTAATGTGCCTGTGGAGAGTGGATATGTCCCTGAAGGACCTGGATCACAGCTGACATGACAGAGTGAGGTAATGTGCTCCCTCAACCGGACCACACCTGACAACCAGGAACCCAGTCCTCATGGACCAGTTTACTCTCATGGTGATGTGTCTTTTCACATCCCAAACTGGGAAGAATCATTTATTTGGTGTATCTTTTGAAGGGAATCGATAGAAAGTGATCAAATGTTTTGTTTTTTATTATATTTGTGTATCTATTTAACCTCATTTAAGCCAGATTAGTTCTGTCAGAGAAATCAGCAGCTCAGTTATTTAAAAAACATTAAAACTTTCTCATAGACAAGGACGGCTGCTGTGATTTCACCAGAACTTCAAGCTGAACATCAGAATCATTTATTCCAAATATCAGCTGCCAACAAACCTAAATTCCACCAGGATCAGTTCGGTCCGAGGACGGCAAATTTCAAAGCATCAGAGAATCTGATTAACAGCAGATTTTTCAGACTTTGGCACCTCCTGCTGATGGCTAATCCAGCATCACCTCCATCTCTCCTTACGACGGTTAATCTGGCCTCATCTTCGTCCCGTCTCTCCTCAGAGATCAGGTGTCCTCCCCAGGGTTCCTGGACTCTCCCTTAGAGACAGAAGCTGCGTCATCCAGGAGGAGATCAGAGTAGAACTGCTGCTCCTCCACATCCAGAGGAGGTGGATCAGACATCTCATCAGGATGCCTCCTGGGTGCCTCCCTGGAGAGGTTACTAGGAAACTCCCACCAGGAGGAGACCCAGGACTTGATGGAGACAATCACACCAGGACAGTCCGCTAGACTGGGAATGATTAGGGACTCCGTTCAGCTGGAGTTGCAACATTCTTCCAGCCTAAATTTGCTTTAGTTTAAATAATGTATTCCTCTCCTCACCAGAGGAGGCGCTGCATCAAGGCTTGCTGAAGGAGCAGGGGAGACAACAACGAAGAAGAAAACTTGCTCGTTTATTGGGTAATGCAATCCAGTCCACTTTAGAAGCCATTACAAACCCATGTGGTCACCAGTCTGATGTACACAAAGAAAGACCTTCCTCTGCGGACCGAAAGACCTGGCAAGGCTTGGACAGACAACGTAGACCACCAGGGAGAAGCTGAAATGATGTGTGTTGAAGCTCTTTAGTAAAAGCAGCGGTTGGCGAGCCAGGGAGGTTTGGTTGAGCCCAGCGAGCAGAGCGTCATGGTGGTCCAAGCAGGACACGCTCTGGACTGGTTTGGGAAGTCTGGGCTTGTCTGCTCACGCTACCGCCCTGTGACCCCCTTCCCCACCCGGATGACCGCTGGATGGATGGATACTGGTTTGATCCACTCCAGTAGCAGAGCTGCAGTTGCTGTGGTTGTCTTTGGTTGTGTTGGTGAAACTGGCGACACATCACGTTAATCTGCAGCTCCATATTCTGGTCATTACATCAGCACAGACCGCAGAGAGAAGAACATTCCTGCAGCTTCCTGTTTCAAAGAAATTTCCATCTTCATCCTTCCTCATCATCGTCATCAGTAGATTTTTATTGAATCATTGAAAGATAGTCGTTGAACTGCATGTTCAGCTCTTTTCATTGGATCAGCAGCTGCTGCAAATGAGAAGATGGAGCCTGCATCTCCAGTTAGCTTGCTCGACTTTCCACATGTGACTCATGCGAACTGTTAAGTGCTCATCTTTTCGCAGCTGTCGAGCTGAAATGTGCATCATAGCACGACCAAAGTTACTGAAAGTCACACTTACTGAAGAGAAGAAAGACTCCCGGATTCTTCGCTCTGAGGTAAGGCAGTGTGGACAGGAGGGAAACCCTGCTGGGAGTATCATGGAGACAGCACACGTTATCCTGCCTGCTTCCAGAGATGTTATCTCTGATTGCTGTGCATGAACGTGCACATGAAGCGACAACGGCTCTTCTTGTAGCCGACCTGTGTGTTTAGAAACGCTGTGCTGTGCCACACTTCCCTCTGCAGGCAGAAGGAGACAGCTCCATGCTCAGCCATGTTGCATCGCGGTTCTGCTCCCTGAATGCGGATGGAAGGACCAACAGTCTGCAGGTGCTGGAATATCACAAGTTTTACAGTGTTTTCCACCGACTTGTAATCTCTCTGCTCATATCATCCAGCGTTTGTTCAGCCAAAGAAAAAAATCTTTTATCATATTTTCTTTAAGATGAAGCGAGTTATTGCAGCACAACTGTTGACACAAAAACCCACATATGACATTTTAGTCTCATGAAAACATGCAGACTTCACACTTCACACCCATGTCCGTCCAGCCAGCACGAGCCGACCAGCAGCAGTGGAAAGTCGCAGCCTGCGGGAGGAATTGGGAGCGTCCCGTAAACGTTCAGAGAGCCTGGATTTATCCCCAGACAGGAAGTTCAGTTTGCACTGCCTGCTTTGGAGGGTCAGAAACATTGTTGACTTGTATAAAATGTCGATACGATGTCAATACTATGTCGATACCATGTCGACACAATGCCAATACGTTGATACGATGTCGATACAATGTCGATACAATGCCGATACATTGATACGATGTCGACACAATGCCAATACGTTGATACGATGTAGATACGTTGTCGGTACAATGTCGATATGTTGATACGATGTCGGTACAATGTCGATACGTTGATACAATGTCGATATGATGTCGACACAATGCCGATACGTTGATACACTGTCGATTTGATGCCGATACATTGATACAATGTCGATATGATGTCGACACAATGCCGATACGTTGATACAATGTCGATTTGATGCCGATACATTGATACAATGTCGATATGATGTCGACACAATGCCGATACGTTGATACACTGTCGATATGATGCTGATACATTGATACAATGTCGATACAATGTCGATACAATGTTGATACAATGTCGATATGATGTCAATACATTGATACAATGTGGATACAATTTCGATACCATGCCGATACGAAGTCGATGCAATGCCAATACGATGCCACTACATTGATACAATGTCGGTACTTCGATACATTGATACAATGTCGATACAATGTCGATACGATGTTGATACGATGCCGATACGTTGATACGATGCCGATACGATGTTGATACAATGTCGATACAATGTCGATACGATGTCGATACGATAGTTTATGGAACTTTTAACTTAAATCGATATTAAAACTTTTAGCCCCTTCATTTCTTCATCACTAAGCTGTTTTTTTCTCCCTTCTTTTTCAAATGACAAATCCAAAATAAACTAAATACATGTTCATAACTACAAGGGCTGTATGTACAATCCTGGTGACCGCAGGAAGCCAAGACACAAGAGATTACCACAGACGTGTCACAGTCAACATATGTGTGACTGTGCTGGAGTAAATTTACCTGGAACTCAGTAAAACATGTAAATATATGTCTCTCCTTAAAAGAAAACTACATTATTTTCAGTGAAAAGCAGAAGATAGCGGCTCAGTTGAATGAGTAAAGACATCCATCTCTGCTTTCATACGATGCCTTGTTTGTGTAGAGAAATGATCAGAAGCTCTGAGTGAACACTGATATTCTCAGGTTCTCTGTTTGAGGTTTGAACTGTTTGGTTTGGAGGCTGATGCTGGTAGTCTGTTAGCTGGCCATGCTGTTAGGCTACATGTTAGCATTGCTGCTATGATACATGTTAGCATTGCTGCTATGCTACATGTTAGCTTTGCTGCTATGCTACATGTTAGCACTGCTATGCTACATGTTGGCATTTCTGCTATGTGACATGTTAGCATTGCTGCTACGCTACAGGTTAACATTGCTGCTATGTTACATGTTAGCATTACTGCTATGCTATATGTTAGAACTGCTGCTAAGCTATATGTTAGCACTGCATCTAGACCACATGTTGGCACTGGTGATATGCAATGTGTTAGCATTGCTATGCTACATGTTAGCTTTGCTGCAAGGTTACATGATAGCACTGCTGGTATGCAACATGCTAGCATTCCTGCTATGCTAGATGTAAATGTTAATAAAATACTTGAGATAAATGCTTGTAGAAGTCTAAAAGAAATGTATCTATGAAAATGATGATGGGTTTTAGAATAATAAACTAGAAAATAAAATAAAAGTGATTAAAGTGAAAACAAAAGGCTTGTTTTGTATCAGCAAAGTGCTTCTATGACACTTAAAAAGACTCAAATCAAAATGTTTACAGGCAGGTATCAAAGTCCAACCATCCTTCCACTCAATTTGCTTTAAATTGATTTATTCATTCATTCAAACAAATATTTGATGATAAAACATGAGGTAAGACTTTCAGATTTTTGCATCATAAGAATCAGTTATTGCAGTAGCATCAGTATCTCTCAGCCGGTGCAACAGATACGTGGTGGAATCACATCTTTTTAGCTGTCGGTACACAAACAAAAGTGTGAAAGCAGCACTAATCCTTGTGTACTTTCCCTGAGCCTTCAGGTCTGCAGGTGCTGCAGAAATCTATCTGTGAGTGCTTCCGCCCTGGGAAATAAGAAACACTCCTGTCGTAAAACTGTTGTTGTGCAGTAATAGAAAATTCTCCAGGCTTGGTTCTGAGCCCAACGCCACATCCAGGCGCTGCTGCCACCACAATTTAAGGCCCAGGAAGTATGGAAAAGGGTACGATGCTGGCTTGAGGCCTGACCACACACTCAGGCTTCAGGCATGAGTCCCAACGTCTCCACACACACACACACACACACACACACACACACACAAGCACACACACGCACTGGCTCATCGGTACAATGAAATGAGTCCTTATTGCTCGGTGCTTTGCCAGGTAAAAGAAATGTGTTATTCTATTACGTTGTGATAGACAGGGTCGCCTAAATCTGAATTTAAAAAGACTTGAGCGTCCCGGGTTTTGCCGGGGGCCACGTTGGCTCCATTCTCACACTTTTTTGCCAAGTAACAGGATGGCTGCCAGTTTCCACAGCAATCTCCGCCACCTGTGATGGATGGCACGGTGGGTTCGGCTGCACAAGCGCAGCTGTGATTGCACAGAGCCATAATGGAGGACTGGGGGTGGGGGGGGGCTGTGAGCAGGAGATAGACAGAGGTTTTATAAGCTTTCATATTGCTTTGAGCAGAAACATTGAGAGCAGATTCAAAGCTCGGAGACTGTGGAGAATTAGCTGCGGTCAAGCATAGTTGCAGCCGTTCTCTCTGCTGCCTGACACACAAATAACTGAACTAAACTTTTTTCTCCACTTTTAGTCAAGTGAAGCACAAAGCGTTTGGATTAAATGCTAATCCTAAAAGCACTTACCGCCCCCCCATCTGTCCAGGTTTATGATTTTACCTCTTTCACCAATCCTGTTCCAGCTTTGGTTTTTACATGAAAATGAAATTAAAGAATAATTTCTCATGAAAGTAAACAAACTCTTGTATTGACGGTCTTTCCCTTCCGGTCCCCTTTGCTCAGAAGGTTTTAGGTTTCTGGTTCAGGGTCCATCTGAAGCCTAAATCTCAGCTTTCCTGTGTTTTCTACATCTAAGCAGCAGAGTGGTTGTAAACATCTGTGCTGCCATGTGGTGAGGAAGAGGAGGATGGACCCAGATGAAGGAGGAAGCAAGCCAATCTAAGAGCCGACATTTCCTCCAGGAATTCACCGCGTTGCGATCACAGCTATCAACACGAATTCATCCGATCTTCCTGAATCCTGCTCCTTTTGACCAATCATCCGCTTGACTTCCTTCTGCGGAGCAACATGGAGGCTGTGTGTCCGTTCAGGGTCTACGGGCTTCACTGGCGTTGCCTACATCGTTCAAGCTACTGTGGACGCCTACCGGTGGAAAATATGCTCCAGCCCCTTGTTGCCTGGCAACGGAAGATGTGACAACTGTGAAAAGTTTAATAATGAAGTTAGTTAAATTTACATCATGAAACATAAATGAAGCCTGAAGTTTCACTTTTATTTTTATTTTATTACGTGTTGTTAGGAATTAGAAATAACCCGGATTCAATGCCAGTATTTGGTTTTGGCCCATCTCTGATAAAGCGAGGTAAAAGAAATAAAACGTAGCTTCTCCTGCTTGACCGCCCATCGCTTGTCGCCACAGGGGAGTGCAGGTCTGTCAGGTGGATTCAGAGGCGCCTTACAAACTGGACGATGTTCAGCGCCACTGTTCTGCATGAAGGACAGGAACCAGCACTCCGAAGCACATCGACCCAGATTCATGGACCCGGTGCAGAGAGATTATGTGGCCTGGATTGTACCGAAGGGTAGAAGGCAGCAACACGCCAAACCAAACCAGAGAAACGTGAAGATGCGTCTAAAAGGACGACCCACCACACTTTCCCAGAGTTCTGGCTGGAAGAGGATGACCCTGCAACACTGTGGGGGAACAAATGGAAGTCCAGAAGATGTCTGAGACAAGACAGATGTCCATGAATCGCCGTGAGACACTTATCTGGTTAAAGATGCAACTTTCCCAATGCACAGGGACATTTCTAATGTCAGCAAGAAACTGAGGATCAGTTATCTCTGCTTGAAAGCTGCTGGAGTTTAACCTCAGGTTATGTCTGTTTGTTTTACGTAAAAACTACTTCTCAGATGTTTCGGGTTTTTTCTGAGACTGGGTTTTGCGGTCACAATTATTTCTGTGACCGCATCGTTTCCCCAAAAATATACCTTTATTTGTAGGAGGCATCACAAGTGGACATGAATTTAGGCAAACAAAGTGTAGTTATAGTTTCCCCATGACTGCAGACTCCACTAGATGTCGGAGTGATCGGCATCTGGATGCTGGAATGTTGTGAAGGATTCTTCCTCGTAGGGAGACGGGACCATTTTCAGTAAATCTGCATACGACACAATAAATGAGGACAAACATGCGACAAACAGCACAATGTAGCCGAGATGCTGGACTCATTATGAACGGATCTGATAGCAGATCCATAAAAGACGGGTGTAGGACCAGAACGTCGGCTGCTGGCTGGACGTCTGAGGTTTTCTAGCTGCTTCGTCTCAGTCTCTGCTCCTGGTGTTCAGAGCTTCCTGGTGTTTCAGCTGATTCACAGTGTGTCGGACGTTCCAAGCGGTTCGGCAGCTGGCTGTGTTGGGACTAAGCTGTGAAGCATTGGTGTCATTTAATGTCCAGTGAGGAGAACATGGGAGAAGTGTGCCACCAGGAGATACAGCGAACAGGAGGAGTTGCTTATAACGGTCCCTTTATAACATTTTTATAACATTTGTCGTGAACTTTGCTATGTTTCTGATTTCTTCATGCTAGTCGGAGAGTCAGCTGGTTCCTTTTGTTTTAGTGTAGACTGTAACACACCGGGACTGATGCAAACTGGCCAGGTTGCAAAAACTATGATGGATTCCACATTCAGCCACAACATTGTTCTGAGGCTGCAAAAGAAAAAAGAAGCACGGTCTTCATCCTGAAGACAACGTCTTTAATCCAGGATCTGAAGCTGGACCACAGCTGCGTCAGGATAGACTGCAGGGGGACAATGTGAGGATCTGCTTTAGCTGCTAGCTGCTAGCTGGAGGAGACAGAGAAAAATTCAGACACTTGACCATGGCGATACAAAGGCTGAATGAAGCAGAAAAGTTACTCTTGCCCAGCTTGGGACCAGCTTGGGACCAGCTTTGGCGACGCTGTCAACACGTCTTCTCTAACTGGTGCATTGTGGATCGGTTGCATGTGAATAGTGGGAAATTTGACTTCAGCTCAAAAAATAAAGCTTATAAAATCGCTGGAAGGAGTTTTTATTACTGATGTTAACGTTCATGTTGACTTGACTTTGATTCAATAAAGAATTTTGAAATGCAAATTATGCAGGTGAAATATTCAGAGTAGCTGTGTGAAGGCCTTTAGACAGCTGTTTCCAAAGGCAACATCTTCTAACATAAAGAATGTCTGAAGAGCCCATTGCATTATTGGTTTCATCTTCCAAGTGGTACATGAAGTTAGCGGCTTAAAATTAGCAACATTAGCAACATTAGCTAGGATGTGTTTGGCCAAAGGAAAGCCTCATCTAACAGTTCGGTCTGATGCACTTACAGACCTGAATGGTTCAATGTCGAAGCGTTATGGAGGGTTGCAGTTCTCCAGGTTCAGATGTTTGAACTTCTCTGATGGAAATGGAGCCGCATTCTGACACAACAACCAAAAACACAATGAACTGAGCTGATTTCCCCTCCTTGCATCATATAACCGCTGCTGGACAGGACACGTGCTGTAAAACTCATGTTCAACCTGTTGTTTTCTTGCAGAGAGACATGCTAGATGTCAGTCAAATCATGAAGGATCTGGCCAGCATGGTCCACGAGCAAGGAGACACAATAGGTAAGAGTTTCTGTGTGTGTGTGTGTGTGTGTGTGTGTGTGTAATGTTGTTTACATGGCCGTCCCTGACTCCGTTAGCGTGGAGAACCTTTGTGAGCATGCTTTGATACGATATGCTTGGTTAATTATGCGAGCTGAAAATTTCTTGTGGGCAAAACAAAGTTTTAAACCTCCACCTTGCTGCCACGGTTCACACACTCAGTGGAAGAGGAAATCCATTACGACCCCTGTAATCTGCAGACACCTCAGTGTTCCCTGCAGTCATGAGGAAACTGGAGGAAACGACTGAAACTTGGCACACAGATAAGGATACAGACGCTTCTCTGTTGGGTCTGTTCCATCAGCTCCACCAGTCGGATCCACTGGAGACTTAACTTCATGCCAAGCGAGCATGTAGTCAAAGAGCCACCGGAAAAATACTGCGTTGCTGTTTTTTAGATCAGCTCTCAGGGGAGTTTCTGCCTCACTTAATGTTAACCTTTAGTGTTTGTAGGGATTCCCACAAAGGAAAAGACAAAGTGTTCCTCTGCTGGCAGGAAGATGCTAAAGCGAAGCGGTTGTTTTCTCTGTCCTGCTTTGACTGATGTAGATCTTCACGTCCATCCTGCAGGATGTCGTTTGAGCAGTGATAATGAAGTATTTTCAGAAAAAAACGTTGTTATCTCGTTACGGGAAGGACCCTTTGGCATTGTCAATCCCAGAAGCTCCACGACCGACGCATCTATTAAAACCAGACCAACCATATGCCCGACACGGGGACTCGGATGGTTCAGGTGCCTCAGTGATCCAGACTCTGGGTCATACAATAAACTGGTCACCAGCAGACCTGCTAAGCCAGTCTCTGAGCTGGCTTCTGGTTTTAGGATTGACTCTTCTTATTTTCATTGTGAAATTGTGTAATAAATAAGCTTTTTATTTGCATTGTAAGGGGGAATCCTGTCGGTGAGCTTTGCTGTCTGTGCTACTTCCTCATGTCCTTTCAAGGCTGTAGGATTACAGGGAAGGACCCCATCCCCATGGTGGGAGACCTCAATGCTGGTTTTCCTCTCTGTTTGGCCAGTTTGACTATTTCTGTCCCATCACCTTTCCTAGCGGCTTGCTGAGTGTCGTCTTCTGCTTATTGGAGTTTGTGAAACAGATGCATTACTGCCACTTGGTAGTGGGAAGCTGCTTTGCAGCAGAGCTGCTCGTGTGGTCTCACAGCCCTCACAGCTTATGGGTGCAAATGTGAAAGCAGATGGCACTGGAAGCCCAAGCATGGCCAACAATCACTGCTCTGGTGGATGCATCGCTAATGCAGAGCATGCAGAGGGAAAAGAACACCAGTCTGGAGACCAGACTGTTTACATGTAGGACCAAACTTTTGACTGGTACCATGTGCTTGAAATAAACCTGCCTTTTTATGCACGTTAAGGAAGCAGAAAGAAAACCTGTTTCTCTGTGACTGGTCCACATAGCAGCATGACGGGGTTGAAGAGAAGCATCTGTTTGATGGAAACATTCAATTCGGCTTCATTTGTCCAGCAGCACTTCACAACTACGTCGCCTCAGGAACCTTTTCAGACACATCTAAACAAGCCGGTTCAGAAGAAACAGCCTGGTTAGAGAAAACCAACAGATTGCACTGAATCTGGATCCAATCCTCCATCCTGAGCTGCATGAGGCGACAGTGGGATGGAAAACCCTCTTTTACCAGGAAGACAAAACCTCCGGCAGAACCCGGGTCAGGGAGGGCAGCCATCTGTCTGGACTGGTTGGGATGGAGACGACAGGAAAGACAGATCAACATGTACAGCAGCTGTTCTTCAGGAAGACCTGCAGGAAGAGGAGAAACATGTTCATGATGGAAATGCTGTCGTGTGTTTCTGCATGGAGGATGAGGAGCGAGGAAGTACTGAAGCATCAGGTGGCGTCTCCATGGCTGCATAACGATGGATAGACCACCTGGAACTGTAGGAACATCACCTGGACAGGTGGGTCCTGTACATGCAGAGTCCACCGCCGGAGATGTTCCATGGCTTCCATGAGAGAGGAGCCTGATGGCCCAACGTTCTTCCTCCCATCCTACTCTTCCTCCCATCCTACTCTTCCTCCCACCGTACTCTTCCTCCCACCGTACTCTTCCTCCCACCGTACTCTTCCTCCCATTTTACTCTTCCTCCCATCGTACTCTTCCTCCCATCGTACTCTTCCTCCCATTTTACTCTTCCTCCCATCGTACTCTTCCTCCCATCCTACTCTTCCTCCCACCGTACTCTTCCTCCCACCGTACTCTTCCTCCCACCGTACTCTTCCTCCCATCCTACTCTTCCTCCCACCGTACTCTTCCTCCCACCGTACTCTTCCTCCCATCCTACTCTTCCTCCCACCGTACTCTTCCTCCCATCCTACTCTTCCTCCCATCCTACTCTTCCTCCCACCGTACTCTTCCTCCCATCCTACTCTTCCTCCCACCGTACTCTTCCTCCCACCGTACTCTTCCTCCCATCGTACTCTTCCTCCCATCGTACTCTTCCTCCCATCCTACTCTTCCTCCCACCGTACTCTTCCTCCCACCGTACTCTTCCTCCCATCCTACTCTTCCTCCCACCGTACTCTTCCTCCCATCGTACTCTTCCTCCCACCGTACTCTTCCTCCCACCGTACTCTTCCTCCCATCCTACTCTTCCTCCCACCGTACTCTTCCTCCCATCCTACTCTTCCTCCCACCGTACTCTTCCTCCCACCGTACTCTTCCTCCCATCGTACTCTTCCTCCCACCGTACTCTTCCTCCCATCATACTCTTCCTCCCATCATACTCTTCCTCCCACCGTACTCTTCCTCCCACCGTACTCTTCCTCCCATCGTACTCTTCCTCCCATCATACTCTTCCTCCCACCGTACTCTTCCTCCCATCGTACTCTTCCTCCCACCGTACTCTTCCTCCCATCGTACTCTTCCTCCCATCGTACTCTTCCTCCCACCGTACTCTTCCTCCCACCGTACTCTTCCTCCCATCCTACTCTTCCTCCCATCCTACTCTTCCTCCCATCCTACTCTTCCTCCCACCGTACTCTTCCTCCCACCGTACTCTTCCTCCCACCGTACTCTTCCTCCCACCGTACTCTTCCTCCCATCCTACTCTTCCTCCCACCGTACTCTTCCTCCCACCGTACTCTTCCTCCCATCCTACTCTTCCTCCCATCGTACTCTTCCTCCCATCCTACTCTTCCTCCCATCGTACTCTTCCTCCCATCCTACTCTTCCTCCCATCGTACTCTTCCTCCCATCCTACTCTTCCTCCCATCGTACTCTTCCTCCCATCCTACTCTTCCTCCCATCGTACTCTTCCTCCCATCCTACTCTTCCTCCCATAGTACTCTTCCTCCCATCGTACTCTTCCTCCCATCCTACTCTTCCTCCCATCGTACTCTTCCTCCCATCGTACTCTTCCTCCCATCCTACTCTTCCTCCCATCCTACTCTTCCTCCCATCCTACTCTTCCTCCCATCATACTCTTCCTCCCATCCTACTCTTCCTCCCACCGTACTCTTCATGGAGAGTACTGGTCATGGAGAGTTTATATGTGAGGAGAAGAAGTTTAAACTCCATCCTGGATTCAACAGGGAGCCAGTGTAGAGAGGTTTAAACTGGGGAGATGTGATCTCTCCCGCTAGTCCCTCCAGAACCCTGGCTGCAGCATTCAGGCTTCTCCTGTTGTTAGGCTGTTTCATTGAGTTTATAACGAAAGACTATTTAAAGGCACAAACACAGAGCCGTAGTAGAAACGCTGCTTCCATCTCTTTTTCCATTTTCATGCTGCAGATCTGTGTGAGTCATGAGGACTGTGTGCAGATCCGAGTGTGTGTGTTGGTGTGATGAAGTGTGTTTTTTAAAAGAAAGAACGGGGAGCAATAACTTCTGCTAATTGCTGCTTTTCAGTAGCTGAGTTTCTTCTTGTCTGCTGCTTTCAATCAGAGTAATGTAGATGCCCTTTAAATACCCTTTAGATCCGGCTGAACCAAATTCTACATGAATAACTTTCCTATTTCCTTTTCATTATTTCATTTCAGAACTTTGTCATCACCTGTTGGTGTTTTATTGTCTGTATTTAAGCTTTTGTTGTTGTTGTGATGCAGGCTGCATGAGCCACGCTCAGTCAGGACTACCTCCAACCACACCCCACCTCAGCCCACTTGTCTTTGTTTCCCTGTGCATGTAACAGACTTATGATCTGGTGTTTTTGACATGGAAATGTTTGGAACACAGTGTGCCACCATCAAATGGGTGAGCAGACAGATAAAAGAGAATTCAGTGGACTGCAGAGTTCATTTTACCACAGCAGAGGTCCAATCTGATCATTAGAGTCAGGCAATAATGGACCTTTTCCGATTCAAAAGAGATGCACAAAAATTGCCTTTGGCCTTTTTTCAACGAGGTTTTCTTGCTGTAGTGGCTGATAGGAATACGTGACTGTGGAGGCGTTTGCTGAAAAAGCTGCAGTAATACAAGGAAATGAATAGGCTGAAGAAGGACGGATTAGTGCTTTCATGGCCTATTCATGCTGGCGCATGAATAAAGGCGCACTATATTAAAATCGGTGTGTAGAGATGCACAATCAACAAGGTTGTCAGAGCCGACAGACGCCGGTGTGACAAACAAGAGAGATGTTAAAAACACAGTCATTTGTGCACATCAAAGGAAGACGCGAGTCTGTTTTTTTAGTGCTTATTGTGGGACTGAACGTCGTGTTTCATCTGGATATGATGATTTTCACAACTTCAACATGTGTTTTGTTTCTTTTTCGGTTTATTTTCATCCTCAGGCTTTTTCACAGGTTTGGTTGTAAAGTGGATGAAGAGACTTTTTGTCCTCTTTCAGTTTGATATCCTTTATGTCTCCATTGCAGAAATTCGGATTTTTTCGATTTTCTCGATCATGCTGGAGAAATTTCTCGATTTTGCAGGACATGCTGGAGAAATCAGAGAATTGTGACTGCCTTCTCAGAAAAGGCCGCGTTGAAACAGAAATTTGGAGAAGCTGGTCCTGAAACATGCCTTAGGGTTTTACTGGAGATGCTAACTCAGCCAGAGGAAAAATGAGCAGGAGCTAGATGCTGAGAGTAGCGAAGGCCTGCCGAGGTCTGCTCCATGTTAAAGGTAACAGAAAGTTCATATGGAAGCGTTCTTCCACCTGCATTCAGCTTCCCATTTGTTGCTCAAACTGAATCATCCCAGAAGAGCTTCATGTAACTGTAGCTGATGTAACTGTTCCTTCAAATAAACTTTATCTATAAAGCACTTTTCATACAAAACAGCTTTATTTAATAAAACAGCTATGTTTGGACATTAAAACCATATGAGTTTATGACCTATCCAGGTACCACAAACACCTCTGATCACCCTGTCCTGTGCATTTACACGACACATGCACACCCTCCCCCCTTCACACCCCAATCTCCTGATTGTGGACCCCAGCCCGCCCCAGACCAGGACGGGCTGGGGTCCACACCTCCTGTTGTAGTGCAGAGCCTCGCGAACCACCCAGACAAGGGGCATCACCATGGCAACGACCCTGCAAATTGAGCTGGCACAGCTCCAGATAAATGGGATCCACAGAAGAAAAAAAAATGAGGAGGAGTCTGGTTCTGAAGTGAAAAAGATTACAAAGTTTATTGAACAGGAAATGAACAGAATAATACAAATTGCAATTTGGAGAGACAGCCAGAGGTCCGACGGGCCAGAAGTCTGGAATGCTCCACCTGAGTTCCCGGGTGAACCTTCCTTTTACCCTCGCATCAGGGCATCAGTTGTCTGCCCTGAATCTATGTTATTCTAAACATGAAACGTCTGTTGTTAGCTGTAACCTTCTTCGAGGAAGAGAGTGTTCTAACCAATCAGATCCCAGATGTCTGAATGCAGACATGTCAGATCTACACATTGCTATGTCTGTAAAGAGGAATAAGCAGAAACTGTGGAAATAAGCTCAAGTTCATCATGACCTTTTCAGAAAGCCCACAAAGCCATAATCAGAAATGAATATACACTAGGACTATGAAATATATGAAAATCTAAGTTAGAACATAAAATATCCACCACTATACATACATATATACAACACATATATATATATTTATATATATACAATACATATATATATATGTATATATATATATATATATATATATATATATATATATATATATATATATATATATATATATATATATATATATATGTATATATATATATGTATATATATATATATATATATATATATATATATATATATATATATATGTATATATATATATATATATATATATAGATAGATAGATAGATAGATAGATAGATAGATAGATAGATAGATAGATAGATAGATAAATATGCATTAAAATTCACCATCACCGCCAGTTTTTTCTCTCAGAATGTCACTACTCATGCTTTAAAGGTTGGTGCCGGGGTGAGCAGTGCATTCCATCAAGTATATATTTATAGATAACAAACTTTGTGCAGAAAAGGACGTGTGCACGTTCAGGCCTGTTTTGTGCGTAAGCAAGCTTCATGAATAAAGCTCCTGGACGCAGACTCTGATCCCGGCTCATGACTTGTCGTAACTGTATTTAAATGCCTCTGTTGACAGCCTGGTTCTTTAATAAAAGGCATTCAGAGTTACTACTGAGTGTATATTTAAGCACAGTTTATATTTCTGACAGTCCAGACGGGGAGAATATGAAGGCTTGTTGTGACATAGCAGCGATGTGTCGTCTAGGACTTTATCTTCTTGTCTTCTGCCCAAAAGCAGCGAGTAAATCAAACCAACAGGCACAATTTATTCCCCCAACCCTCCCGCTTCTTAAATCTAAAGTTAATTCTCTTGCAGCTCAAGCAGTCCAGTATTTATCTGAGGCTATCGCAGCCTTAAACACGAGTCTCTGCTGGCTGCAGCCTTTTCCACTCTCACTACACCAAAACAATCAATAGCCTGCTCGCTCCTATTGGCCAGCTGTAAATATATGTGGGTAATTATGTGGTGTTACCAAATATTTTGAGCCATACACATCATTAAACACGTTCTGTCTCATCTCATTAACTTGTGTTCATTGACAGCCTAGAAAAAGGCGGCTGTGCTGGTTTGGCACTTTAAGTGGCAGAGCAGTTGTTCTGGGCTGTATGTGATGAGCTGTCCGGGCTTTTCTGCACATTATCAATACAAACAAGTCTGTGCTTGAGGTCAGCCCTCCATTCACTGCATTTAGTGTTTCTCTTTGCATTTCTAATGGCGGAGCAGCACTTCATACAACGTGGAGGGGCTTCGCTCTCTGGGTTCATGTCTCACATGTTGATTATAAATTGTTTATGTCCAGGTAGTCGGTTTTTAACCTCAGCTAAGTTAAATCAAGTCTGCCCATGGTGCATCAGTCTGTTCTTGTTTCCTTAATTGTGTTTCTGCTCGCTTGAACTGCAACAAAAAGTATGTTTGGTTGTTGAAGTGATTTCTGTTTTCTGCTCCTCATATCCACCACCTGCTGGCTCCACCGCAGCTTGCTTTGAATGTCATCCATTATGCTGCACTTTAAAGTATTCTGGGAACATTTCTGTTCATGGAAACATGGTTCATAGGAAACAGTCCCCCCCCCATGCTGATCTTAGACGCTTTCTCAGAGAATTTAAAGAAAGCTTGATCAGTGTTTCAGCAGTAAAGTGGCTCCACTGAGCAGAGTTGGGTTTTTTTTAGGTTAGAGGAGGACAACGCTCATTTTGAGAAAAATGTCACAAGGCTTTATGTTACATCCAGCAGGCGGTTTGATAGGCTGGACTTTCTGAGGGACACAGTAGAAAATGTCAAAGAGACCCACTGTCGACGGACTGATGTTTCCTGTTTGGGCTGTTGGTGGCAGAGACGTGGTTGTTTTAACTCCTCTGACATGCTGTTGTGTTCTGTGTGTACTTTCACATCCATTTAAAACTCTGCTTCAACACAACACTTGTTTTCATGTTTTCATGAACTGTGAGTTCACATCAGTGAATGTTTTTCATGGTTAGGGGTCAGAGTGGTCTTCTGCGTAAGTTGGAATTTCATTGAGAAGAAACCTTTAGAAGGACATAAGTCCAGCTGGAATTTTTGTTTGACTCAAACAAATCAAGGAGAAGCTCATTCTGCTTTGGTGCTTCAGTTTGATCAACTATGATATCTTGCTAATTCCCCCGTTCCACCTCATCACCATGAGAATCTCCCGTTCCACCTCATCACCATGAGAATCTCCTGTTCCACCTCATCACCATGAGAATCTCCCGTTCCACCACATCACCATGAGAATCTCCCGTTCCACCACATCACCATGAGAATCTCCCGTTCCACCTCATCACCATGAGAATCTCCCGTTCCACCTCATCACCATGAGAATCTCCCGTTCCACCTCATCACCATGAGAATCTCCCGTTCCACCTCATCACCATGAGAATCTCCCGTTCCACCTCATCACCATGAGAATCTCCCGTTCCACCTCATCATGATGAGAATCTCCCGTTCCACCTAATCACCATGAGAATCTCCTGTTCCACCTCATCATGATGAGAATCTCCCGTTCCACCTAATCACCATGAGAATCTCCTGTTCCTCCTCATCACCATGAGAACCTCCCGTTCCACCTCATCACCATGAGAACCTCCCATTCCACCTCATCACCATGAGAACCTCCCGTTCCACCTCATCACCATGAGAACCTCCCGTTCCACCTCATCATGATGAGAATCTCCCGTTCCACCTAATCACCATGAGAATCTCCTGTTCCACCTCATCATGATGAGAATCTCCCGTTCCACCTAATCACCATGAGAATCTCCCATTCCACCTCATCACCATGAGAACCTCCCGTTCCACCTCATCACCATGAGAACCTCCCGTTCCACCTCATCATCATGAGAATCTCCCGTTCCACCTCATCACCATGAGAACCTCCCGTTCCACCTCATCACCATGAGAACCTCCCGTTCCACCTCATCACCATGAGAATCTCCCGTTCCACCTCATCACCATGAGAATCTCCCGTTCCACCTCATCACCATGAGAACCTCCCGTTCCACCTCATCACCATGAGAACCTCCCGTTCCACCTCATCACCATGAGAATCTCCCGTTCCACCTCATCACCATGAGAATCTCCCGTTCCACCTCATCACCATGAGAATCTCCCGTTCCACCTCATCACCATGAGAACCTCCCGTTCCACCTCATCACCATGAGAATCTCCCGTTCCACCTCATCACCATGAGAACCTCCCGTTCCACCTCATCACCATGAGAATCTCCCGTTCCACCTCATCACCATGAGAATCTCCCGTTCCACCTCATCACCATGAGAATCTCCCGTTCCACCTCATCACCATGAGAACCTCCCGTTCCACCTCATCACCATGAGAACCTCCCGTTCCACCTCATCACCATGAGAATCTCCCGTTCCACCTCATCACCATGAGAATCTCCCGTTCCACCTCATCACCATGAGAATCTCCCATTCCACCTCATCACCATGAGAACCTCCCGTTCCACCTCATCACCATGAGAACCTCCCGTTCCACCTCATCACCATGAGAATCTCCCGTTCCACCTCATCACCATGAGAATCTCCCATTCCACCTCATCATGATGAGAATCTCCCGTTCCACCTCATCACCATGAGAATCTCCCATTCCACCTCATCACCATGAGAACCTCCCGTTCCACCTCATCACCATGAGAACCTCCCGTTCCACCTCATCACCATGAGAATCTCCCGTTCCACCTCATCACCATGAGAATCTCCCGTTCCACCTCATCACCATGAGAATCTCCCGTTCCACCTCATCACCATGAGAACCTCCCATAAACAGGAAGTTGAGCAGATGGAGCTGGACTGATGTGACTACAGAGTTGTATTCTGCCTCAGATAAAGTAACTCTGTGTGTTCCTTCTTTCTTCAGATAGTATTGAAGACTACATCCAGAGTACGTCATCCAACGTGGAGTCAGCCAACCAGGAGCTTGCAAAGGCCAACCAGTATCAGGTGAGCAGTGAAACCTGCTCCGATGCACTTTGAATTCACTTTGTTTGTTTTCACTTTGTGTACATGATGAACCTTTGTAATACACTCACAACAAGCTTAGCTTGATCAGCCATGCAAACAGAGACTTAGCGAACTAGATTACACAGCTTTATCACATCCCCCACCAGCATCACACTGGAGCTGAGGTGATGTAATTTCATGTCATACTTTACTCTCTTTTGCCCTCAGTTAAATTAATTGTATTTGGCAACAGGAAACATCAAATACTTGCCTGGAGTCTTTGAAAAATACAAAACCACATTTATAATTTACATTACATACACATGTTACTTCCACTGAGATAATGCTTGTAAATTTGCAGTTTCATCCCAGACGTGTATTGACTTAGTAAAATGCATTAATGCTTCAACAACTGCTGGCAGAAATGAAACAGAAATTGTTTTTGCTCTCTGTGGTTTTTTTGGTGGTTAAAATTTCCACTTTGCAGCACATATTGGAAAGCTGTATTGTGAGAAGCCAGAGGGGTTTGCTTTTACTCTTTTTTTTTCAAGGAATCTGTGTGTATTTAACCGTCGTGTCAGGGACTATCTCAGTAGGCCAGAGCTGCATGTGGCGCTGCATTGTGTTGGCCCCCAGCTATGGTGAATAATGCATCGACGGAAGTGTCTCTAATAAAGTATGTACTTTTTTATATGGGTTACATGTCCTCAGAGCTTCATTCAAGCAGGGTTTTATCACAGCCATGTGGTTTAGTCATTCAGATCATTAATGATGAGCAATATCTGTTAAATCATCAGGAAATAAGAAGTCTAACCACAAACCATTTCAGTCAGGGAGCAAAATATTCTGCTTTAGTTTTAGACTGGAATGTGTTTTTCAGAGGCTGATGAAGAAGCAATGCTTGGTGATTATCTGGAGCATTTTCTGTTCATACTGAAGTTGTTTATGCACTGTTTAAAAGTTAAAAATGAAAATAGTTTTGCTAAATGACTACAGCAAAAAAAAAAAAAAAAGAAAAAAACTGAAAAAAGACCCAGAAAGAATTTTAAAAAAAGGAGGTTTTAGTTTATCGTAAATCACTCCGGCTGGTATTTCTATAGCTTTAGGCTAACTGAAAATCCTCTGAGTATAAATTAAGAAAAAAAAAATTCTGTTGCGTTTTAATCTGTAGCATTTCCTGTTATTTCTCTATTTAGCTTTTATGTTTTGAATTTGTTGCTATGTAATCATCATATTGTTACCAGGGTAACAGGGATCACCAGGGTACTTTCAATTCAATTCAATTTAATTCAACTTTATTTATATAGCGTCAAATCACGGCAATGCCATCTCAAGACGCTTTACAGACAGAGGGAAAACATAATGAAAGCCAATTCATAACAGCCTATATAAGGAAACCAACAGATTGAGTTGAGTCCAACTCAATCTCCCATCCTGAGCAAGCACACTGGCGACAGTGGGAAGGAAAAAACTCCCCTTTTAACAGGAAGGAAACCTCCGGCAGAACCCGGCTCAGGACAGGCAGCCATCTGCCTCTGCTGTGTGGGGGGAAGAGGACAGAAAGACAACAGACAACAGGAACTGCTACTCCCGGCCAGGGAGACCTGCTGAGACAGGAGACATACATGTTAATGATGCAACACTGTTATTGGGGGGGATAAAAGAGAGAGATAAAGAGAAAGAAGCTCAGTGTATCAGGAAATGTCCCTCAGCAGTCTAAACCTATAGCAGCATAACTAAGGGATGCTAACCATCCCTAGCTATAGGACTTATCAAAAAGATAAGTCTTCAGCCTAGTCTTAAAGGTGGGGAGGGTGTCTGCTTCCCTAACACTAACTGGGAGCTTATTCCATACGAGAGGGGCCTGATAACCAAAGGCTCTGCCTCCTGCTCGGCTCTTTGAGACTCTAGGAACCACAAGTAAGCCTGCAGTCTGCGAACGAAGTACTCTGCTTGGTATATAAGGAACAATGAGGTCTTTGATATATAGTGGTGCCTGGTTGTGGAGGGCTTTATATGTAAGGAGAAGGATTTTAAATTCTATTCTAGATTCAACAGGCAGCCAGTGAAGAGAGGCTAAAACTGGAGAAATATGATCTCTCATGCTGGTTCTGGTCAGGACTCTGGCTGCAGAATTCTGGATCAGCTGAAGGCTTTTCAGGGCATATTTAGGACAGCCCAGCAATAGAGAGTTACAGTAATCTAGTGTCGAAGTAACAAAAGCATGAACCAGTTTTTCTGCATCACTCTGAGACAGAATGTCCCTAATTTAGGCTATATTACGTAAATGAAAGAAGGCTGTTTTAGTAACCTGCTTAATATGTGGGCCAAAGGACAGGTCAGGGTCAAATATTACTCCAAGGTTTCTCACTGTAGCACTGGAAGCTAAAGTAATGCCATCCAGGTACATTACAAAACCGGAAAATTTAGCTCTGAGTTTTTCAGATCCAATGAGAATTACTTCAGTCTTATCTGAGTTTAAGAGGAGAAAATTTCTAGACATCCAAGTCTTTATGTCTATGAGACAATTTTGTAGCCTATCGGGCTGATTTGTTTCATCTGGTTTAAAGGATAAGTATATCTGAGTATCATCTGCATAACAATAAAAGTTTACTTTTAGACATCAGGAACTAGTCTGCCATCACTGAAGATCAAAAATACAAATGTATATAATCTTTTAGAATCTTGAATGGCCTGAATTCTTATTTACTCCTGCAGTTACATACGTTTCTATGAAGAACACAAAGTAACATGCTGAGTTTACACACTGACCACACACTAATAACTAGCGGTAAGCATAAATGCTAACTTAACATTGAAAATGCCAGACAGGCTAGCGGGATTAGCATTGCTTCCATCTGAACAGATTTATTCAAACATATCCTTTCAAATGATTTTATCTATAGATTAACATTGGAATGAAACCAGGACTACAGAAATATTTTCTTCAGGATTACGCAAAGAAAAAGATTTAAAAGATCATGAAAAGCGCTCAGCTATGGTTTGGTAAGGTTGAGCTGAAGGAAACAACCATAACCCATAAAAAGGACAAACAGCATGCAGAGCAGTTTCTCTGCCAGCTTTCTGAAAGGAGAAGCACACTCCCTGCCTGGTATGATGCATTATACCACTATGTTTACCTGAATAGAAGAACAACTTCTGAAATAGGTTTGGAATAAACTCTAGGAGCTACATCCAGGGTCAGTTGCTTCGAGGTGGAAAAGAGGTCAAATCTGTGTGGACCAAAGTGAGTTTCAGAAACCTTTGTTGTCAGGGTTGTGATCAGGGGGCGCACATCTGCATCCAAGTCTGGTACCACAACGTCAAAGATCTTTGTCATCTTTTTTCAAAAATGGGGTTTGGAAAACCAATTTGTTTCCCCCAAAAATATCTGGTGTACCTTGTGTACCATGATCTGCACGATTGTGTCCAGTGTTGATAGAGTGCCACTGTTCAAGATGCATGCCTCTCTGTTGGCAACGTACATGTAAAACCATCTGCTGGAGTTGTAAATATAGCCCGGAACAACTCTACTGTCTGTGTAGAACTTTAATGTCTATTTTAATGTCCAACTCACCCATCAATAAGTCAGCAAGCTCTACGGTGAGCACAGCCACCGAAAGCTCCAGATGTGTACAGTATGACATTGTTTTGGCGCCAGTTCGGACTTTCATGCAGAATCTGACATCAAGGTGTTCCTGATTGTCAACCGTTCTGAGATAAGCTACCAAGGAGATAGTTTTGATGGACATATGAGAAAAAAAAAAACAGTTTTCTAGTCTGTGTTGAGACCAAAGAAAGTGTGACCATGGAATCTGAAGTTGCTCAACTACCATTAATGAATCTTTCCAAGACTTCCACCTAGTCTATTTTCCCACGGATAACAGAGCATCCTATTCCCAATACTTTGCTGGAAGTTCTCTGAAAAGGGTCTTTCCTTATTCTGTTATTGGAGCAACAAAACCCAATGGGTCGAATAGGCTGTTGACTTAAGAGAATAAATGGTTTTTCTTTTCTAGAGACCAGGGGCCTCATTTATAAAGCTGTTGCACACACAAAACCTGGGGTATGCCAATTATTGTCAACCTTTGGGATTTATCAAAACACGACTTGGCGGTAAAATGTCCCTACCTCCACGCCAACTCTGACCCTGGCGTACGCACAAATGGAGAAACGGGAAATGGTGACACTAAAGGCAGAAAATAAAACCAAAGAAACAGTGTGAAATTTGTTCAATTTGTTCAAAATCAAATATAAACTTTCACACAGAATGTTGAACATCAAAAGCATTTACAAAATTGGAGAAAATGCGTATTTGATATTGTACACCAACACGTAATTCTTATCTATTCACAAGTTTATATTTTGTGTAATTTCTGTCAGGGTGGTCTTTATTTCTCTCCATCTCCTGCAACTCCTCCTGCAACTTATGCCGGGCGGACGCTGTGCGATTTTGAGAGGATTTCACCACGATTTTGCTGTCGCAGACCACGCTGCGTCATCGTGGAAATATCGTAACGTCGGGATGTCCGGTCGGGAGGTCGTAAGCCGTACAGTGTGAGAACACTCACGAGGAAGGATTAATTGCTGCTACGTTCTAACGATGATGCTGCGACCTCCTGGTCAAACTTCTGGCATGTCAGAAATTTTCGCCGTCGCTCGTACAGTGTGAGCGGTGTTACGTCACGATTCTACGTTCGCACCTGCGCAGAAGACACCATGGGTGGACACAGCTGCTAGAAGAGAGATTAGCAGAGGTACGACGTTTTCTTTTTTTATTTTGTTTCAGCGCACAAGACAGCGCACACAACTGCAACAACTTGCTGCCTGCTCGCCATCTTGTTGTCAGGCACGCTGTGGTTGTCATAGGAACTAGGAACCTTTGTTTTTCATTGTTCACATTCAAGCACATCGTGCCGTCACACACCGACTGACGCCGACAAGTAGTCTTGGTTGTCAATATTGGTGGCTGACAGCAGTCGTACAGTATGAGTACACATGTCGTAGAGTACGAGGGACAAACCCGGTCGTGCAGTGGGAGCATTTCCCCGACAGTCAGATTTCTAAAATCGCACAGTGTCCGCCCAGTATTAGTCCCATAAAGACTGATGGTGTCTAGCGTGAGTTTTCCCTAGACACAAATCTCCGATGATAACCCAGGCTAGGTCCAGATCAAGTGGCAAAAGTGAAGCCAATGTGGAAGTGCCAAAACCTGCAGTTCCCCCCTCATCCACTTGGGGCTCTATAACAGAGGAAATCCCCATAGACTCCCATGTTAAATAGACCAACTTCACAGCAGAAATAAACATGTTTACAGCAGGAATACACATGTTTACAGCAGGAATAAACATGTTTACAGCCTGCTACAAAAATCCATTTTAGGTTTAATAGGCCAGGTTTACCTTCATGACAACTGTGGGGGAGGGATTTTTTTTTCAAACTCGCCCGTTTAAAAGTAATTTAATCTCAACATTCTGCATATTTAGGGGCGTGTCCTTTTGATTGACAGGTGCCCGATCTCCTGCTTCAAGTGAGAAGAACGTTTTAGCCAGTTAAGAACATGACAAACCTTTAGCCCGTTTCCTTTCATTAGCTGGTTAGCTCCTGTTAGCTCCAGGATAGCCGGTTAGCTCTTAGCTACAGGCAGCTCGGAGTTCGCTCGATGTCAATCATCCACCATGACGCTCACGGCTGCCCTCTCAGCTCCACCTCTTTGCCCATATTTGTATCTTCTGTGAGAGACGACACGCATGACGATGCCAACATGGTGATGGTCGGAACCGCCCACCGAGTTTCAATTCAGCTCTTCAGAAACCTATGGGTGACGTCACGCAGGCTCCATCCATCTTTTTATAAATAGTCTATGGTCCAGATGTTGAGGTGCACATAGGGTGCATTGTCTATTGTGCCCATCATACATCACAGCTGAGTAAATTGAGAAATTCTGCTGTGGGATCAAGTGGGGGAATCCTGTCTTTAACACCCTTGAGATGAGACCAGTGTTGGGCAACCTCTGTTGTGGGATTACTGACTTGTCTTCTGGCAGCATATCACATTTGATCAGTGGTGTTGTGGTCCCTCAAGAAGCGGGTATAATCTCAAGTTTTCACCCTTTATTTTGAAAACATAAAAATGTAGCCCAGAAAAACATTGTTTCAGAAAAAGTGAGATCTAAGACTACTCTGTTAAGTTTACCCCTAAAATCCACTAGTATATTTGCTCATTGTCACATTTCTGCTCTTTGGTTAGAGGGAGGAAGAGTTACATTTCATTTCCTACTTCTTCTAAACATTGGAGTTAGAACCCTCTGTGTTTGTAGTCTGTTCAAACAAGTGACAGAAAATCTGGCAATTTTTTAGCTTTTACTTCCCACTAAAACATGCCACATGATCAAACAACACATCTGCATGGTGGATGGCTGAACATGTACATATGTTACCAACTGCTGTCTGGTTGTTAATGAAGGTTTTTCTTCATGATTCAAAATCAAAGTGGAAAGATCTTATTGTAGAGCTTCTTGTGAACCTCGGAGAGCCCTCAGAGCTGTTTCTTCCAGATGTGCCAGTGAAACCAAGCAATTAAAGTTTAAAAAGTAAGTTTTATTTCAACCCAAAAACCATTAAAAATGATTTTACAAAATAGATAAGTGAGGTCAATGTCACAAAACTCTACTGAAATAACTGGCAACAAAATGACTAAACAAACAACTGACCTCATGAATGAGACACGATTCAATAACGTGTCTCATTCATGAATTCAGAATAATTTAACCCCCCCCCTATGATAGTTAAGTACGGTGTTATCCCGTTAGCTTGGTCTGCCCTATGGCCACCTGCTGGTTCCTGAGCCAAGCGACTAGCCACTGAAACACCAAGAAAAATTAAATAAAGTGAAAAAACCACAACACATAAACTAAAAGGTGCACCAATCTTTGAATAAATGTGATATTAAAGTACATTCACATTGAACAAAATGATACTTGTTTGTAAATGAAGTCCTGAAAAACTGAACTATAGAGGTTCATTGCTGGTTACCACATCTTTGGCAGTAAAGGCAGCAGTCACAGTGTCTGTGCCAATGAAAGAATCAAAGAAACTATCAAAGGCTTTCTTAAAAAAAGAAAAAAGAAGGATGAATTACTATGAGGTGGGGTATCTAATCTTTCTTTGCATCAAATTGGAATCTGGGATCTGGGATCAGTCTCAGGGTTCCCAGTGTGGCCCTCAGTGGTCTGAAAGTCACAATGAGGGGGGTCACTTCAGGCTTTCTGTCCATTACTAGAAGAGAAGCTGTGAAATGAGCAAACTTGCAGAAATTGGAAGGGTTTTATGGGCATTTACAGCTAAGTGTCATCAGTGTAAACATGGTCATTTAAATAAAGTTTCGAAGGATCTGGTCAAAAGGTAGCTGATAAATGATCTGAAGGGGTTAAGGACTGAGGTCTGTGGTTTGCTACATACTCGATGTGCTGGTGAAAACCACCAGCACAGTGGTATAGAGGCTAGTTAGCAGTTAGCACGGTGGCCTTACTGTAGATCTCGGTTCACTTCCAAGTTAATCCGGGTTGGCTTCTCTTCCAGTGTGAAAGCAAATGGAGCGTCCAGCGAAACAGAGACAGGATGTAGATGAACATGGTGGATATCTGGCTGCTTCTCCTGCTGCTCACATTCTACTGAAGACCATGTAGATTAGTGGAAAAATGATGAAAATGAAACCTTCTGAAGTTGAATAAAAGAAAAAGAACTCAATCTTTTCATTAATTTACTACTTACAGGCTATATAAGTCTAACGCTACTAGAACTGGTGCAGCTTTAATTTAATTTTATATTAAGCAGACCCAGTAAAACCAGTTGTTTACAGTCAGTTGCATGGTTTACGGATTTCAGTGTAATATTATCTGTGGTGGATCTGATGGATCACACATGATTTTAGTAGAAAGGTAGTAACAATCTAACACTTGTGCTGCTGCGGTGCAAAGCTCATTGCTAACATAGATGCTAACACTAGCTTCCATATTAGAGTGACGAGCCTCTCCAGCTGTGTTTGGGGTGGATGTGATGGAACCAGAATCTTGGATTTTCATACCACAGATGTTGCAGTTTGATAACCGCATTTGTCCCTTTATGACTTTTAAACCCTAAAGTTACAATGTTTCTAGAGCAACAAGTTTGTTGTCTGGTGCTGCCATTGGTTTTATTTATCACACATGTAAATGCATCTGTGTTGGTGTGACATCATGACATCATTATGTCTTTGTTATGTCATCGTTATATCCGAGGAAATGAAAGCAGATCAGAGAGATGAATATATGGCAAATAATAAAAATGAAGTTAGTTTATGAGTCTCATTCTGCAAATGCAAGTTGAGTCTCAACGCCAGTATGACTGCGAGTCCAAGACTAGGGTTCCTGTCTCTTATCCTGTCCACTCAAAGAGCCAGGCCTTGCTTTCTCTTTCCCGGTCAGTGCTCGTTCGGGGATATGCGCCCCCTAGCAAGCTGTCGCTGGAACTGCATGATGTTGTTCAGGTGGTTTGACCTTTCTGAGGAAAGTGCAGTGTGAAACCAAAGCAAACCAAACGAAGGTGCAAATTGTTTTAAATTCCCTCCGCGGTCAAATCAAGTCTCCAGACTGCTCTGGTGTGAATGTTTCCTAAATTTACAGCACATCTGAGGTCTGGGGCTGAAAAGGAAACTCAAACTAATCAGGAGCTGCAAAGAGCTGTTCTATGATTCATCAATTCATTCATGTTGACCATTGTTTTTATTCATTCATGTTTTATTCCTGTGCTGTGGGAATACTGAAGCTTTCCACAGCTACCATTGGGGGAGAGGGAGGGTGACCCAGGGTGATCACAGGGCAGCAGAAAACCCTGCCTCATCTAACAGTTAATCTTACGTGCATGTTTTGGACTGTGGAAAGATGCTTGAAAATCTGAAGAGAAACTAACATGTTAGCTCCACACAGAAAGACCCAGCTGATCAGGAGCCTTGCTGGGCTAAGCGCCATGAAGACTGATTGTACCTGGTTATAACCTGACGGTTATAACAAATATCTCTTTTAGCTAAATGTGTATATTTGTTCAGTTTGATGCAACATCTAGTCAGCTGCTTTCTGGGATATTAAAACAACAGTTGGGGACTCTCCAGAGTCTGACCTGACTGCAGAGCTTTTTGTCTGCTGCTCTTCTTGCACGCGAACAAATGAGCGAATGGCAACAGCTTTCCCATTAATTGTCATTTCATTATCTCAAGGAGAGCTGAGCCGTGACGAAGCTCACACTGAGCAATTTAGCTCTCCACCAATCCAGACAGCCGCTGTCTTTGCAGAGGCAGAGCAGCTGAAAGGAAGAAAAACAACAAAGGGGAAGACAGACGCACAGCCGCAAAGTCAGAGAGAGACAAACGTCCAGACTGCCAGACGCCATCATGATTTTACCAACCTGAAATGTATTCACAATGCTCCTGACTTACTGAGATTTCATATATATATCTTACATCTGCAGCTGAGATCTGGTGCATCCAGCTTCCAATAGTGCTGCTTTTGACAGCCTGACATGTTGAATGGAGTGGACTTGGGCCTGACTGGACTCACTGGCCATAAACAAGGCAAAGCCATCTCCATAAAGTCTAACACATGTCAGAATCAGACCATGAGGTCAAGAGGATTTTCCAGAAGACCATTAAGACTCAGCTGTCTCTGACAAAGAGATGAAACACTTTACAACAGTCAACCCATCATGATGCAGGTCTGAACCAATCACACCTCACCTGGCAGGTAAAGGAAGGAGTCTTTGTCTAGTATCTGTATTCTCAAATCACTTTCTGGAGCAGGTGACTGTTTTTTATCACACTGTATGTGCAGTCAGCTGTTCTGACATCCTTCAGGTGTTGAGGGGATTCGGCTTGGTGGCCTCAGGATTGGGTCTCTGCTTTTTGCAGATGACGTGGTCCTGTTGGCTTCATCTGGTCGTGATCTCCAGCTCTCACTTGAGCGATTTGCAGTCGAGTGTGAAGCAGCTGGGATGAGAATCAGCACCTCCAGATCTGAGACCATGGTCCTCAGCCGGAATAGGGTGGATTGTCCTCTCCGGGTCGGGAGTCAGGTCCTGCCTAAAGTGGAGGAGTTTAAATATCTCGGGGTCTTGTTCACGAGTGAGGGAAGGATGGAGCGCGAGATGGACAGACGGATCGGTGCGGCGTCTGCAGTAATGCGGACTCTGCGCCGGTCTGTCGTGGTGAAGAAGGAGCTGAGCCAGAAGGTGAAGCTCTCGATTTACCAGTCGATCTACATTCCTACCCTCACCTATGGTCATGAGCTGTGGGTCGTGACCGAAAGAAGGAGATCTCGTATACAGGCGGCTGAAATGAGTTTCCTCCGCAGGGTGGCCGGGCTCTCCCTTAGAGATAGGGTGAGGAGCTCGGTCATCCGGGAGGAGATCAGAGTAGAGCCGCTGCTCCTCCGCATCGAGAGGAACCAGTTGAGGTGGCTCGGGCATCTGGTCAGGATGCCTCCTGGACCTCCCTGGTGAGGTGTTCCAGGCACGTCCCTCTGGGAGGAGACCCCGGGGAAGACCCAGGACACGGTGGAGGGATTATATCTCTCGGCTGGCCTGGGAACGCCTCGGGATCCCCCCCCACAGAGTTGGCAAAAGTGGCTGGGGAGAGGGAAGTCTGGGCTTCCCTGCTTAGGCTGCTGCCCCCGCGACCCGACCCCGGATAAGCGGTGGAGAAGGGATGGATGGATGGATGGATGCATTTGTCAGAGTACAAATTCCTGGTACACTGATGCACACGGTACCTCTGCAACAAACTTAGCAGCATTGATGCCATGTTTAGCCATTTTTCAGCCACCCTTCAGCGAGTTAAAGCCCCCCCTCCAAAAGAACACGCATGTAGCTTGGTCCTCATGCAGCGCTGAGCATCAAGTTACAGTCAGAGCATATTTAAAAATTGATTTGTGAGTGGGCGGGGCTTGTGTCTGTGGCTCCACCCATCAACCCAGGTCTAATAGATAGTAACAGTCTGAACTCATTAACTGATAATATTCTGATGCAATAAAACAAATGACTTCATGCTTTTTTTTTTTTTTTTTTTTTTAAAGAGAGAAATAATCTGAAAATTAAAATGACTTAATGATGAATATGATAAGTACCATTATCAAATCATTTATTTAGGATAAAATCAGTTATGTAAACCAAAAATATGCTGATGTGGTTTAGTTCTTGTTTGTTTTTCGGTGATGACAGTCACAGGTCTTCTTCCCATTGTGTCACAATTGCCCATGAAGTCTGTTTATTTGCTGCTCCCTTCAAATATCATAATCAGGGTGACTGCATGGGACTCTGAGGTTTATGTAAATTGCACATAAGCCGATTACAAGTAAGGCACTTCTGCTGTAAATATTATTTATTTTATGGACTTCCAATTTTCCCGACCAGATGCGATAAAGGAGGAATAATATTATGGTTATTATCACTGCATTGCATTACAACATTATGAGGACATTTCTCATGTCACACTAGGTAAGTAGTTTTTCTCTGAGACACACAGCCAGTCACCCCCCCCCCCCCCCCCCCCCCCCACCCCCCACCCCCCACCCCACGTTGGAGAGGCAGTGATGGGATTTGTATGGCTCAGCTAATAAAGGCTGATCAAGTCAGAAGGTTCAACATGCAGAGGCCACCTCCGCAGTTTAGGTAGCACTGATGGTTTCCATGAGGACCAGTATGGAAGTCTGCTGTCAGCAAACAATGGGATGTAAATAAAATAATGGCTGCAGAAGGAAAGACACTTCTATCATGCTAAAGTGGTGCTTTGGTGGTACTGTTCACAGTCTGAACAGCATCAGGCTACATTCAGACATAAAATAAACATCTTTCTATCAAATACTGACAAAAGGGTAACAATCAGGTCTGAGATTCTGTCTCATTTTGTAATAAATAAATCTTGTATTGTCTGAAAAGATGCCTATAGCGACAACCCCAAAAGCAAATGTAGGAATAATCCCCAATGATCAGATTAACACTTTACATCGGGAACATGTAGGGACCTCAAAGACAGATTCCTGGTATAGATGTTCACAAGTCCTTTTTTGTAAGTTCAAGTAAAGTTTCAAGTCTTTGACCTCTATGTATGTATTTATATATATGTATATATAAATACATACATATATATATATATATATATATATATATATATATATATATATATATATATATATATATATATATATATATATATATACATATATATATATATATATATATATATATATATATACATATATATATATATATATATATATATATATATACATATATATATATATATATATATATATATATATATATATATATATATATATATATATATATATATATATATATATACATATATATATATATATATATATATATATATATATATATATATATATATATATATATATATATATATATACATATATATATATATATATATATATATATATATATATATATATATATATATATATATATATATATATATATATATATATATACACACACTCTAACATATGACAAGTTGACCTTACTTAAAAAAATCTTGAAAACCGATTGCCTTGAAAAAAGTAAGTAAATTCAACTATTAGTCTTCAGTTTTATTTACTTAAACTAATCAAGTATATTTAACTTACTACTAATTGTATGTACTTAAATTTGTGAAGTTCTCTTAACGTTAGTGAAGTTGTTGCTACTTTGAAATAATAAGTGAAATAAACTTATTTACTTAAATATATCAAATTACTGTAACATACATGAACAGTACCATTTACTCAGTAAAATTAAACTGATTGCCTTACATATATCAAATAAACACAACAAAGAATGGTTGTAGTATCTTAACTAAAGACCAAGCTGCTGGTTTCTCACATACAGCCATAATTTGCTTATATAAACCCTTTACCTAACTTGGGGTGATTATGTATCTCAAATCTGACAAATGTCACAATAACAACACAATGCACTACGGTAATGCTGATGGTATTAGAAATCAGGCTTTTTTTGTTTTGTTTTGTTTCCAGCTTTAACAATCAAACAAATCAGCTGTAAAGAATACCCCATGTACTGAAACACTAAATGGAACATTACACAGTTTGGTAATATGTTAATTACAAAATCTAACAGTAAAACCTGAAATAACTGGTTAATATTGGCAAATTTCTACAACTAACAAATAAAGTAACTGATTATGCTTCTGCATATCTAACTTTTTTTAAGTGGGTGTGTGCAACTGTGAGCCTCTACAGCAAAAGTGCATTTTTCAAGCTCTGAAGTTTTGGTCTGAGGTTACCAAGACCCAGATTGAACATCACTCTCTGAATGAAGTCAAAGGTGTTTTTTTTAGTGCTTTTGGATAGTCAAGATGAAGGGCATAGATTAGTCCAAATACAAGGCAAATTGCTTGATCGTGGCTTTCAATGTCATCCATGACAACTGTACCCTCAAGAATGACACCAATGCTGGATGGTTCAAGGTGCAGAGCATTTGGACCTGGCTGCTGACTTGCTTCAGGAATAACAGTCAATAACCCCACTGGAACCTGGCGGAAGTCTGCCATGACATCTGAATCCTGTAAACATTAAAAGATTTTTTTTTTAGAAAATCAGGTTAACTCTTGGCTTCCTAGTGTCCTGCAATATACCAAATCTGGCAATACTTACAAAACAGACATTGTAGAAAGCTCTTCCATCATCCCCAAGGTAAACTGAAAGACATCGCAGGACAGCAGTCCTCTTGGCAGCGACATCATTGGTCTGCCAGTGGGGGGAAAATAGTAAAACTAAGCAAACGCATTTTTTTTAAAAACTTCATCACATTTTTCCAAATTGCTATAAAATTATTGTTCCTTAAGTGCACTTGTTTATAGTCTTGCTAAAATAGATAAGAATATCATTATGATTTTTTTTTTGGCTAATATGTATGGAGGATCAGGAGTGTCTTTGGTAAAGCAATACAGCCTTTTCAAAAGAAAAAGGCTGTATTGCAAAATGCAAAGTAATCTTTTTATTGTATTAATTTTAAAATTATATTCAGCTATTTTTATTTTATTACAATTTTTTAAGCCTTATGAAAATGCTGTATTGCTTTTCCAAAGATTCTCCTGGTCCTCCATATGAGGCAAAACTGATTATACATAACATAATTACTGTAAATGAGAGTTTTTAAAATGAATATTGTACGTGTGCATGTGAAAGTGAACATCAATTAAAGTAAGAACTTCCAGAGTTTCCTGAACCTTACCCAAAATGATAATCAATACTAACCCTTTTTTCAACCTGGACAAGAATCTCTGAAAGTGTATTTCCAACAATTCCCTTCTTGGACTTGAAGATCTCCTGGAAACGTGGTGTGTGGCGGTCCAAGGACTCAAAGAAGTCTTGCTCTAGATCCTTACTGGCCACTCTGGTGAACTCTGCAAAAACCTGTAAGGACAAAACAGAACAAAAACAATACCTTGTATAAAAGTGAAGACAGAACCACAAACTTGATAAATAAATTGGATACGGGGAACCCGTTTGTGTTTTTTATTTTATTTTCTTTGCTTACCTGTTCTGTCTTAAAGAGAGCTGGCCAGCGTTCTAACATGTTTTACAGAGGGCTGCTCTTCAACACTTTCCTTACGTCTCAAAGAGAAAGTCTGGGTCATCAGGCGATTCACGCAGAGTACATTGGGTGACCTTTTCTTCATTTCATTTTCCAGGATCTGCCGAGAACTTTCAAGTGTCAATTCATCCTCACCCTGTGGAAAATTTGGTAGGAAGTTTGTCTCACTTCTCTTTGGTCTCTTCAGATTTTTTCCTGATGGTTGTCCCTCTGGGTTCTCTCTGCTTCTCTTATTACTGTTGACAGACACATCTGCCATTCCACAACGGCGAAGTTTGGCATGGAGATTACTCATTTTGTTTTTTAAGCTGGTCTTCCATCCATTGCAAGCCCTAGTTGATCCTGGCTCTTTAAGGCATGGGTGCTTACCAATCAGTGCCTCCGCAACAATAGAGAAGTGTTCATCTTGGGGATATGCTGAGTATTTATACATCTCCTCTGCCAGCTTCTGCAAAATGTCATGTTTCATGTCTTGTGAAATTGACATGCGTGTTCCTTCTTTCATGTAAGTTAGGTTTCCCTGTCTCAGTCTATATTCAATATCCACTGAGAAATATGGTATCTCAAATGTAGAGGGCCATGGGTCACGGGAGGTCTTCTCGCTGTGTGGAAGAATATCAGTGTCAGATGAACCTGCTGTAGACAGATCACTTGCTGAAGATGAAAGGATGCTTGAAGACAATGTCACAATTACGTCTTCAAGTGAGACAATCTTCAGAGTTGGTCTTGTAGGCAACTCAGTTATATCTGAGACATTGCAGAAGGCATTGTTGAAATCTGGGTCTTCATAGTGAAGCATGAAGTCGTACACCAGATTGAGTCGTTTTTTCAGCTCACTTTTGAGTTCTTCCACATCCGTTGGCCTTTCTTTGAAAATTATCTTGTGAATGACATTTTCACCAACCATCACTCTCACTGGCCAAGACTGGTCCATAATTCTGAAAGACTAAAATAGTGCATCAGCACAAAATGTAATGTTTCAGAGTAACAAACAGCTGGCCTTTCACTCTGTAGGCATCGAGGGGAACAATGTCATTGAGGTCCTTTAACTGGGTTACAAGCAGGCTTGAACTACTTTTGCAGATTTCACGAGATCTGAGGTGTTCATGATACCATGCAAACATTGGTCTGCAAATGAACATAACACTGGTTTCCACAACTAAAAGCTGATGAATCTGCCTGAACTCTGGAAGGCCTGCACAGGAACCAACAGACACCAATATGTCACTTGCATACTTAATCCCATCTATGAAAACAGATGTTGCTGAAAGGACTGTCTTTTGAGGTGGATATCTTGCAGACAAATATTGCTGGACAGTCTGGGAGGGAAGGAACCAGGATGCTCTTTACTTTATCAAGTTCTAATGCTGGTTTGAAAAATGAAGCAGACTCTAAGTGGTAGGCCATCATCTTCTGGTGTCTATCAGCTAAAGCCAGGGGAACATTTCGGAGGTTGTGGGCTTCACGAGTGACTCTCTTGAAAAATTTGTGCTTCCCCTCAAACCTCATCGTCCAAACACTGACAAGTGGTCCATATACTTGAATCGATGGGAATAATCCTCCAGGTAATGGTGTTTTGGGCGGAGTCTGTATTGAGGAAATACCTTTTGAAGCAAAGACCTATGCTCTGACACCTTGAAATCCAGATAATGGAGCATTTCCTCAGTAAACCTTGGAGACATGACCAACTCAACCACATCTTTCAGGCACAGTAGAACTTCCCATGTTTCATCTCCCTCAGGGATATAATGACCAATCAACAGAGGAATCAGTCTGATCAGGCTCCAATTTTTATGACCATTTACTCCGATGGTCCCTCTTGCTTGAAATGTTTGACACTGGCTGAGGCTGGTTAGTTTTGTCTGAATGTGCATAAGGAAAATACTTAATGGCACAATTGAGCATCTCAAGTGTAAATACTTTTCTTTTTATCAAGTCCTGAATGCAAAGGCAAAACTCAGAAGGAACAATACCTTCTAGCAAATCATGGAGGATATCAGGGGGAAAACCGTTCACAACATGAAAGTACTCCAAGTGTTCACTGAGTGGACAGGTGTTTTTCACACCATAATGCTTTGCCATGTTTGGATTTTGCTGAACCTCCAACACCTGCTGATCACGTAGTTGCTTTGTTCTCAAGGAAAAGTCACCAGAGCGAACTTCTTTATCTTGTATTGTATTATCCTGCCATGTAGCCATGCAGAAGCGGCATATTTTATCAGAGACAAAACTTTCTTGAAATCCTCCCAATGAATGAGCAGCCAAATTATCTGCTGCAATATACAAAACAGTCCCTCTCACACTGGATCCCAGTTTTTCCACATATATTCCATGCTTTTCAAGAAGAACTAGATCGTGAAGGAGTGGCCTAAGCGCTTCAGAGTATCCGTGTGCCTTGACAGTATTTGTCTTACAAAGAAGAGCCGACTGCATAGAGTTGAGAGAAGAGCAAAATCTTGGTGCAAGATTAACAAGTACCCAATACATTGCACATATTTTGTGCCTCTTTTTAGATGTTCCGAGTGGATTTTCTACTTCAAAGTTATCTATGTAGAGACCCAAAGCAGTGGTAAATTGTTCTTCCAGCAGTAAAGTATTTTCTTTAAAACATGAACCATCCCTGAATGTGTTGTATCCTTGCACATCACCACTGTTAACTTTGAGAGCCTTGTTCTTTATTTCCTCTTTGTTTAACAAAGCCAAATCGTGCTCAAACTGAGCCTCCAAGTCATGAGCATTACTTGCCACCAACTCCTCCTCATCTTGATCTTGATTTTGATCTTGAATGTCATTTTCCACTTCAGTTCTAGCAGCTTCACTCAATGTATCTGTGTGCGTTAAAGTCCCTGGCTTGAATGGCAGCTGCCCATCCATATGTCTGCCATCATGGTTCTTGCTTTTGTGGGAATTAAATATTGAATAGACACTTATTTCAAATACACAATCCTGGTAGGGGCACTGCACTTTCTGGCACATTCGGATATGTGTACGTAAATGTGGAAAAAAAATCCTTTTCTGCACATGGCTCTTTGAAATCACAAAGTTGACAGTGGAACACATGATTTCTTGCATCAATATAATGATCACTAATCAGTGAGTGCAGTCTTGATGAATGTACCTTTAGTGCATTAAAAGACTTAAATGTGCAGGGGCATTGCTTATGAGGACATGGTAATGGCAATGTTCTTGTCTCAACCAATCAGAGTGATCAGCTCGCAGCTCCTGGAGGATTTTTGTGGTGAACCTAGAAACAGGGATGCCTAGATGCATGCGGCTCTCTGACTCTTGCCTTGCGGCTTGTGAAGCAGCCACTGGCTTTCTGAAAATGCATCTAAACAAGTCATAATGATCCTCAATGCTGCAGTTCTCTCCACAAACAAGAGCTGCAGGCTACTTGCAGAAACTTTGCTGTCCTAATGGCCCTAACTGACCCAGTCAGAGTTGCCAGTTTTGACTGATTTCAGCTGCACCGAACTCCACATAAGAGCTGCTGTCAGTAGGTCCGTATATATAATGAAAAAGAAACGCCCACATTCTGGAGGCATTATTGTATTTTCACCATGTACTGTTGCATAAGAATGCCCTTACTCCGTGTAATATTTAGGATAACCATTCCTTGCTATAAAAAAAAAAAAAAAAAAAGCTGAATGTTACTGATTTGGCAACGCAGCAGGATATGCAACGCTTTGTTGGGGGGGGCTCTCTGCTGAGTGCGGCTCTTGTTGCATTAACAGTGACTATCACTGCCCTATGACGACGTTCTCTAGCTTTATTTATTAAATAAAGAGCGTTTGCCGCTCGCTCCAGACAAGCGGAGCGCTGACACAAAAGTGGCAGTTTAGTGACCAGCCATGAGCGTTTTTGACGCTAAAAACGCATTTGGTCTAACACACCGCTAGCGACTCTCATTCCACACTGAGAATTGAAAATCTGCACTTCACCGTCACCGTGTCGAGTTAGTTGTCAATTAGCTGTCGAGTAGTTGTCGATGAGTTGCAGTAACATTGAAGCACTGACTGATTCCCTTTATTCGTTTATCAAACTGAAGAGTCAAGTTTAGGTTAAAATAAACCACCCAGGACGACTCTACGCCATTTTGCAATCTAATCCTGTAAAGCGGGTCGAGGCAAATTATGTTAAGTTACATACCGGAGCTTAAAAGTGACGTTTTCATTAGCGTTAGCCGCTAGACTGAATGTCGTGGTGAGGCTCATCTCTTTCTTCCCACTTTTTATTGTGTTAGAGAGCTACAGCGGGCTGCTACTAGATATATACATTATATATGTTTTTTTGTAAGGTATGTGGTCAATTTCATGATCCATTTTGTATGATTCTCATGTGGGAGCGGAGCTGGAGCCGGTTGCTTGTGTTAATATTAACATGAGTCAGCAAATATTTTTATCACCTTCTACATGAAAAAAAAAAAAATAATTCACCTGTCGCAATAATATGTGAATAATAAAGTCATAAATGACAAATGAAACCATATTTAAGTTGAATAACTTACCTAAAGAGGAGGTCAGAGTCTTCCAACGGTCAAGTCTGCAAAGTTTCCAGAAGCTTCTTGCAGTGCTTCACTGCGCATGTGCACTGCTGAACTCAAGCAAGTCCTCCAGTAAAAAAATTTCAAGTCCAGTGAACACAAAAGAACTGAGTCTTACATTCTTTTCTAAAGAGGCACATTACTCACATTCCTTGAGTTCAATCAACAGGATAGTAAGACTTAAGTAACGTACAATAGTGATTTGAGTAAGAACAGAAATTAACTTTTAGAGTGTATACATATATATATATATATATATATATATATATATATATATATATATATATATATATATATATATATATATATATATATATATATATATATATATGAGAGAGAGAGAGAGATGTCCTTTGTCACCAGAGAGGCAACAGGCCTTGTATGTGGAACCAGTGTTGAGGTAGTTACTGAAAAAGTAACCAGATGCCATCACCATGTAGTTTATTCATAACTGGTGGAAAAAAGTAACTGAGGTACAACATGAGTTTATGTAAGTCAAACCAGTACATCTTATTCTTTCAATCATTCATTCATTCATTCATTTTCTATTCCACTTAATCCGATTCAGGGTGACTTGGAAGCTGAAGCGTCCCAGCCATCATCAGCAAAGGGACATGTATGATCAAAAACATAAATATATTAATATAATAATAAAATCAACAAGTAGGTAGGTAAGTATGTAGGTAGTTAGGTACATAGATAGGTAAGTTAGTAGGTAGGTAGAAAAACAAGTAGCAGGATGAAGCAAGAGCTGCTGGACCAACATGTTTCATTCAGCTGCTGACGGACATGGTTGTGCTAGCTAGGTTACCTTATTTTAACAGTAATGCTGTGCAGTATTGATAACTGTGTTACAGTAACACATTACTACACCGTTTAGGAACAGCTGTTGTCTTCCCAACACATTCTGTGTCTGCAGTCTTGTCAACAAATCTTCCATCTACAAAATGAATTATGATTGAATTCATTTGAAGAAATGGCAGCGAACGTCCACACCATGCCATGTTGGACATCAGCCTGCAGATACAGCAGAAGCTGGATGGCGAGCCCGGGGAAGTGATGACTCATCGGTCAGAAAGCTGAATACCCGCCTGCTGTGAATCAGTTTGTATTCATTCAGCTGGTAAATCTCTTGGTACGGACCCCCCACGCCTGGCAGCAGCTTCAGGCAGAATCTGGCAGACGACTGGTTTACTTCACGCAGTCAGTTGCCATGGTAACAGACTCAGGGTTCTGTCACAGAAAAGGTGGCATTCTGCTCACCTTTAGGCGTTTCAGCGTGAGCTCCTCGCTTCCTGTTCAGCCTTCATCCGAAGAGGAGGCTGCACACTGTTTCCCACCATGAGGAGGCAGGATTCATGTTTCCCACATTTAACAGGGTTTATTCTCATCATCCACTGATGTACTCAAGCTTCATCTTTCCTCTGAGCGTCTGCAGGATCCATGGACCCATGGACAGGTTCTCTGCAAGACCAGATTCCAGACGGGAACGTCCCTCCTGGCTTCCTGAAATCTGTTCAATTCCTGTTTAGAAATACTGCAACCCTCCTTTGTTTAACTAAGCCCCTTTATGTTCCCCTTCTTCCTTATTTATTTCCTTGTTGTGCCTAAAAACGGTGGCTCTGCGATGCACATGTGGGAGAGGAGGAGGAGGAGGAGGAAGGGAGCATCTACAGTATGCAGAGGGAGCGACTGCATCCTCCATCTGACTGTCAGACTGTCAAACCTCGCAGGAGAGAAAGTTTCTGAGGCGTAGTTTGGGAGGAAAAGCGCGAGAGAAGCAGGGGAATCTGCGGTGGCCAGCTGCACGAGGGGAGATAGTGGAGGAAGGCTTTTAATTCTCAATCCCCACAGAGCCTTTGAAAATTACCAATCTTCTTATCACAGACGCAGGGCTGCTTATGCAAATTGTTGTGGAGTGGAACGTTTAAACGGAAAATTACTCGACAGCATTTTTTCTCCCCCCTCCCCCCTCTTCCACACAGAAAGCCTGTTTTGAGTCTCAGATAAGAAGATGAATTGCTCTCTCCGTGCTTTGAAGCGCGTCAGGATTTAAAGACTCCAGCCTCGGCTCTGGTCTAACGCCGCTGCTCTCGCTGCCTTTGTAGCAGAAAACAGGCTGGGGAAAGAAGAAAAAGCATTTCAAAACAACATAGATTCTGTTCTCCAACACATCGGCACCGCCTGAGGAGACAAGAAGCAGAGAAAATATATGAATATCCCCTAAACCGCAGCTCGTCGCTGCCTTTCCTGCAATCATTTCACTCATGCAGTCAATCCTGCTTTTTAAGCCACTGCAAGAAACAGACATGAATAAATCCCAGATTCTGTCTTTAATAAAAATAAAAGAAAGCTTGAAATCAAAGCTTTGATAGTGTTAATGTGGAAATAAGCACTTTCATATAAACTTTATGCCACTTTTCTCCCCTCAAACAGACAAGGATTTAAGTTCCTAATTAGCAAAAAGGAAATAAATATTTTTATTGAACTCAAGAAAATGTGTAAGAATAAGCATTGTGACAAAACAAGTAAAAAAATCCACATCATCACACTGAAACAATATAAATATGAATTCAGTTTGGAGCAATGGAGCACTGCTGCAACATGGATCCTCTGGAGGACTCTGGGAAGCTGCCAGCAGCGCCTGTCGGGCCTGTCGGAGGGAAGCCCCCACAAGGCTGGGATGGGTTTCTGGTGGTGCCATACCAACATTTAAAAGTTCTTCTGAAATGGTCTAATAGACAGATAAATAAATAACAATAAAGAGATTAATGAAAACATGATAAATCAAATAAATTCAGGAAAATTGTAATAAAAAAAAGTCAATAATATAATAATATATAAATAATATTAAAAAAAACAATACAATAAAGATAAAATCCCCGATAAAATAACAGCAGAAGTAACAAACCAGGATTTACTCCGTATTTCAGCTGGTCAGACGTCCAAGGAAAAAATATGCCTTTCAGTCTGGACTGAAACTGATCTGAGAACTGAGAGAACCTGCCAGACAGGAGGACTGCTCCAAAGTCTGGGTTCTGCCACAGAGAAGCTTTACCCCCTCCGGTCTTCAGCCTGGCTTTAGGGACCTCCGGCAGGACCTCAGGGTGCAGCAGCTGACTGAAATAAGGCGGAGTTTAAACGCTTAGAAACAGTCCATAACACCTGAAATTTCAGCTGAAAGGCAACAGTTGGACAAGTGATGGATCCACGTCTTCATTCTGGTCACGGCGATCTGCAGCTCTGTCAGCGCTGCCAGGACCCCGGTCCAACCGACACCCAGTGAAACCCAGTAATCCAAATGAGAAGTTCCTCTTTCAAAGTCATCCAGAGGAAGATACGATTTAATGTTTGCAAGCGTCCTCAGCTGGACGAAACTGATGTGACAAAACGCTGATGTGTTTGTGGAATTTAAACAGAGGATCAAGCATCACAACTAGAGTTTTACGGCAGCAAGAGGACAGACAAGAAGACAGACAACCATTCACACACACTCCTAGAGAAAAGTTAGAGTAACCAGTTAACCTAACATGCATGTGTTTGGACGATGGGAGGAAGCCGGAGAACCCAGAGAGAACCCACACAGACACCAGGAGAACATGTTATTCCACACAGAAAGGCCGGCATATGGGAAACGAATGGACGATAATATTAACCTTTATGTTCAACTCTACACAAACTCTTTATATTAACCCTTTAAAGCCCAGCACGGCATTTCAAACAGTTTCTGAGACATTTTGCATAACTTCATGGTAAAAACTTAGCTCTAAGTCCTGTTAAACCAGATCCCACTAAAACCAGTCCATCACATGGTAAAATCCCAACAAATGTGTCAGTTTTTTTTACATTTTGTTAAAGGGACAAATAAAGATAAAAACAGGACTTTTCTTGCCATTTGTTCATGTGTCGGGCCTTAAAGGGTGGCAGGAAGACCGTCCCACATGATGCAGACCTGGTTTTATACTCAGCTGGTTGAACTGTGTTTGTCTGGGCTTTGTTCACTCGGCTCAAGTCGTTTAGAAGATAGTCTGGAATATTTCCTTTCTCTGCACCACACAAAACTGCTGTTCCACTTTCAGCCAACCAACTCGCTCATAGCGGGGGCTCCAGAGGAGTTTTGGGTGTGACATTCACACATTATACCATGACCCACACGCGTGATCCAACAGGAGCTGAAGCAACGCACCAGCTAGCATCAACGAGGTTTTTACCTCTGAAAATTCTTGCCTTAAAGCAGACTCAGACTTTGAGCCGTCCCCACTACGGATCAGGTCTGACCAATGCCTGCTGGTAATAACGTCCATAATGCACCTTAACACCTTCATAAGACAGAAAAACACTCAACATGCAGGTTTTTAACATTAACAGGACCTTAAGATGTCATTTTGGTGAAGACAATTTCTTTGTTTTCATTGTGAAAATAAATCATTCATGAAAGATTTACATGAACTTGTTGTCATTAAATAGATGTTAGCTAGCTAACACATGAAAATAGGACATAAATGTATACAATATTATTCTATATTTTAAAATTAAGCTGTTTTGATCAGCTAGGTTTATTAAGTTTTGGAGAAATTAATTTACTTAGAACAAAAGTATTATTTAAAAGAAAGTTAAATAATTAAATCTGTCTCAGTTGGCAGTAAATGAGTTGAATTGTCATTATTAATTATTTAGTTATTTAGAGCAGTGCATATGAAGTTAGTTTAACAGTAATGTTAAAATAAAACAAATTGAAGTGGAAATTATTTGCCTTGTGTTTTTTTTTTTTTTTTTAATTAGTTCGTTTTTACTTTTGCTCCTAAAAGCAGTGCTATTATCCCTCTTAGTCTTCTCCTGTTGGGGACTTGAGAGTCCTGGTTGGAGTCCAATCACCCAGTCCACCAAGTGACTGAAAACCAGCAGGAGAACATTAAATGGAGATTTTGGCTCATTTTTGGAGAACATGACCCCAACGTTGTTCATTAACAGAAGCTCCATCCTTCTCACCTCTACCGGGTTATAAAGGGGACTAATCAGGCTTTCCTGCTACATATAAAACAACACCAATTGCTTTTATTAAACAGAAAAAAAAAGACCAAATCCATACAACCCCAGTGAGGTCAAACTTCCAGCCAGCAGCTATTTTCCAGTCAAAGTCCTGGTCCTATATCCATCTTATACGGATCCTCTATCAGATTCCTTTCAGGTCCATGTTGACTCGGTTGCCTGTACTTGCTGATTTGCTCTCTACAACATCAAGAGAATCAGATGTACCTGACACAACACACGACTCAACTTTTGGTTCAGGCTTTGGTCATTTCGCGCATCGATGATTGCAATTCCCTTCTGGCAGGTCTGCCTGCATGCTCTGTGAAACCTCTGCAGATGATCCAGAACACCACAGAGGGTCTATTTTTCAAACAATCCAAACGAGTTTGTGTCACTCCTTTGCTAATCACACTTCCACACTTCCAATTCAGCTGCATTGGTCAGAGGAGTTGAAGAACTTAGCCCAGTTCTTTACAACAAACATTTTAGTATTAATTCTTTGTATTGTGTTCTGGATGGTAGTATTCAGAACGTTGTTCCTGCTCTGGATGGTAGTATTCAGAACGTTGTTCCTGTTCTGGATGGTAGTATCCAGAATGTTGTTCCTGTTCTGGATGGTAGTATCCAGAATGTTGTTCCTGTTCTGGATGGTAGTACTGTCATGAGTTGGGTTTTTCCCTTTGCTTTGTTTTCAGGGTTCCTGTTTTATTTTGTAGTTTTCCTGTTTAGTTCCCTCGGTTCTTGTTTAGCTTCATTGATTTCCTGTTATTGAGTTCACCTGGTTTCATTTTGTTAATTACTTCACCTGTCTCATTGTGTTCTGTGTATTTATACCCCTCACTTTTTGTCTTGTGTTGCTGGTTCATTTGTTGGTTTTGGCCCTCACCGTGTCTTGGATTAAAGTGATGTCTGATTTCTGCATACCGGCTTCCCGACTCCTGCATTTGGGTCCACATCCCTACAGCCACCATGACAAGTATCCAGAATGTTGTTCCTGTTCTGGATGGTAGTATCCAGAACGTTGTTCCTGTTCTGGATGGTAGTATCCAGAACGTTGTTCCTGGTCTGGATGGTAGTATCCAGAATGTTGTTCCTGTTCTGGATGGTAGTATCCAGAATTTTGCCAGGATCCACATCTATCTTTGATATCTTGGAAAACCTGATGGAAACTTTTCCTGGATTTTCTCACCATTTATTGTGGAGTTATATGCAGATATACTGAAAATGGTCTGTCTCACAATGAAGAAGAATCCTTCACAACATTCTTGCATACAGATGCTGATCTGGATCAGAGTCTAATTTGGACCAGGGTCCGTTCTCAGAAACACGTGATGAAGATCCGTCCAGGAGGTTTTAAATAAGTTTCAGACAGACAGACAAACCGTGGAGGTAATGATGTCCCCAAAATGTGTCTGAGAGGAGTTTGTGTCTGTATGATGAACCCACAATAATTTACATTGGGTGGGCTATGCTCTGGAAGGTGCAGGTTCAAGTCCTCAGGCTTCAGCGACTGAAGTCAACCATTGTGGGCCCCTGTGGAAGGCCCATAACCACAGCAGCCTGGCTCTTGCTCTTGCTGTGACCAGTGATGGATTCTAGGGCTGTCACAACATGTTTAAATGGCAATTCTCACAATTCTTTAATACTTCTGATTTTTGTACAAAACCTTTTTTTTTTCTTTGTCGTTTTTCTTGATTTCAATTAGGAAAAAAACAACAGAGTAGCTGAACCATTACTTTGCTTCTTTAATGCCCAAGAAGACATGTAAAGAGATCAATGAAAACAATAAAAATGAAAAAAAAAAAGATCATGAATTTTTATTTATTTGAAAAAAATTGATTTTTTTTTTTTCTTAAAAAATCGATTTGAAATTGGGAAGCAAAACATCCCGAAATTCATTTTTTCACTTCAGTTTTCCCACCCCTGATGAATTCTCTTTTCTTCTCCTCACAGAGGCAGTTAAGGAAAAGGAAGTGTTACCTCCTGGTGGCCGGAGCCATCATCCTCTCCATCCTCATCCTCATCATTGCTGTTTCAGCCAGAAAATGAGCCAGGACTGTTGGTAAGAGCCGCGACGGGCCCCATATCATTGTCTCTGCCATTTTGGTTTTAATAATGTTGGTGATGCACCGAGCTGGCATTTAGCTGTTATTACTTCTTTTTTTATAACATCAGGCAGTGCCTCCCACTTGTGGTGTCACCATATGAGGTTTGTGACATTTCCCAAATGCGCCCTTCATTTTACACAACATTTAAACTTACACGCATGTGCTGAGACCGAGCGGCAGGTTGTTGTGCAGCTCAGTGTTCATGATTTTCTGTGATGGAGTCCTGCAGGTGAGATCTTTCTTCTTGTGGAGGTTTTTCATCTTTGTGTCTTCAACCTTTGTCGTCAGAAACTGTTGAAAAATGTTCCTCCTGCATGGTAATGCAGCAGGATCCAGGTAATTACAGCAGCACTCATGGCTGGAAAAGCTTCTGTTTGTTCTGTTACGGGATGTTCAATACAAGACGTCTCGGCTTGCAGAACGTATTGATTGTCATTTCTTTCCCTCTGGGGGAGGAGAATGGAAATTCACTGGAACAAAGCGTTCTATTCATGAAACAGCAGCTAGGATCGATGCTGCTGTGGTGAGTGGTCCATGCTGAGGCCCAGCAGCTGATGGTCAACCCTCAGAAATTACAGCAAGATGCTGTGAGAGCTGATAATAGTAACACACTGCTGTGAGTCCTTTGCTGTCTTGCATTTGTATTTACTTTTATTGATGAGTGGCACAGTATGGATTAGATTATCATTGTACTGTTTTATCAGTCATTATCCTTCAAGTCCAGATATTATTCCCTTTATTAACCCTTAAACCTCCACCTGTCCGGTATCCCTTCTATCATCATCAGTTTCTCTGGAGCGGCACTTTGGGATGGATAGCCTACGGCCATTTCAATTACAATTAGTAAATGTTCCAAAAGATTATTTTTCATAATAATTACTTGACTGAAACGCTGCTGTGAAGTGAGGCAGGAACCTAAAGCCCGGATGCTTCAGTCAGACGGACCAGAAGGTCGTTCTACAGGGTCTGAGGTTATCGGCATCTAACCAGTGCCATCATAACACCGTACCCTGTCATTTCAGCTAAGCACGTCCTCTCCATCTTTATGATCCACTTTCCCTGTCAGTCCCACCTAACCTTAACCGAACTCCACCCCAACCCCATCCCATACCTGTCAAGGGAACTCCTCCCTCACTCCTCCTCTATCTCCCACACACAGTCAAATCTGGGAAAGAGCTCATCCACCTCCAGGTTCCCCAACCCAGGTTCATCTGAGTTGGCCCCACCCTCTACACACACCATCATATAATGGTGGTGAGCCTGAAACCAGACATCGAGTTGAAGGTTCATGTCTTTGTTCTACAATGTCCCAACACACCTCCGGGTCCTCGCAGTGTGAGCTGTGGATTCCACCCTGACAGACACCACTGGGCGTCACCGGGGGGGGGGGGGGGGGGGGCATCCAGAACACCAAGTGTTTACCTCTCCCACTGCTAAAGTGTCCAGCTGGCAAACAGACATAGATAGCAGGAAGTTAGCAGTTAGCCTTGCTGCTCCCCTCACTGAGCATGGAACTTCTTCATGGAGAAGCAAAACTGTAGCTGTCAAGCTGCAAACAGGTGGAACAAACAGCCAGTGGAGATTAAACTCTCACCACATGTTCAAATCCAGATCCAAACATTTCTATTCTCATGTGTTTCTCATGCATGAAATCTGCAGGGTAACTTTACTGATCTTGCTTTCATTAATTTAATTTAATTTGTTATTTTATTGTGATTTTTGGTATTATTGTTGTCTTCTAATGTGTTTAATGTTTGATGGAAAGCCCTTTGAACTGTTTGCTACATGAAAGCTGCTGCACGGATAAACCGGCCTTTCCTGAAAAATAATGATCCTCTATGGCTGGAATAAAGCCAAGAAGACGTTTGGGATGCAGCAGGTAGATAGTAGCAGGAAGACGTGTGGAAACATGGAAACTGTGTGTGTGTGTGTGTGTGTATTTCAGACGTGAGAGAATGATGTGTAGATGAGAAAAGGCTTGGTCCCTGCTGATCTATGTGTGTTATTTCTACAAACTTCTGGTTGCTCTTTATGGTGCTTTATCTGTTCATACAGTCATTTTACATCATTTTAGCCTCAGAATCTGACAGCTGAGGCTGAAACGTCATGTCTCCATGGAAACATCACGTCTGCATGGAAACATCACGTCTGCATGGAAACATCACGTCTGCATGGAAACATCACGTCTCCATGGAAACATCAGGTCTGCATGGAAACATCACATCTGCATGGAATTGTCACGTCTGCATGGAAACATCACGTCTGCATGGAAACGTCACGTCTGCATGGAAACGTCACGTCTGCATGGAAACGTCACGTCTGCATGGAAACGTATCGTCTGCATGGAAACATCACGTCTGCATGGAAACATCAGGTCTGCATGGAAACATCACATCTGCATGGAATTGTCACGTCTGCATGGAAACATCACGTCTGCATGGAAACGTCACGTCTGCATGGAAACGTATCGTCTGCATGGAAACATCACGTCTGCATGGAAACATCACGTCTGCATGGAAACATCACGTCTCCATGGAAACGTATCGTCTCCATGGAAACGTATCGTCTGCATGGAAACGTATCGTCTGCATGGAAACATCACGTCTGCATGGAAACATCACGTCTGCATGGAAACATCACGTCTGCATGGAAACATCACGTCTCCATGGAAACGTCGAGTCTGCATGGAAACGTCACATCTGCATGGAAACGTCGAGTCTGCATGGAAACGTCGAGTCTGCATGGAAACGTCGAGTCTGCATGGAGACATCACGTCAGCATGGAAACATCACGTCTGCATGGAGACATCACGTCTGCATGGAGACATCACGTCTGCATGGAAACGTCACGTCTGCATGCTGACTGGGGTCAATAGCTTCAGTGTCTGCAGGACAGTTTAAATGGAAAACAGGCAGACAAAAACAACAACATGACTTGGAGCAATGAGAGTTAAGCAGTTAACTTCCGTGAGGTTTTGAAGGAACTGACTCATCCTGACAGCTGTCCTCGCAGGTTTACACGGTTCTTTTAATAGAAACTTTTTTGTTTGTTTTTTTTCCCGAGAAGAGAATGACAAATCAACACTGATAGCTCGGTGAGCGATGCTGAGCTGAAGGAGTTTTTATTGTGATGAAAGTGGCTCCTTTTAACCTATTAGATCACCATGGTAACATGACTGAACTCATGACCTGCTCTAGAGTGCAGGGCAGCATGACCGAAATTATACATTGCAATATTTTCCTAAATTACAACAGTTGCACAGTATATTTATCCTCCATGACTCCCTCTCCATCGAGATCTCAGAAATAAAAGGCTCCTTTTCTTTTATTATATTTATTCATTTTTTATTAATCAGTGGTAATTTATGTATTTTATTTTTATATTTAATTTATTTATTTAGTTGCTCCTTCTTGTTTTCACCTTGTAGTACACTACATGCTTTAGGTTGGAAAAGTATCATGGAAAGATGAGTCATCTTTTCCATACAGTATAAATAAAAAAAGCAACGTCTGTTAAAGTAAAATAAAGCAATGCTTTTCAGTAATGTATGAACGGGTTAATGTCCACAGATAAAGATGTCTGAAAGCGACTTCTGACAGCAGGATCCTCCTTTTTTCTGCGTTAACTTATAAAATCCAGACCAGAAAAAGAAACGTCTGTTTTTAGAACACAGTGCAACACTCAGCTGCAAATCAAAAACTGGAAAAGTGTTGTCAGGAAACATTTCATGATGCTGTGGTTGGTGTGAAAGATGGATGACTGAGCCTTCCTGATGTGATTTATTGCGCTTCGCAGAGCAACACTGAACTCCAGACAGTTTTACTGGTGTTTTGAGGATCAGACTGTTCACTGACAAACAGATTAAATGGAGCATGTTTGCTTTTAAAATCTTATTTTTTTCTATTTCCAGCCAATAAAACAAGCAGGTTCCTCTGATCCTTTCTGACAAACCACAATAAATTTCATACCATTATAATCTTCTTTCTGCCAGAAGTTCCCAGAAATCCAGATCATATTCCCGTTTTCTTAACTTTATAAATAATTGTTGATCCAGGTTGGTAGTGGGCAGCAGAGCACTGGACCAGAATGTCCACCAGACCAGACCAGAACGCCCACCAGACCAGAACGCCCACTAGACCAGAACATCCACTAGACCAGAACGTCCACCAGACCAGAACGCCCACTAGACCAGAACATCCACTAGACCAGAACGTCCACCAGACCAGAACGCCCACTAGACCAGAACATCCACTAGACCAGAACGTCCACCAGACCAGACCAGAACGCCCACCAGACCAGCACGCCCACTAGACCAGAATATCCACTAGACCAAAACGTCCACCAGACCAGAACGCCCACTAGACCAGAACATCCACCAGACCAGAACATCCGCCAGACCAGAACATCCGCCAGACCAGACCAGAACGCCCACCAGACCAGAACGCCCACTAGACCAGAACATCCACTAGACCAGAACGTCCACCAGACCAGAACGCCCACTAGACCAGAACGCCCACTAGACCAGAACATCCACTAGACCAGAACGTCCACCAGACCAGAACGCCCACTAGACCAGAACATCCACCAGACCAGAACGTCCACCAGACCAGAACATCTGCCAGACCAGAACATCCGCCAGACCAGACCAGAACGCCCACCAGACCAGAACGCCCACTAGACCAGAACATCCACTAGACCAGAACGTCCACCAGACCAGACCAGAACGCCCACCAGACCAGAACGCCCACTAGACCAGAACATCCACTAGACCAGAACGTCCACCAGACCAGACCAGAACGCCCACCAGACCAGCACGCCCACTAGACCAGAACATCCACTAGACCAGAATGTCCACCAGACCAGACCAGAACGCCCACTAGACCAGAACATCCACTAGACCAGAACATCCACCAGACCAGAACATCCGCCAGACCAGAACATCCGCCAGACCAGAACATCCACCAGACCAGACCAGAACGCCCACCAGACCAGAACGCCCACTAGACCAGAACATCCACTAGACCAGAACGTCCACCAGACCAGAATGCCCACTAGACCAGAACATCCACCAGACCAGAACGTCCACCAGACCAGAACATCCGCCAGACCAGAACATCCACCAGACCAGAACGTCCACTAGACCAGAACGTCCACCAGACCAGAACATCCACCAGACCAGAACATCCACTAGACCAGAACGTCCACCAGACCAGAACATCCACTAGACCAGAACATCCACCAGACCAGAACATCCACTAGACCAGAACATCCACCAGACCAGAACATCCGCCAGACCAGAACATCCACCAGACCAGAACATCCGCCAGACCAGACCAGAACGCCCACCAGACCAGAACATCCGCCAGACCAGAACATCCACCAGACCAGAACGTCCACTAGACCAGAACGTCCACCAGACCAGAACGTCCACCAGACCAGAACGTCCACCAGACCAGAACATCCACCAGACCAGAACGTCCACCAGACCAGAACGTCCACTAGACCAGAACGCCCACCAGAGCAGAACGTCCACCAGACCAGAACATCCACCAGACCAGACCAGAACGTCCACTAGACCAGAACGTCCACCAGACCAGAACATCCACCAGACCAGAACGTCCACCAGACCAGAACGTCCACCAGACCAGAACTCATGGTTCCATTTATTTTTATTTTATTTGTTGATTTTAGCGCTGAAGAGTAACTATAAACATAAAAGAGAACAAGAAATCTTTCAAAACCCTTTCAAAAGACTTTCAAAGCCTGTGTGATGATAAAGACGTACATTTAGGGAAAACTTCTCAACCTTCTGATTGGCGGTCAATCGGATTAAACGTAGCTGCTGATGGAACGTCATGATGTCACTGTGTTGGTGGAACATGTCTTGTAGGCGTTGTCACTCCATCATGGCTCCTCCTCCTCCTCCTCCCTGCTGAGTTTCAGCTTCGTTAACGTTATAATATAAATTTTGTGGGTCATGCTGTCGACTTGCTCCAGCAGAGATGCATGCGCAGCTTCACCAGCCGACTGTTTTCCATCCTGCTGGACGCCAACGCCGTTCAGCCATTTCTCTTTGACCACTGAACCCTCCGTCTCTTTGGCTTCCAGGATCGATACTTCCATGATCACATCTACAGAAACAACTCAGCTGATATTTAATGAAACCTGTAAATTAGTTTCAGATGTTCAGACTGAAGTGACATAAATGGAAATAAAGACATTCAGAAGAAATAAAAAGCAATTTAAAAACAACCAAATACCAACAGACGGACTGATAACCCTCCTCATGTATGTAAATGTTTGTGTGTTTCTGATGTTAAACTGCAGCTACACACCCACAAGACGTCATCCTGGCTGCTGTGTGCGACCCAGCCGGCTGTGGAAACATTATTTTATTACATGTTAACAATAAAGCTGCCAGTGAAAAGCAGCTGTAGACGTTACAAAAGGTCCAATGCAAACAATCTTCACATATTTTATAGAAAGAATAAAACTACCTGGAGAAGCAGAAAGCAAATGAAAGAGTGTGTGGAGTGTGGGTGAAGGAGTGATAGAACAGCAGCAGAAGAGGCACAAAGGAGAATAGCAAGAGCAATCCATCAGTTTAATGAGGGTGACAATGACAGAACTAAGCGGGGAGCCACTTCTTCCCTAAAATCAATAGCCTGGCTCTTTATGGCGCTCTAAATAATGCAATAACTGCACCCTGACACTTATTCCTATAGCAATGATGTCACAGGAACTGCCCTCACATGTTGTTTACGGCGTCATTTGGGGAGAAGGATCCTCTGGATGTATCTGCTCGTGTGCACGGTGGAGGCTTCCTGCCAGGAATCAGGATTTCTCTCTTTACAAAAGGAAAAACGGTTAATTAAGCCAGATGCTGCAGCTGCTCATCGGTTAGAAACTAAACGGAAACTGTAAATTAATTCACTGGCTGGAATGACCTCAGATTATTCTGGTGTTTCATTGAAGAAGGTTTATATTTGTGGTTAAAGTTGCATCATTTGCATGTTTTCTGATTCCAAATCAATTTACTAAGTCAGAACTTCGTCATGGTGCAACGATGCCTCCATGTTCTAATAGGAATTTGTGGTTACTAGGACTTAGACTACGACTGGTGAAAGTACGACTGGTGAAACTACGACTGGTGAAAGTACGACTGGTGAAACTACGACTGGTGAAAGTACGACTGGTAAAACTACGACTGGTGAAACTACAACTGGTAAAACTACGACTGGTGAAAGTACGACTGGTGAAACTACGACTGGTGAAAGTACGACTGGTAAAACTACGACTGGTGAAACTACGACTGGTGAAAGTACGACTGGTGAAATTACGACTGGTGAAACTACGACTGGTGAAAGTACGACTGGTGAAAGTACGACTGGTGAAAGTACGACTGGTGAAACTACGACTGGTGAAACTACGACTGGTGAAACTACGACTGGTGAAAGTACGACTGGTAAAACTACGACTGGTGAAACTAGGACTGATGAAACTACGACTGGTGAAACTACGACTGGTGAAAGTACGACTGGTGAAACTACGACTGGTGAAAGTACGACTGGTGAAATTACGACTGGTGAAACTACGACTGGTGAAAGTACGACTGGTGAAACTACGACTGGTGAAACTACGACTGGTAAAACTACGACTGGTGAAACTAGGACTGGTGAAACTAGGACTGGTAAAAGTACGACTGGTGAAAGTACGACTGGTAAAACTACGACTGATGAAACTACGACTGGTGAAACTACGACTGGTGAAAGTACGACTGGTAAAACTACGACTGATGAAACTACGACTGGTGAAACTACGACTGGTGAAAGTACGACTGGTGAAAGTACGACTGGTGAAACTACGACTGGTGAAAGTACGACTGGTAAAACTACGACTGGTGAAAGTACGACTGGTAAAACTACGACTGGTGAAAGTACGACTGGTGAAACTACGACTGGTGAAAGTATGACTGGTGAAACTACGACTGGTGAAACTACGTCTGGTAAAACTACGACTGGTGAAACTACGACTGGTAAAACTACGACTGGTGAAACTACGACTGGTGAAACTACGACTGGTAAAACTACGACTGGTGAAACTAGGACTGGTGAAACTACGACTGGTGAAAGTACGACTGGTGAAACTACGACCGGTGAATCTACGACTGGTGAAACTACGACTGGTGAATCTACGACCGGTGAAACTACGACCGGTGAAACTACGACCGGTGAAACTACGACTGGTGAAACTACGTCTGGTAAAACTACGACTGGTGAAACTACGACTGGTAAAACTACGACTGGTGAAACTACGACTGGTGAAAGTACGACTGGTGAAACTACGACTGGTAAAACTACGACTGGTGAAACTACGACTGGTGAAACTAGGACTGGTGAAACTAGGACTGGTGAAAGTACGACTGGTGAAACTACGACTGGTAAAACTACGACTGGTGAAACTATGACTGGTGAAACTACGACTGGTGAAACTAGGACTGGTGAAACTACGACTGGTGAATCTACGACTGGTGAAACTACGACTGGTAAAACTACGACTGGTGAAACTACGACTGGTGAAACTACGACTGGTGAAACTACGACGGGTGAAAGTACGACGGGTGAAACTACGACTGGTGAAAGTACGACTGGTGAAACTACGACTGGTGAAAGTACGACTGGTGAAACTACGACTGGTGAAAGTACGACTGGTGAAACTACGACTGGTGAAACTACGACGGGTGAAAGTACGACGGGTGAAACTACGACTGGTGAAAGTACGACTGGTGGAAGTACGACTGGTGAAAGTACGACTGGTGAAACTACGACTGGTGAAAGTACGACTGGTGAAAGTACGACTGGTAAAACTACGACTGGCGAAACTACGACTGGTGAAAGTACGACTGGTGAAAGTACGACTGGTGAAAGTACGACTGGTAAAACTACGACTGGTGAAACTACGACTGGTGAAACTACGACTGGTGAAAGTACGACTGGTGAAAGTACGACTGATGAAACTACGACTGGTGAAACTACGACTGGTGAAAGTACGACTGGTGAAAGTACGACTGGTGAAAGTACGACTGGTGAAACTACGACTGCTAAAACTACGACTGGTGAAACTACGACTGGTGAAACTACGACTGGTGAAAGTACGACTGGTGAAAGTACGACTGATGAAACTACGACTGGTAAAACTACGACTGGTGAAAGTACGACTGGTGAAAGTACGACTGGTGAAACTACGACTGGTGAAAGTACGACTGGTGAAAGTACGACTGGTGAAACTACGACTGGTGAAAGTACGACTGGTGAAACTACGACTGGTGAAACTACGACTGGTGAAAGTACGACTGATGAAACTACGACTGGTGAAAGTACGACTGGTGAAAGTACGACTGGTGAAACTACGACTGGTGAAACTACGACTGGTGAAAGTACGACTGGTGAAAGTACGACTGGTAAAACTACGACTGGTAAAACTACGACTGGTGAAACTAGGACTGGTGAAAGTACGACTGGTGAAAGTACGACTGGTGAAAGTACGACTGGTGAAAGTACGACTGGTAAAACTACGACTGGTGAAACTACGACTGGTGAAACTACGACTGGTGAAACTACGACTGGTGAAAGTACGACTGGTGAAAGTACGACTGGTGAAACTACGACTGGTGAAAGTACGACTGGTGAAACTACGACTGGTGAAACTACGACTGGTGAAAGTACGACTGGTGAAACTACGACTGGTAAAACTACGACTGGTGAAACTACGACTGGTGAAACTATGACTGGTGAAAGTACGACTGGTGAAACTACGACTGGTGAAACTACGACTGGTGAAAGTACGACTGGTGAAACTACGACTGGTAAAACTACGACTGGTGAAACTACGACTGGTGAAACTACGACTGGTGAAACTACGACTGGTGAAACTACGACTGGTGAAAGTACGACTGGTGAAACTACGACTGCTAAAACTACGACTGGTGAAACTACGACTGGTGAAAGTACGACTGGTGAAACTACGACTGGTAAAACTACGACTGGTGAAACTACGACTGGTGAAACTACGACTGGTGAAAGTACGACTGGTGAAACTACGACTGGTGAAACTACGACTGGTGAAAATACGACTGGTGAAACTACGACTGGTAAAACTACGACTGGTGAAACTACGACTGGTGAAACTACGACTGGTGAAAGTACGACTGGTAAAACTACGACTGGTGAAACTACGACTGGTGAAACTACGACTGGTAAAACTACGACTGCTAAAACTACGACTGGTAAACTACGACTGGTGAAACTACGACTGCTAAAACTACGACTGGTAAAACTACGACTGGTGAAAGTACGACTGGTGAAAGTACGACTGGTGAAAGTACGACTGGTGAAAGTACGACTGGTGAAAGTACGACTGGTGAAACTACGACTGGTGAAAGTACGACTGGTGAAAGTACGACTGGTGAAACTACGACTGCTAAAACTACGACTGGTGAAACTACGACTGGTGAAACTACGACTGGTGAAAGTACGACTGGTGAAAGTACGACTGATGAAACTACGACTGGTAAAACTACGACTGGTGAAAGTACGACTGGTGAAAGTACGACTGGTGAAACTACGACTGGTGAAAGTACGACTGGTGAAAGTACGACTGGTGAAACTACGACTGGTGAAAGTACGACTGGTGAAACTACGACTGGTGAAACTACGACTGGTGAAAGTACGACTGATGAAACTACGACTGGTGAAAGTACGACTGGTGAAAGTACGACTGGTGAAACTACGACTGGTGAAACTACGACTGGTGAAACTACGACTGGTGAAAGTACGACTGGTGAAAGTACGACTGGTAAAACTACGACTGGTAAAACTACGACTGGTGAAAGTACGACTGGTGAAAGTACGACTGGTAAAACTACGACTGGTGAAAGTACGACTGGTAAAACTACGACTGGTGAAACTACGACTGGTGAAACTACGACTGGTAAAACTACGACTGGTGAAAGTACGACTGGTGAAAGTACGACTGGTGAAACTACGACTGGTGAAAGTACGACTGGTGAAACTACGACTGGTGAAACTACGACTGGTGAAAGTACGACTGGTGAAAGTACGACTGGTGAAACTACGACTGGTAAAACTACGACTGGTGAAACTACGACTGGTGAAACTATGACTGGTGAAAGTACGACTGGTGAAACTACGACTGGTGAAACTACGACTGGTGAAAGTACGACTGGTGAAACTACGACTGGTAAAACTACGACTGGTGAAACTACGACTGGTGAAAGTACGACTGGTGAAACTACGACTGGTGAAAGTACGACTGGTGAAACTACGACTGCTAAAACTACGACTGGTGAAACTACGACTGGTGAAAGTACGACTGGTGAAACTACGACTGGTAAAACTACGACTGGTGAAATTACGACTGGTGAAACTACGACTGGTGAAAGTACGACTGGTGAAACTACGACTGGTGAAACTACGACTGGTGAAACTACGACTGGTGAAAATACGACTGGTGAAACTACGACTGGTAAAACTACGACTGGTGAAACTACGACTGGTGAAACTACGACTGGTGAAAGTACGACTGGTAAAACTACGACTGGTGAAACTACGACTGGTGAAACTACGACTGGTAAAACTACGACTGGTAAAACTACGACTGGTAAACTACGACTGGTGAAACTACGACTGCTAAAACTACGACTGGTAAAACTACGACTGGTGAAAGTACGACTGGTGAAAGTACGACTGGTGAAACTACGACTGGTAAAACTACGACTGGTGAAAGTACGACTGGTGAAACTACGACTGGTGAAACTACGACTGCTAAAACTACGACTGGTAAAACTACGACTGGTGAAAGTACGACTGGTGAAAGTACGACTGGTGAAACTACGACTGGTGAAACTACGACTGGTAAACTACGACTGGTGAAACTACGACTGCTAAAACTACGACTGGTAAAACTACGACTGGTGAAAGTACGACTGGTGAAAGTACGACTGGTGAAACTACGACTGGTAAAACTACGACTGGTGAAAGTACGACTGGTGAAACTACGACTGGTGAAACTACGACTGGTGAAACTAGGACTGGTGAAACTAGGACTGGTGAAAGTACGACTGGTGAAAGTACGACTGGTAAAACTACGACTGGTAAAACTACGACTGGTGAAAGTACGACTGGTAAAACTACGACTGGTGAAACTACGACTGGTGAAACTACGACTGGTGAAACTAGGACTGGTGAAACTACGACTGGTGAAACTACGACTGGTGAAAGTACGACTGGTGAAAGTACGACTGGTGAAAGTACGACTGGTGAAACTACGACTGGTGATGAAGGCTTTGTTTAAGGAGGAAGTTAACACCTGTCACTCATCACTACGTTCTCACCTGCTCCTTCATCTCTCCAACTCTCCGATAAGATTATGGAACTGCATGAAAGAGTCCTTACTCTGGCTCCTGATGCTGTTTTCTGATGTTGACATCGTCGCTGGCTGCAGAATCAAACGTTGCAGCTCCAACAGCATGTCTGTACCTGTAAGTCTCTGCAGAACGACCCGTGCTGTTCTGGACACGCAGCTCCGTTTGTGTTCATCAACCTGTCAGAACTTTGGCAGAACTTCTGCATTATTCCTTCCTGCTGCTATCCTGCTGAATTTTCAACCGATACGCTGGAAGTCACATTTCCAGCACCTTTTCCTTGCTGATAAATATGAACGAGTTAATGCAGTGGATGCATGTTATATTTAGCCTGCAAAGCTGCTTCTGGGGCTGTGAAACACTGCAGACACGCTCACACTGAAAGAAGCTTATTCAAATGATGCAAAAAGCTAAGTTGACAGCACAAAGCTGGAAATCAGGAGTGCTGTCATCATCTGACAAAAAATAAATATTGAAAAACAACCTGGGAATCTTTAAAACATTTAATGTTGCTAGTAGCTGCTTGAGATTTGGGGAGAGGAACGTGCCGGATGCTGGAAGCAGGTACTTTGCATCCACGCAGCTGAATCTCTGCTTCTCTGAAGATCTGAGCCGCTGGAGAGGAACTTGTGAGCTGCTGCCACAGTTTGCCGAGTTCTTTGGGCATGGTATCGTTAATCCATGTCTATGAACGAGTGTGACAATAAGCTCTCTGTCTGAACAGCAATCCTCTTAGATGAAGCTTTGTGGGTAAACTCGCATCATGCAAATTCTAAACCCCATTAGCTTTGAGCGACTAGTCGGCTGCATTGAGATTAATGGCCAAGTGAGTACTTGATTTAATAGGGTTACTTCACATCTTCTGTGGGAAACATAAACAAGAAAGTTAATGCAAGACATTTGTCACTGACGTCCTCAATCTGGCTCCTCAGAGCAGGAGAAGTTAACCTGTTACTGGAGAAACAGCATGAAAAGTTTCTTTACTGGGACTCCATGATTATTTCCACCAAGTTTTAATTGTCTGAACTCTTGAAAAGTTAAAGGAAAGGAAGTGTGAGTGCGCTGCAACCGGCCATCTACCACAGTTTTTCAGATTAACTCAGGAAGAAGGGAGAAGGTGCTTTGCTGCTTTTCATGACAGGGTTGGAGAAACGTCTTATTTATCTTCTTCCATGGCATCAGCTTACTGGGAACTTTGAAGGGGATTACTGGCTGGGGTGGGTGAGGCTCTGTCACTGCAGAGTGGGAGACAACACGCTGTGACAACGGTGATCTGAGGGAGCTGCCGACTCACAGCTGTGGAGGAATGATTAGCCAAAAGTTGAGCTGAAGCCTTTAAAGACTTCCTCATGACCTTTAATCCCCAATCCAACCAAAACACCACTTTCCCTTCTGCTGCAAAACACAAACAAACAGTGAACAGCCCGCGCTTCCCAGCTGTCAGGATGCTCCGCTAGCGGCGTGCTACACCACCAAAACAGCCGAAAGCTGCATGGCTCATGAACCCGGATGAGGGTGAGCCTGATCCTGGTGGGAAAAGCAGCACTTGGCAAGCAGGGAGACAACAGCGCCGGTCAACAGCCAACAACAGTTGGGTGTGAGACATACCAGTGAGTCTAATGGTCCATTTCTGCTCCTCACATATGCAAACAAGAACGTCCATTACGTCTCCGTCCTCAGACTTCCATCTGCCTTATCTTAAGTCGGTTCATCCACCAGTGGGAAGGGCTGAGTTCAGAGTTCGCTTCTGCTTCCTGACATCGGTTGGCAACGCACCACCACAACGTTGTCTACAACCGTCCAATATCACCAGAAGAAGAGAAGACAACTCGAATGTTATTTGTTGTTCTCTTCCCCTGTGTCTTCTTTGGGTGCTTTTTATTTGGGTTTTTTCATCATCTGCCTTCTGCTCCTCTTCTTCTCTGGTTTATTCCTTTCTCATTTTGTGTGTCAGCCCCCCCATCTTCTGCTTCCAGCATTGATAAGTCTGAATTTCATCCCCAAAGTGTTTAACTGAGTCACGAGTCATAAATCACTATGGTTGATACCAATACCGATTTCTTGAAATCACACAATCATTTAATGGCTTTCCCTTTTTTTCTTATCATGAATATGATCATATTAATTAAACAACACAAATACTTTTGTCAAATAAAGTATTTTTATTAATAAACCAAAGGCAGAACTGAGAAATTTAAACTTAAGGTTTTTTGTATGTAAATAACATAAAATAACACAAACATTAAATAATAAACAAACGTTTCCCTTTTATCACAGAGTTTTTTTCAGAAAAATAAATTAAACAATGTAAAGTAACTAAGCAAAAGCAGAAGCTGATATTAGTTAGTTCTTGCTTACATTCTTTGGCCTTCTGACCCCAAAGCCCTCTGCAGGAAAAATATCAATCTCATCACGCTGGTATCGAATGATATCGGTACTGGCCTTGCTACAGATGCTATTGATATTTGGACCGAACTGCCTTGCTGACTCCTTGCTGACTGGAGTCAGCAAGGCTCCACCAGGAGGCCTGCAGTAGCGACAGACTGAAGGAAACGTGACAGCTAATCCATGTCCACCACTTCCCGACCGCCACTGAACGCTCACACACCAGCAAGGCCAAAACTGGAGGAAAGGAGGATAAACTGGGACAGTTTGCTCTACCATCTGAGCCTCTGTCATTTCCCTCTGCAGACCTCACTATTAGCTACTGACAGGCTGTAGTTTCAGGTGGAAAGTATTTACTGGCCAGCGGGAGTCGGACCTACACAGCAGGACTGCCGGCTGCCATGCGGTGGTGTAAATCGATCCCTCTCTGCAGGTCGATGCTGTCAGCTGCAGAACTTCCATGTGACACACTGCGGTTGCTAAATGTCAGTTCAGAAAAGAAAAAGGTGCTGTTTTCTCTGTAAATAAATGCTAAAGGGGAAAAGAAGTCCAGTTAGAGTCAGGCTTTTTGGCTTTCATGAAAATAATTTGTTAATCTAGTTCATTAAATTAGAAAGTGACGGAACTACTGTTTTCTGTAGCCGTTTGCAAATATAGCTTCCAAATGTCAACATTCCTCAGCAGTACAACTTTATGCATCTTCGCGTATCTAAATTAATTTATTTGTTAAATAATAAATGTAAAACAAATATGTTTGAAGATTTAAAAAATATATGTTTACATTTGGATCAAGAAAATGTTAAAATAATTGATTTTAACATGAGCTCATGTTAGCTTACCAAAGCTCCCATTAGCTTACCTTAGGCAGCGATCATCACCACAGCACATCTCGACTTATGTTAGCCTTCCTTTGCATGCGTTAGCTCCTGTTAGCTCCCTTTAGCACATGTTTGGTCAAGTTAGCTCCCAGCTCTGCTTCATTGGATTCATTTACAAAACTTCACTTCATGAATTTGATTGTATTTATGTAGAATTTTAGCCTTTTAGGATGATTGGAACCACTTTTTTCTGTTTTTAATGATTTTTCATAGCTTTCAGTAAAGGCTAGCAGCTAGCTGAATGTTTTTTTTCTGCTTGTTGGATTTTGATAAACATCTGACGCATACAGTCCTGCTACCCACAGGGAAAGAAATACAAGTTTTTTGTGCCCCTCTGGGTGTTGCTGATGGTCCATCACTGCTGCTCATATCTTTGGTATCTTTGGCATATGGTGGAATCTGCAGCAACTGTGTGATGCTTTATGTCAATATGGATCCAACACCTTATTAAATCTATTACAGCAAGAATCAAAAGGTGGACCTGATAAAGTGGCTGAATGCAAGAGTTCAAAGGAAAAGTAGAGGTGAAGGTTGGTTCCAGGACCATCCTGGAGGAATAGCTGTAGGCTGGTTGCGTCTGTTTGTCTGCGGCGGCAGAAAAAGTTTAGATGATTCTATGACTGGGAATGTTTTCTGGCCTCTGAACTTTTCTAAGAACTATCATTACATTTCGGTCTATCTCATTCTGTTTTCTGCACACACACATCTGCCCACCATGAATCAGCTCTATCCACCCCTACTCCTCCTAACTGGCATCCTTCCAGTTGGTCAAGATTGCAACATTGTGCAGATGGGCACAAAATCACCAATCTGACGGACGCCTGGGGTCTTTTCATGGACAGGCTCTGCAGTGAAGTCATGTTCATTCTCCTGTCAAACTTCATAGTCCTCTCATCACTCTTCCTCTGCCTGCAGCTTTTTCTATTCTCTCCCTCTGGATCCATTCTCACCTTCTCATACTCACCTTTCCTGCATCACAGTCAGTGATCTCCTCTTACTCAGAGAAAGGTTTTTCATTTTCTGAATTCTCCAGACACCTTTGTTGGTGATTGCTGCCGATGGAGTGAATAAAAAGTGCACCTCTGATATTTTTGGGTGTATGTGATGTAACGTTAGTTTGTTAAGGAGCTTTGGATTCTGATTAATATTATAGGTTTATTGTTTTTTCTTAACTTTTTCTCTCATTTTTAGGCATAAATATGCAGAATGCGCTACAAATCTGCTGCTTAAGTAAAATAGTTTTAATTTTCTTTCCCAATCATCCAGACTTTAGAAAGTCTGATAGAAACTACTAAAAGAAGACTCTCTCCTTCTTCTCCCTCTTCTACTTCTATTCAGTTTAATCAGATATGACAGAGTCCAAATAATGTTCAGTTCATCTGCGTGGGTGACAGTGTGTGTGTGTGTGTGTGTGTGTGCCGTTGTGCTTAGAAACTAAAAGTTTCTGCTCCTGACCAGATGACCGAGCCACCTCAACTGGTTCCTCTCGATGCGGAGGAGCAGCGGCTCTACTCTGATCTCCTCCCGGATGACCGAGCTCCTCACCCTATCTCTAAGGGTGAGCCAGGCCACCCTGCGGAGGAAACTCATTTCAGCCGCCTGTATACGAGATCTCCTTCTTTCGGTCACGACCCACAGCTCATGACCATAGGTGAGGGTAGGAACGCAGATCGACTGGTAAATCGAGAGCTTCACCTTCTGGCTCAGCTCCTTCTTCACCACGACAGACCGGCGCAGAGCCTGCATTACTGCAGACGCCGCACCGATCCGTCTGTCTATCTCGCGCTTCATCCTTCCCTCACTCGTGAACAAGACCCCGAGATATTTAAACTCCTCCACTTTAGGCAGGACCTGACTCCCGACCCGGAGAGGACAATCCACCCTATTCCGGCTGAGGACCATGGTCTCAGATTTGGAGGTGCTGATTCTCATCCCAGCCGCTTCACACTCGACTGCAAATCGCTCAAGTGAGAGCTGGAGATCACGACCAGATGAAGCCAACAGGACCACGTCATCTGCAAAAAGCAGGGACCCAATCCTGAGGCCACCAAGCCGGATCCCCTCAACACCTCGGCTGCACCTAGAAATTCTGTCCATATAAGTTATGAACAGAATAAAGATAAAGAACAGATAAAGGGTAGCCTTGGCGGAGTCCAACCCTCACTGGAAACGAATGGCAATGTGGAGCAAGCGCTGACACCTGTCGTACAGGGACCAGACAGCTCATTCAAGGGGGTTCGGTACCCCATACTCCTGGAGTACCCCCAACAGGAGTCCCCTGGGGACACGATTGAATGCCTTCTCCAGGTCCACAAAGCACACGTAGACTGGTTGGGCAAACTCCTATGCCCCTTCCAGGACTCCAAAGAGGGTATAGAGCTGGTCCACTGTTCCGCAACCTGGACGAAAACCACACTGCTCCTCTTCAATTCAAGATTTGACTATCCGAAGTACTCTCCTCTCCAATACCCCTGAATAGACCTCACCAGGGAGACTGAGGAGTGTGATTCCCCTGTAATTGGAACACATTCTTCTTCTTAAAAAGCGGGACCACCACCCCAGTCTGCCAGTCCAGAGGCACTGTCCCCAATGTCCATGCGATGCTGCAGAGGCGTGTCAGCCAGGACAGCCCCACAGCATCCAGAGCCTTAAGGAACTCCGGGCGGATCTCGTCCACATCCGGGGCCTTGCCGCCAAGGAGCTTTTTGACCACCTCAGCGACTTCAGCCCCAGAGATAGGAGAGCCCACCCCTGAGTCCCCCAGCTCTGCTTCCTCATCGGAAGACGTGTTGGTAGGATTGAGGAGGTCTTCGAAGTATTCCTTCCACCGACCCACAATGTCCTGAGATGAGGTCAGCAGCTCCCTATCTCCACTGTAAACAGTGTTGACGGAGCACTGCTCCCCCCCCCCCCGAGTCTGGAAGTCTTTCTCCATGGTCTCACCGAACTCCTCCCATGCCCAAGTTTTTGTCTTGGCGACAGCCGAAGCCGCATGCCGCTTAGCCTGTCGGTACCCATCAGCTGCCTCCAGAGTCCCACAGGCAAAGAAGGCCCGATAGGACTCCTTCTTCAGCTTGACGGCATCCCTCACTGCTGGTGTCCACCAACGAGTCCTGGGATTACCGTCACGACAGGCACCAACGACCTTACAGCCACAGCTCCGGCTGGCTGCCTCAACAGTAGAGGCATGGAACACAGCCCATTCAGACTCAATGTCCCCCGCCTCATTCGGGACATGGTTGAAGCTCTGTTGAAGGTGGGAGTTGAAGCTCGCTCTGACGGGGGACTCAGCCAGACGTTCCCAGCAGACCCTCACAACACGTTTGGGCCTGCCAGATCTGACCAGCTTCTTCCCCCACCATCTTTTCACCCGAGTGTTAAAGGCATGTGGCCGTCGATCCGATGATACGACTACAAAATCGAATAAGGTGTTCATTATGGAAAATCCATGACAAGCACAGAAGTCCAATAACAAAACACAATTTGGGTTCGGGGGGGGGGGGGGGGGGGGGGGAGAGACCATGCCTCCCAGTCATTCCCCTCCAGGTCTCACTGCCGTTGCCCACGTGAGCATTGAAGTCCCCCAGCAGAACTATGGAGTCCCCAGAAGGAGCACTCTCCAACACTCCCTCCAAGGACTCCAGAAAGGGTGGGTACTCTGAACTGCTGTTTGGTGCATAAGCACAGACAACAGTTAGAAACTACCTTTTCATTCACCGGGAGGTAAGCCCACGGGAGGTGGGACTCATGTAACCCTTTTGGCCTGAGCCCCACCAGGCCCCACGGGCAAAGGCCCAGCCACTAGAGGCTTGCTCTCATGCCCCACCCCCGGGTCTGTCTCCAGAGGTAGGCCCCGGTGACCCGCATCTGGGCAAGGGAACATTTATGACTATGGTTGTAGTTATCATAGAGGTCTTTGAGTCGTACCTAGTCTGGTCCCTCTCCTAGAAACCTGTTTGCTATGGGTGACCCTACCAGGGGCATAAAGTCCCCGACAACACAGCTGCTAGGATCTTCGAGACACACAAACTCCTCCACCATGATAAGGTGACAGCTCAGGGAGGGGGAAAGTTGCTGCTGACAGTCTTTATTCATCAGAGATTAATATACAGTAATATTCATACATCACATAGAAGAAGTTCAGAATAAAGATTTTCATTATTATTATTGTATCTAAATAATAATAATAATAATAATAATAATACATTTACAACAGTAAAGGTAAATAATGCAATAAATAGAGAATAAAGGAAAATCTATCAGGATGGATGCACGGTGGGTAAGAGAACCCACAGTGAACTGGTTACAGTGGGTTGGTGATTTTCCACAGGGAAGTTTCTTGTCTGGATATGAACATGGGAAGAGTGTCAGACTGATGAACATCTGGTTTCAGAGACTTCCAGAGTCACTCGAGGCAACTCCATGGTGCTGAGGTGTGGTGGTGTGGCGGAGTGGCAGTGTGGAGGATGTCAGACAGGTATGGTGGAGTGAGGTTGTGGATGGAGACGGAGTTTGAACTGGGTATGGTGGAATACTAGGAGCCATTGGAATTGCTGAATAATGGGAGTGATATGCTGATATGGTGGGATCTTAGTGGTGGTCCAAGCAACAGAGTTTGGAGCTTCTGGAGGTGGAAATATGTAGACTGCGTAATGTTATTGATGTGAGATTGATGTACTGTCGAGGATGAAACCCAGACTTCTAATCTGAGAGGAAGGCGTGACTGTGGAGCTGTCAGTGATCACGAAGAAACTGTCGACTTAGGAAAGTATGGATTTTTCTTCCAATTAGAAGAATTTCAGTTTTATAACAAGAACCAAGTTTTTCTGTCAGATAAACGGGGTGAGGGGGGAGGGTGGAGGAAACAGTGAAAATGAATGTTAAATTTGCATATATATGGCCAAGGGGAAGGAGGTACGTGATGAACAGAAGGGACCCTGGACAGAGCCCTGGGCACTCCTGTAATAAAAATATATATTCAACCTTGAAAATTTGTCAAAATAAAGGTTATTTTTGAGAAGTACCTCTAATTAAGAACAATACCCAGCCTACTCTTGCTGTTTGGAGCTAGTTTACATATTAGCTGTTTAAGTCAAGGACAGTTCTTAATATTGAATGATTTATTAATGACAATAATTAGTTATAAAGGAACAGGAACAAGGCTGTCAGGAGCAGTGTTGTGTAACCCTGTGGGGTAAATTGTGATGACATGTGACCCTCCAGCTGGTCTACGAAGGTTTTCCAGCGTTTCTATTCATCTAGGAGGTTTACAATCCAGACACAACATGTAGTGTTTATTCAGAGACTCTAGATGGTAAATCCACCATTATTTATCACATCTTCATCACCATCACTACTATGTTGCTAAGAGACCTCTATTTTCACCTGGACATGATGATGAAGACACTTCCTGTCAGACTTTCCACCAATCAGAGAGCTTAAACTGATGGTAATGTCCAATCAGGAGCAGCCAAAGATCAACAAGTGAAAAAGTTGTGGTGTAATGTAAAGAATAATGTCTGTATGTTGATTGCGTTTAAAATGACAAGCTTTTTAATTTAATAAAAAATAAAGTAGAATTAAACAATACATGAAGTCCACTAGCTCATTGTTAAGACTGAATGGGAATTCCCATAGACTCACCAACAGGATTAGCATAGACTCAGTTACTCTGAGAGGATAACAAGCGAGGGCTAAAAGAGCTATTCTGCTTCATTCACAAACATTAACTTAGCTAACCTAAACGGCAGGAGCAAGAATGCCAAGATTCAGCTGTTGCTAGTGATGAGCAATGCAGTTATTAAATTGAAATAAAAAAAATACTAGTTTTGTTTTAAAAAATGTTAGCTTTTCATGTGAGAGCAACTCATGCAAAACGTGCCTGAAACTAACCTCATTTCAACCAAACAAATTAAAAAGAAAAATCATTGCAAACTAAAAATAAATTGTAAATCAATCAAAGTTGAGCTGATCATGCTTGCCCATGCTTTGCTAAAACTACCGCTAATGCTAACTGCTGAAGACCAGCATGTCAGGCTGACCCGGAGACTGGTAAGATCAAGTTTAAGCTACTGGGCTTTGTCCTCCGGCGAGGCCTGGAGGACAGTAGAGCTGCTGGTCCCTGATGCTTCAGCATCAAAGCAGGGAGTGATGTGTCCTGGTAAAAGGTCTGGTCAGAGCAGAGGCAGAATGGAGGAAAGTCCTGAGGCTTTTCCTGAAGTTAGATGAAGATGGTAGGACTGAAACAGACATTTGTTTCTTTGAACAATAAAAGTTTTTTATACACATATAAATGGCACCAAAAAAATAAATACTCAATAATAGTGACTCAAAACCAAATATGCTCTTACCAAGACATGACGGATGTATGGACGGACGGACAGACAGATGGAGAGACAGATAGATGGATAAATGGATGACTCTATAGACAGATGGATGGATGACTGGACTGACGGAGGAATGGATGGATGGACGAATGGATGGATGGATGACTGGATGGACGAATGGATGGATGGATGACTGGATGGACCAACAGATGGGTGGACGGACTGATGGATGTATGGATGGATGGATGAATGAATGAATGAATGGACGGACGAACCAACGGATGGATGGATTGAAGGATGGATTGATGGATGGACGGATAGGTGGATAATTGAATTATGGATGGATGAATGAATGGAAGGATGGATGGACAGATAGATGGACAGCTAATTGAAGGATGGATGGATGGATGGATGGATAATTGAAGGATGGATGGATGGACAGATGGAGGAATGGATGGATAAACGATGGATGGATGGATTGACTGGACTGACGGAGGAATGGATGGATGGATGGATAGTTGAAGGATGGATGGATGGACAGATGGAGGAATGGATGGATGGACGATGGGTGGATGGATGACTGGACTGACGGAGGAATGGATGGATGGACAGATGGACTGTAATGTAAATGTAATGTAAATGACGCTGGAGTCCAGCTCATGCATATGAAGCATATCCCGGCTGTGACGGGGTTAACAGGGTTCATTACACGTCTCTGAGGTCTCTGACTCCATTTCATCACACAGCTCTACATGCACATACTTCTGGTCCAACAGTAGGCATCACTTACCGTCATTAATACAAACAATTCATTTTAAATCCATGTTTTGATCCGGTTTAACATTAAACACGACATGATCCTGGGAGTCCCTTCTGCTCGCGGGCCTTTCCTCCCGTACATGTTAGCTGCAGAATGAGTGTTAAATGTAATTTAGATAAAACTGATGCGCGTTGGCCTTTGGTGTTCTGTGCTGGTCTGGTATTTGGTGATTAATGAACCACTTCCATCTCCAACACTCTGAACTCTGCTCTGGTCTTAATTAAAACTGAGACATTGACCACTAATCATAAATTACATCCCATAACCTGTGACACTTTTAGAGTACAAAGAACTAATTGCTTTCTTGCCAATTAATAATTCATAATATAAGCAAATGAGTGCTGCACATGGGCCATCCATGTTGTGTGGGAAAAGTGAGGCTGCTGTCACCAGACGGGAGGTTGGGTACTGTTGTTGAGTGATTGATGCGTGCTGTCTGCTCTGTTTGTTTCACAGGTAGCTGCAGTCGCCAGAGTGTTGCCGCTCAGAGTTATTCCCGACCCAAGCAGCTGTTTTCCAGCAGGAAGGAGGTCCCAGCAACAGCATCTCTTCTCCATCATCTCTGACTCTGTTTACACGTCCTGGGATGGAGGCCTGCAGGCCACAACATAACCCAGTCCTGCACCTTTTCATCTCCTCTCATTCTGCTGTTTTTTATTTGGCCGCTTGTTGTGAGGAGTATAAACTGATACGCCTGTATGCAGATACGTCAGAAAACCAGATGAAGATGGAGACAGAACAGAGTTTTAATGTCCTCAGCACTGCATACTGTGCGCTCCCTTTCCTTTCCAGATTTATACCCAATAAAAGTGACTTTTGTTGGATTTTAGTGTCATTAAATCATATATATTGTGACTGTTGTTGGAAAATATTGTTTGAACAAATATGTATTCCAAAATAAAGTCAAGTTCAGCTTCTGAATTCAGAAAAATTCCAGCTGTTTTTGTGTTTGACTGCTGCTGTATGTGTCTGCATGTGTTAGACATTGAGTTGTTTACTTTTGCTTGACTTGTTGTACTTCCTGTTTTACTTTGTAGTAAACCGTGAATCCCTTTGTCTCCCTCCCTCCTGCTCCTTCACCCTGCATCTGGCTCCTTCATCCTCCATCTACTCTGGTGCTATACAAAAGGATTTTATCAATAAGGAACAAATCCAAAATATAGAATTCTTATCAGTTTTAATTGTTTTACTTTTTGAATAAAGGTTGGCTTGAATATCTATCCATCCATCCATCTGGATGCACGTTGTGAAGGATTCTTCCTCATTGGGAAAGAACCATTTTCAGTATATCTGCATATAACTCCACAATAAATGATGAGAAAATCCAGGTAAAGTTCCCAACAGGTTTTACAATACATCAAACATAGACGTGGATCCTGGCGACGTTCTGGATATCACCATCCAGACCAGGAACAACGTTGTGGATACTATCATCCAGACCAGGAGCAACGTTCTGGATACCACCATCCAGACCAGGAACGACGTTCTGGATACCACCATCCAGACCAGGAACAACGTTCTGGATACCACCATCCAGACCAGGAACAACCATCTAGACCAGGAACGACGTTCTGGATACCACCATCCAGACCAGGAGCGATGTTCTGGATACCACCATCCAGACCAGGAACGACGTTCTGGATACTACCATCCAGACCAGGAGCGATGTTCTGGATACTACCATCCAGACCAGGAACAACATTCTGGATACTACCATCCAGACCAGAAACAACGTTCTGGATACTACCATCCAGACCAGGAACAACCATCCAGACCAGGAACGACGTTCTGCATACTACCATCCAGACCAGGAACAACATTCTGGATACTACCATCCAGACCAGGAACGATGTTCTGGATACCACCATCCATACCAGGAACGACGTTCTGGATACCACCATCCATACCAGGAACGACGTTCTGGATACTACCATCCAGACCAGGAACGACGTTCTGGATACTACCATCCAGACCAGGAACAACATTCTGGATACCACCATCCAGACCAGGAACGATGTTCTGGATACCACCATCCATACCAGGAACGACGTTCTGGATACTACCATCCAGACCAGGAACGACGTTCTGGATACTACCATCCAGACCAGGAACAACATTCTGGATACTACCATCCAGACCAGGAACAACGTTCTGGATACCACCATCCAGACCAGGAACAACCATCCAGACCAGGAACGACATTCTGGATACTACCATCCAGAACAGGAACAACGTTCTGGATACTACCATCCAGACCAGGAACGACGTTCTGGATACTACCATCCAGACCAGGAGCAACGTTCTGGATACCACCATCCAGACCAGGAACAACCATCTAGACCAGGAACGACGTTCTGGATACTACCATCCAGACCAGGAACAACATTCTGGATACCACCATCCAGACCAGGAACAACCATCCAGACCAGGAACGACGTTCTGGATACCACCATCCAGACCAGGAACGACGTTCTGGATACCACCATCCAGACCAGGAACAATTATCTAGACCAGGAACAACGTTCTGGATACTACCATCCAGACCAGGAACAACGTTCTGGATACCACCATCCAGACCAGGAACAACCATCCAGACCAGGAACGACGTTCTGGATACTACCATCCAGACCAGGAACAACATTCTGGATACTACCATCCAGACCAGGAACAACGTTCTGGATACCACCATCCAGACCAGGAACGATGTTCTGGATACCACCATCCATACCAGGAACGACGTTCTGGATACCACCATCCATACCAGGAACGACGTTCTGGATACTACCATCCAGACCAGGAACGACGTTCTGGATACTACCATCCAGACCAGGAACAACATTCTGGATACCACCATCCAGACCAGGAACGATGTTCTGGATACCACCATCCATACCAGGAACGACGTTCTGGATACTACCATCCAGACCAGGAACGACGTTCTGGATACTACCATCCAGACCAGGAACAACATTCTGGATACTACCATCCAGACCAGGAACAACCATCCAGACCAGGAACGACGTTCTGGATACCACCATCCAGACCAGGAACAACATTCTGGATACTATCATCCAGTCCAGGAACGACATTCTGGATACTACCATCCAGACCAGGAACAACGTTCTGGATACTACCATCCAGACCAGGAACGACGTTCTGGATACTACCATCCAGACCAGGAACGACGTTCTGGATACTACCATCCAGACCAGGAACAACATTCTGGATCCCACCATCCAGACCAGGAACAACCATCCAGACCAGGAACGACGTTCTGGATACCACCATCCAGACCAGGAACAACATTCTGGATACTACCATCCAGACCAGGAACAACGTTCTGGATACCACCCTCCAGACCAGGAACAACCATCCAGACCAGGAACGACGTTCTGGATACCACCATCCAGACCAGGAACAACATTCTGGATACTACCATCCAGACCAGGAACAACGTTCTGGATACTACCATCCAGACCAGGAACGACGTTCTGGATACTACCATCCAGACCAGGAACGACGTTCTGGATACCACCATCCAGACCAGGAACAACGTTCTGGATCCCACCATCCAGACCAGGAACGACGTTCTGGATACCACCATCCAGACCAGGAACAACATTCTGGATACTACCATCCAGACCAGGAACAACATTCTGGATACTACCATCCAGACCAGGAACGACGTTCTGGATACTACCATCCAGACCAGGAACGACGTTCTGGATACCACCATCCAGACCAGGAACAACGTTCTGGATACTACCATCCAGACCAGGAACGACGTTCTGGATACCACCATCCAGACCAGGAACAACGTTCTGGATACTACCATCCAGACCAGGAACGACGTTCTGGATACCACCATCCAGACCAGGAACAACGTTCTGGATACCACCATCCAGACCAGGAACAACATTCTGGATACCACCATCAAGACCAGGAACGACGTTCTGGATACTACCATCCAGACCAGAAACAACATTCTGGATACCACCATACATGCAACAAACACCACAATATAGCCTAGACACTGTTGATCAGTGGATATAAGCAGGTTGATGAGAGCAGAAACAAAGCTGTGAATAAACAACAGAAAGATTAAAGTTTCACTTTTACCTGAGTGACACTGCAGTGGGAAAGTTGCAGATTTTCTCTTTTAGGCTGTTAAACAGAGAAAAGGCTACAACCATTCCTGTAGCAGCAAAAACAGGAAGACTGTAACTCAAAATCATTTTTAAATGTTTGAAAAGCGATCAAAAATATTTATTTCTTCTTCCTTTTTTTCTTTTTTTTTTTACCTTGGAGCTCTTTATCTAGATTTACTCCTATGCAGGTAGCTGGACAAACTTAACTAGATCTTGATTGCTCACAGCAGTTTGCTGTCTGATAGCCGGCTGCCTCTGCAAATACAGACTGAACAAGAGGACAAATCTCTGGGGAAATGTGGACTGAGGGGAATTCAAAGCCAGGTGGATCAGTTACCAGCCACAGTCAGGGTCTGGAATGTTAACAAAGGTTCATTTGGTGTGAAAACCCAGAAGAAAAATGTGTTGTTGTGAAAGGAGACATGTTCTTATTGTTAAAAGAAGTTTCATGAAAAGCTGCAGAAGGAGACGTATAATATCATACAGCCTGCAATGAAAACTAATCATTAACTCAGAAACAAACCCAAAGTTTTTTACTTTCAGTCCAATTCCTTATAGTCCACATCAGAACCAGGACCAGGAAGAAAAACTTCCATCAGAACAAGGACCAGGAAGGAAAACCTGCATCAGAACCAGGACCAGGAAGGAAAACCTCCATCAGAACCAAAACCAGGAAGAAAAACTTCCATCAGAACAAGGACCAGGAAGGAAAACCTGCATCAGAACCAAAACCAGGAAGGAAAACCTCCATCAGAACCAGGAACATAGGAACGTATCAACAGTGAAACCAGAGCTATTGGTTTGCCTTCTTTCTTCATCTCTCTTGGCCAACGCAGAGTCTGCCCGATGTCGTATTTCCATCGGCGGAGTGCTGAGGTTCTCAGACAGCAACCCTTTGTCTGAATTTATAAAGTGAAGATTCAGAGACATCCAGGTCCTTTTGTCTTTAAAACATTTTTCTAATCTGATAAACGTTTTTATCAGACTTCATGGATAAGATCATCTACGTATCATCTGCTTGGAGCGAACATTCACACCATGCAATCTAACAATGTTAACTAAAGGTGTTCTGATTTGTGGGATTTTGTTTCTGTTTTATTGCAGACTTAGTCTTTTTGTGTTTTTTTTGGTGGTTCCTGCTTTTATTTTGTTGAGTTTAAGCCCTTGTGCTTTTTGTTCACTTTACATCCCGTTCCATGATTCTGTCACCTGTGGCTCATGTTTTGTCTACTATCAGTCTTCTGTTGGATCCTTTTCATGTCATCCCTGTTTCTGTGTCTCTTTCAGTGTTTCATTCCTTGCCGTGTATGTTCAGTAGTTTCTCGTGTCTCATTGTTAGAACCCCAGATGCAATCTGTCGTTCTGCCATTGGGCCCATTTGCTCGCCTCAATCCTCTTGGACTCTGACAAGGACTTATGAAGAACATGAAAAGTATCAGTCTAAGTAAAAAACCCTGAGAAATACCATGAGTTTCTCTGTTGTGTGAGGAAGACTCATCGTTTATATGAAAAAAGTGGAGTCTGTCAGATAAATATGACTTATTTGCTGTATAGAAAAATGTTTCCAGATTTGATCAACTTCTTCTCATTTCGACGAAAAAGAATCTCTTTCTAATCTTGAAATTGGTTTTAGATTCTTGCAGATATGTAGGGTGTCAACATCTGCTTTAACCACCATGATTTAATCTCCACCCAGCACTATGTGAGATGAAGTCAGAGAGTTGGGCTGTTGTAGCTGAATGCCACTCAGGCCTCTGTATGTTAAACTAATAAATCGTCAAACTGCCAATATGACTTCCTTCTTCAGACTTCCTTCATCTAAGCCAGGAAACAACAGCAAACACGTTGTTTTATACCTTGTGGGTTTCTTCCAGGTGCTCAGCCCCAACACATCAATTAACTCTTGTAAATTGAGTTATGACTGCGAGTGTAATTGTCTTTCTTCGTAAGGCTGTTTATCTCTTGGACCTATTTCGCACTAATTATCTCGTGTCTCAGAGTTTTACATAAACAGAATTACTTCTGGAATAAATATAGTTTTGGGAGTGGAACTGCCTAACAGTGAAAATCTGAAAATTTTCAATTTTGTATTTTGTCAGCCCATTAACATTTTTACTTTACATAAAAAAGAGGCGTTCTCACATTCTGCTCTTAAATGGACCAACGAGCCGTAGACGTAAGCAGGAACGACCGCATGTGGAAAGGACTCCAGGTTTTCCTGCCAGTAATGCGACACTCTTCAAGGAACTTGTTCTAACTCTGGGGTGTGTGTCGACTTCCTCACTCACAGATTAAATGAAATAAATTCAGTTTGGGCCAGATAAGATCAGCACTTGTCCTCTGAGAGGTGATGCTGAGAGAGAAGGCAGGATAATAATGAAGAGGAGGATTCAGAGTTCAACCATGGATCCTGTCTCAGGTGGAGAGGATGCCAACGCAGTCTGGGGAATGAACGCCATGTTGGCGGGAAGTCCAGCTTCTCCCTGATTCACCTCCATCCCTGCACCAGTGGTTTTCCACCTTTTCCCGAACTGGTTTATTCTCTCGGCTTGCCTTTGTTTCTCTATCGGGAAGCCATTGTCCTAACATCGCCACTTCATTCAGTCGTCTAAAGTTCACACACCTACTCAAACTATTTCATCTGAATAATTTGCATATTTCGGATTGAATTGCATAAGAAACAAATATCCAGCAAGTTTTATTTTTTCAAACTGAGGTTGAATTTTCTCAAAATTGATTTTCTTAAAGATGCTAAATGGACCCTTTGAAAGCGTCACTTTGTCACTGCTGCCTTATTCGTGTCTGAGAATCTTTTCGTCTTTTTTTCTCTGCTTTGACAAGCCAGCAGCTAGCTGCTGAAGCAGACCGTCAGACTGTCCTACAGACGCCTTAAAGTCCGTCCTGAGGCGGCCGTGGTCCAGCAGCTATGTTGTCGGGGGCTTTATGCCCCTGGTAGGGTCACCATGGCAACCAGGTGTCTAGGGGAGGGACCAGGCTAAGTACGGCTCACAGACCCTTATGATAACTACAAACATGGGCATAAATGTTCCTTTGCCCAGACGCGGGTCACTGGGACCCCCCTCTGGAGCCAGGTCTGGGGGTGGGGCATAAGAGCGAGCGTCTGGTGGCCCTTCGCCCATGGGGCCTGGTCGGGGTTGGCCCGAAAGGGTTACATGGGCCCCACCTCCCGTGGGCTCACCATCTGCGGGAGGAGCCGCCGGGGTCGGGTGCAGTGTGAGCTGGGCAGCAGCAAGAGGCGGGGACCCTGGCGGTCCGATCCCCGGCTGCAGAAGCTGGATCTGGGGACGTGGAACGTCACCTCTCCTTGTTTAGCTTCTTCTCTCAGTTGTAATTTACTAAACTCTGGCCGTGGTCATCTTCCACTCTTCTCCTCTGGTCAGAAGCCACATGAGCAACTTGAAGGTTTCTGTCTTCAGTCGCTGCATTATTATAGCAAAACAGTCAACAGAAAATCTTCTGGACCCACAGACGTTACCTGAGTCTGGAACTGAGCTTTTACCATACCATCTTCACCTTTCTGCCAGCAAACGTTCCTCACGTTGTGTTACCATGGTGGTGCCTTCCAGGCCCTGTTAGGCTTGTAGGTTTGACTTTTTCCTGGAAAAATGCCCACTTGTTTAATTGTTGTAGTTTTAAATTTCTCAAGCTAGCTGGAAGGAAGGTACTCCGTCCAGCCACTGCGGCCGCCATCGGCCTTCCCCTGGAAAAGGCTTCTTCACTGCAACCTACTTTACAGACTGATGTTCTTAGATCGGAGTAACAGGACTGAATCTGAAAATAAATCTGTTTAAGTCTCCTTCTCTTGTCCGTCTCAGATCTAAGAGGTCCTGTCTGGTTTGAGCCGTTTCACTGATTTGACATCTGGATTTATTCTACTGGACGAAAAAGGCAGATTTGACCTGTTGGCCTGCGTGACAGGATATAATCTTTAAAAAGAAAGATTTCTGAACCGCTTAGATCTGAGTGGGTGAGACCATGCCGTCACGGCAGCTTGTGGGATGGAAACACGTCTGTGGTTTAGTTACCGCAGTAGTGTGTCTCCTGCGCTCATAGTGGCCAACAGTGATAGCGGTTGTCTTTATTTCAAACAGAAATGCATCATATCAAACATTTTACACAGATTCATGTAATGCTGGATTTGCTTAGAAATGCAGTTTTTGTCATGTCTCATATTAATACATTATTTAAAAATGAAAAGTAAACAAGAGAAGACCTGCAGTAATATGTGTTACTGGATAACAGGTGCAGAAACTGTCATTTAGCTCTGAGGCTGTACATTCAGGTGTGAACACTTCTAAGAGTTTTCCCATTTCGTGTTTAATCACATTCTGGTATCTGAGCCACTGAAGAACCCGGTTAGTTGGTATGCATGAGCTGTAGCTGCGTCACCACAAGGAGTCTAGCTCCACAGCAACCAATGTGATGCTGTGGGATCGGTAGAAGCAATCATACAGTGTTTTACTTCTCGTAATGATCCATTCAGAGCCTTAAAGTCATGATTTAGAGAAGAAAAACCAGCTTTAATGCAGGCTGTGAGTGTTTACGAAGATGTGGAAGGATGAGTTTCAGTCCACCTTTTCTCAGGTTGACCCTGGAGTGGTGGGAAAAATTCTGCTCTCTCCTCAAACACAAACAAACAAAATAAAAACAAAGATGGCTGACTTCCACATGAACAGTTGTGTGGGCGCGCACGCTGCATAGTGAAAATTTCTTCCTGGAATGGTTGGAAACACGTTAAATGGAGGACTGGATGAATTCAGAAGAAAACCTCACCGTGGTGGACAGAAAGGAGCAGCTGCTGCTGCAGCATTTCTGCAGATGGACAGTGGTCCTGCAGGTTTTAGATGTTTCCCTGATCCGATACACCTGGCTGATTGTGACAACCAGCTGTTGGATCCATTAGATCTGAATCAGGTGTGTGATGCAGGGAAGCAGGCTTTGGCCCTGCAGGAGAGCTTCTCAGTGGAGAAGTAGAGAGGGATTAGTTTTAGAAACTTTACCAGGACCCCACCGTCTCCCATGGACACAGAAGGTTCTGCTTGGTGTCAGTTTCACTACAACTCACATGCATCACATTTGTCCGAATGTAAATTTCATTATCAGACATAAATCCATCCATTGTCTCTTCCACTCGTTCCATTTCAGGCTCACGGGATGCTGGAGTCCATCCCAGCCATCAGGAGGCAGGAGGCAGGTACACCTGGACAGGTCAGCTGTTCAGAACTAAACATCAGCTTGTTTTTATCCAGATAAATGAGTCATCTTCCAACACGACACCCTGGATTCACACGACAGCGTTTCATCTTTCAGACCATTTCAGTAAAGCTAAAATCCATGTTGATGTTTTAAAACTGATACAAGTGCTTGTAAAAATGTGATTTGTTCCACAGATGAAGTTGTTATTGTTAATGAGTTAAATGTTGCCTGTAAGCCAGCTGTGTGTTTGCATGAAGCTCTTTTTAAAGGAGATGCACAGCGGGGAGTCTGAGACGGCGGAGGAAAAACCGCTGCTAATTTCTGACTTCTTTCCATATTTAACCCGGCGCTGAAGCCGAGGTTTAAATAGCTGCTGCAGTACATCATTAGTTTCTCCTCAGGCTCAGTGTGCAGAGCTGCAGGGAGGAGAAATAAATCAACATTTTATGGCTCCTATTGGCTCGCCGGATCACACTCTGCAGCCAGAAACCAACTTCTTAACAAGCAGAAACAGAGATGTGACGACTTCCTCATGTCCTCTTACAGACAGACGCTCCCGTCAGATGATGCTTCACTGCAGAACCACATGCAGATGTTCCTGTTGCCTCCCGCGGCGTGGATGTACAGCACACACGCTCTGTGTGTGTGTGTGTGTGTGTGTGCGCTCGCAGGTTTGCCAGGATGAAATGACTTTTCCTTTAAATTGTCCTCCAACGTGACTTCCCTGCAGCTTGGCTTGTGTCAGAACAGCATCAGACCCCGCGTGGCGATGGGATCCAATCCTTAGATCTGCTATGTGACCAGCGGAGGGGTCACCGCTGAGTAATCTGATTACTTCATCCATTCTAGTTTTGCAATTCAAATAAATAAGTTAATCCTTCCAGTAAATATGGACTTCTACTCATAAAGCACTTGTCCTGTCATGTCAAATCGCTTTACACCACATGTCTCACACACACACACACACACACACACACACACACACACACACAGCCTGGGTTTCCTCGGAGATGAATAAAGAAAACCCTTGACTGTATTTTGTAATCTTGGTCGTCCGTTTGGCACATGGAAGATCAGACCGTCAGGAGGAAGAGTGGTTGTCCGCCAGCTGGAAGATTGGTGATTCGATCCCCGCTTCCCTGAACTGCCTGCCATCGTGTCTTTGCACGACATTGTGAATGGCGAGGTAGCCAGGCAGTCGTAGGACGCCCTGAACACGTGACTGTGACCTGGAATGTGAAAGCGGTTCCCGTCAGCAGCCTCATGAAGGTCACATGACTCAGTTCCCGCCGTGTGTTCAGGGCTAACAGGTGGAGCAGCGACTCCATGAGCAGGTCACCCTGCTGTTCCTCCTCTCTGAATCCCCTGCAGCTTCCTGACGTCATGCGGTGACCTTGTTGTGTTCCTGAGGAACCTTTGCAGATGTTCTACAGCTCTGCTGCTACCTGAGGGACAGAGACAGGATTGGGACGGACGTGAACGTTGTCTCCAGGTGAACAGCACACTTCCCTTCATTTTACACACCTGTTCCATCCAGATCTGCTCTGCAAGGCGCTGAAAGAAACACGGTCTGCTTTTGTCGTACAGGGACCTGACAGTAGCACAATGTTCCTTTCTGATGTCAAAATATGTGTTTCTGATAGTTTTGGTTCATTTATCCTGTTTAATCCCTGAGCTGCTGTTGTCCTGCAGGCTGGAGGCTGAAAGACCACATGACCTGCTTCTTTTCTCGTCGCGGCGCATCGCCTTCCAGCAGCAGGTCGCTGTATGACACGACGTCACCTCCGGCAGGTAAACATCGACACACCAGCTGTTGTAAACATGTAGCAGGTCCGATTCATCAGGGGTCCGCCAGAACATGTGGCAGTAGGAGGCAAGAAAAATGAGAAAGACAGGCATCAACAACAGACTGACTTTTAACAGCCGGAGAGCTCACAGAGAGGAGATGGGACGAAGATGTAGCACCCGTTCAGTCTCTCTTGCCTATGGGAGTAGCGGGTGCTTAGGTTCGTTTTAAATAAAGGTGGATACCAAGAAGGTGCACCTGAAAGTGGATTATTCCAAACTTAAAAGTAAACTAAGGTTATACTAAAATGTTTCTCGCACAGATATGACCCGGAGATGATTTAAAGTTGAACAATCTGCCTGGCCTTTATTGAACAACCACCCAATATGGTCAACAGGAACAGTATGCCGAGCTAGTAAACATAAAAATTTAACCAGAAAATAAAACAAATAAACCAAAGTTTTCCAGCTTGTTCAAAACCTACAATCTGCACAATAAAGTGTCTTTAACTCACTGGTTTCTTATTTCTGTGTACCCGCATCAATACCATCGGTATTCACAGTCTTACACATGCAAATATAAACCAACGTTAAACCACACCAAACCAATTTAACCGTCTCTTATTTAACGGTCCTGGGTCCACACACACATTATACTGAACTCACGGATCCGAAGTCTCAGGAAAAAACACGTTGCAGGCCTGGAAGTCTTGCAAAACATTGAGAGCGTTGAAACGTCCGACCGTGGAATGGCGAATCCCTGCGACGTCAGGCGGGTTGCGTTGTCCGCCATTAACTGCCTTCCCGCGCGCCTTTTTTCCTTCTTGAGACTCCTTTCCAAAACGTCCTCGCGCTGCTTCGAGTCTGAATCCACGTCTTCCCACTCGTAAAACGTACGAGCTTCAGTCCCTTTTTCACCCTCTCGCACACTTTAAGCAAGAAGGCACTTTGTAAACTCCACGCGGCAAACTTTCTTCTTCCCTCATGTCTCGTTCACCAGTCCGGTCTCTCCTCCACCCTCACCCTTCGCTCTCATTGTTAGTCCCGCCCCCTCACTTTGTTCACCAATCAAAAGGCACAAAGGTGAGTGACTACATCTCCGAACCAATAGAATTACGGATGAGGAAAACAACCCGGAAGTGACACCAGACTAAATACAAAGTAAAAATTATTATTTTAATTAAATAATATTCTTAACTCTTCATGTCTGAATAAAATAACAACAATGAAAGACATTTATAACAAATGCATCTGTGTCTTTTTACAAATAAAGCAATAAAAAGTAAATAGACGTTTATGATGCTATAGTAACTAAATAAACTCAAATAGGTTTTACTTTAGCCCCTAATTACTACAGGGCTACACATACGATGCTGGATTAGGAGGTTTTCCTTTCTGATTCTGGTCTAGATGGAGGTTTTCCTTCCTGGTCTAGATGGAGGTTTTCCTTTCTGATTCTGGTCTAGATGGAGGTTTTCCTTCCTGGTCCTGATGGAGGTTTTCCTTCCTGGTTTTGGTCCTGATGGAGCTTTTGCATCCTGGTTCAGGTCCTGATGGAGGTTTTCCTTCCTGGTCCTGATGGAGCTTTTCCATCCTGGTTCAGGTCCTGATGGAGGTTTTCCATCCTGGTTCTGGTCCTGAAGGAGGTTTTCCTTCCTGGTTCTGGTTCTGACGGAGGTTTTCCTTCCTGGTTCTGGTCTAGATGAAGGTTTTCCTTTCTGGTTCTGGTCCTGATGTAGGGTTTCCTTCCTGGTTCCGGTTCTGATGGAGGTTTTCCTTCCTGGTTCTGGTCTAGATGCAGGTTTTCCTTCCTGGTTCTGGTCCTGATGGAGGTTTTCCTTCCTGGTTCTGATCCTGATGGAGGTTTTCCTTCCTGGTTCTGGTCTAGATGCAGGTTTTCCTTCCTGGTTCTGGTCTAGATGGAGGTTTTCCTTCCTGGTTCTGGTCCTGATGGAGGTTTTCCTTCCTGGTTCTGGTCCTGATGGAGGTTTTCCTTCCTGGTTCTGGTCTAGATGGAGGTTTTCCTTCCTGGTTCTGGTCCTGATGGAGGTTTTCCTTCCTGGTTCTGGTCTAGATGGAGGTTTTCCTTCCTGGTTCTGGTCTAGATGGAGGTTTTCCTTCCTGGTTCCCGTCCTGATGGAGCTTTTCCATCCTGGTTCTGGTTCTGATGGAGGTTTTCCTTCCTGGTTCTGGTCCTGATAGAGGTTTCCTTCCTGGTTCTGGTTCTGATGGAGGTTTTCCTTCCTGGTTCTGGTCCTGATAGAGGTTTCCTTCCTGGTTCTGATCCTGATGGAGGTTTTCCTTCCTGGTTCTGGTCTAGATGGAGGTTTTCCTTCCTGGTTCTGGTCTAGATGGAGGTTTTCCTTCCTGGTTCTGGTCCTGATGGAGGTTTTCCTTCCTGGTTCTGGTCCTGATGGAGGTTTTCCTTCCTGGTTCTGGTCTAGATGGAGGTTTTCCTTCCTGGTTCTGGTCCTGATGGAGGTTTTCCTTCCTGGTTCTGGTCTAGATGGAGGTTTTCCTTCCTGGTTCTGGTCTAGATGGAGGTTTTCCTTCCTGGTTCTGGTCTAGATGCAGGTTTTCCTTCCTGGTTCCCATCCTGATGGAGCTTTTCCATCCTGGTTCTGGTTCTGATGGAGGTTTTCCTTCCTGGTTCTGGTCCTGATAGAGGTTTCCTTCCTGGTTCTGATCCTGATGGAGGTTTTCCTTCCTGGTTCTGGTCTAGATGGAGGTTTTCCTTCCTGGTTCTGGTCTAGATGGAGGTTTTCCTTCCTGGTTCTGGTCCTGATGGAGGTTTTCCTTCTTGGTTCTGGTCCTGATGGAGGTTTCCTTCCTGGTTTTGATCCTGATGGTGGTTTTCCTTCCTGGTTCTGATCCTGATGGAGGTTTTCCATCCTGGTTCTGGTTCTGATGGAGGTCATCTGGGTCATGTTTTTATAAACTGGTTTACATGAACACAGAAAAACCTGGACTGATGCGGATCACATACTGGTTCTTTGAACTGGATTCTAACTGGACTGAATCAGACTGGAGAAGCGACTATTGTTAATATGTTTTGTATAAATAAAGCTAATAATCCACGTGGGTGTTGACATCGAGCCTTTTGCCCAAATTACCATAAACCAGGATGTATCTCAGAAGAGATGGTCTGCGTGGCGAGGTCTGGAACCAGGAACCAGGATTTCTCACGTTTATGATGGGAATACATGAAAATAAATGGAAGAGAAAAGATGCATTTAGTGTAGAAGTGATGAGGAGACACCTACATGGAAACAAGAAGCCGTCATGAGAAAAGCAGCTGAAGCACAGGAGGAACCCCAGCTGCACCTACATGTACAAAACATGATGGATTGCCACTTAATTCAGCCATATCATTACATATCGATCTGCTTTACAAATCACAGCTACATCTTTGCAGAGAAACTGCTGGCAGGACAAAGCTGAGCAGATAGTTGGCGACAGCACATTAAAGGTCTCTGTGGTTCAGCGGTCAGCAGTAATAGGCTCTCCAGGCTTTCTCCTCCATCAGGTTTCTCCTCACAAGGCCTCATCATTACCCAAGGCCTCATCATTACCCAGGAGCTCCCCGCCGCCACCTCAGCCTTTCAAAGCAAATGGAACTGCTTCCAAACAAAGACACTACTGTTGCTCCTAACATCAAAGACCGAGCGCACGAGCTCCATGTCAGACTTACGACGCTCCGCTTTCTCCAAACTACCCCGGAAACGTCCTTCATTTAGAGACCTTTCATCTCCCACCCGCTTCTCTACCGCTGGAGTTCAGCCTCCGTTCCCACTCCGTCACCGTGTGTGTGTGTGTGTGTGTGTGCGTATGAATTTACCAGTAACGTGGACGGTTACACATGGACTTTCTAGACACGGCTGAATGATTTAACTTCACATGTTTTCTCCAAACATGGGATTTTTTTCTGCAGGAAGGAAATCCGGAACATTTTAGAGCGAATTAAAGATGGAGGAGACGAGTGGAGAGGGAACGCTGCAGACCTGAAGAGGGGACCGGAGAGCTTTCAGTGCAGGTTTTTCTTCATCAATAAACAAACATCCTGCGTGTTTTCCTGCCTCTCCTGACGGCGTCGATCTGAATCCGGCGTTCCAGATGAACAGGATCACAACAGATGCCTCGACGTGGAGTATAAACACGCCGGACTCGTCTGCTAAACTGGAAAAGATCTGAATCCAAGAATCACGGCTGAAAAATCAGGATTCTTTCTGCCTTCATCCTCAAGTCGGATGAATATTCCATGGTCTCAGCGAGTACGGATTCATTCTGACTCCCTGCAGTGAAACACTTCACCTCCCAGTCCCAACTGGAAGCAGATCAAGCCATTAGAACCAGTCAGAAGCTACCTGCTTGGCTCTGGTGAAGGTGTCTGAGCACACATCAGATCCCAGCCAAACGCCAGACAACGCAGCTTATTGACGATGCTCTGAAGAGTGAAGGCATTGATCGCTGTGGACGGGGATGGTTGTCAGAACGCTGACAACATGCCTGCTATGGCTGACATCTGGATAAAAGCCTCTTGCTCCACTGGATCGCCCTGCTCCCGCTCACCAACCCACTGCTTCGTAAAGAGCAGGGAAATGTGATGTATGGCCTCAGCAGCTGTCGCTGGTGGACTTTATTTCCTTTCTTTCTTATTGTTGTGGACACATCGAGTGTTTTACTGATCAGACCTTTACTGTGAAGTCCTGCAGGAGGATTTCCAAAGCTTGCCTCATTGTGAGGAACGTTGTCTCCATTCCGGTGTTTCCGCTGCTCCTCCATCCTGATTCAGGATGGACAACCCAGCTGGAACCAGGATGCCGGAAAATCCTGGTCTAGAGGTTCAGTCTGATTTTATACAAGATAAAATAAAGCTTCAGATATATTTACTGTTTTGTTTCTTTTCCTTTTTTTAAACTGAAAACATGAATCACATTAATGATAAGAAGGAATAAAGAGAAGTGATGATTCTGCAAATTCCGTATTGTGTTATATAATAATAATAACTAGAGGAGGTCTTGTTCCGGAGGCTGATGGCTGCTGGCAGGAATGATCTTCTGTATCTTTCAGTCTTACATCGGACCTGAAGAAGCCTCTCACTGAACACACTTTGTTGTTTCATCACTGTGTTGTGGAGAGGGTGTGAAGAATCCTCCATCATCTTCATCAGCTTGTGCAGCATTCTTCTTTGGACAATCAGCTCCAGCGGCTCCAGAGTTACTCCAAGCACAGAAGCAGCTTTCTGGATCAGTTTGTTGATTCTCTTCAAGTCTCTGGTTCTGATGCTACTACCCCAGCAGATGCTGCAAAGCTGACTGCACTCTCCACAACAGACTTCTAGAAGATATGCAACATCTTGGTGCAGACGTTAAACCATCTCAGCTTCCTTAAGAAGTACAGTCTGCTCTGACCTTTCTTGTAGATGTAGTCAGTGTTGCATTTCCAGTCCAGTTTGTTGTCCAGCTGAACTCCAAGATACTTGTATTCCTCCACCACCTCCACCTCCTCTCCAAGGATGGAAACAGTGCTTTGTTTATTCTTCTTCCTCCTGAAGTCAACAATCATCTCTTTTGTTTTGCTGCTATTTAATATGAGATGATTGTCACTGCACCATTTAACAAACTGACTGACCAGTTCTCTGTACTCTGCTTCTTGTCCATCCCTGATACACCCCACAACTGCAGAGTCATCAGAGTATTTCTGCAGATGACAGGACTCAGAGTTGTACTGGAAGTCTGAGGTGTACAGTGTGAAGAGGAATGGCCAGAGTACAGTTCCTTGTGGTGCACCAGTGCTGCTGACCTCCATCTCAGACACACAACCTTTCAGTCTCACAAACTGTGGTCTGTTTGTGAGGTAGTCATAGATCCAGGTGGTTGTGGAGGTATCCACCTGGAATTTATGGAGCTTCTCACATAACAAAGCAGCTGAATGGTATTAAAATGGTACAGACAGTGCCATGCAGGCACCAAGGAGCAGGGGACGCCAAGTTGAAGAGTAACTATGAAGGTCCATCTCTTCAATCCATTTTAGGCTCAGCATGGGCCATTAAGAAATGTCACACAATTAACATTTTAATTTTCCATAATAAACAGCAACCTACTGAGCAGTTACATAATTCAGTATTTAATACATCAATAATCATGTCAACTGAAGTTGTCTAAACACAAGCAGACGCATCATTAAAGAGGCAGCATTGATGCTGTTTGTAATTAGTTTGTTGAAGCTTTACAACAGACTTCCTCTGTTAATATGGACATAAGGCAGTGGTTGGTGTAAAGTTGGATCCATTAAGCCTTAGATGTAACATGCACACGCCATCAGATCACTGTCAACAAGCTCCATCATGCCTGCTTCTCTCATGAAGTGTTCGGGACATATATGATTGGCAAAGAAGAACACAGCTTGCAATGGACCTGATTTGAACAGGAAAATGGACAGGTATCTGAAACAAAAGGACTATGTGAGATTCATGAACTGTCTTTGAGGATGAGACTATATTTTGGGTTTTCATTATCTATAAGCCACAACCATTTCAAGAAATAAAGTTTGAAACGTTTCACTCTATGTGTAATGAATCTATATAATACATAGGTTTCACATTCTGAAATGAGTGAGAAAAATATTGAACTTTTTCACAATATTCTAATTTTCTGTGATGTACCTGTACATCAGTCATTCAGATGGCTGACAAAGGAGAAGCTGTTGTCACTTCTTCCTATGAGAATGAAATGAGACAACTCAGAAACACCACTTTTTGTAGGAACCGCCATCGTAATCCTACATCTGAGTTTAAACAAGGCGCCATTACTAAGTTGGACCAACTTCTGGAGAATGGAGTCATCACAAAAGCAGAACACACATTTTTGACCGTGGATTTTCCTGTGACACACATGATGTACATTTTATCTAAAATGCAATGAGACATTTACAAATGTTCCTCCAACCTGGACAATCATAGCAAATTGGCTCAGTCTCAGAAAACATCTCAGTCATTGTAGATAACTATGGGGTTAGTCAGTCTAGCACAAATCAACAAGCTTTACTGCATTAAAAAAAACAAGTTTGTTTTGTGTAGACATTATAATGAGTTTATCGTTAAACTTAAAAAGTTGGTCAAAATAAAAATGTAAGATATTGTCTTAACTTCATAGTGCATGTATTTTCAACCGATATTTGTGACTTAACAAAACATAGAGGTTTATTAGGTTAGAAAAAACTAAAAATCTGCATCCATAGTTAAAAACTACAACAAGGCTGACCTGCCTTGTTAAGTTAAGGGCATGCTAAGTGCAAACAGACCACGCACACCTGTTGAACTGTTTGGACTGGAGAACACGAGCAGAGTTGGGGAAGACTTAATGGCTTGGGGATGAGTACAAGTTTTTAATCGTTTTATTCACAGTTCATGATAATTGCATCACCAGACAGTAAAAGATATTGTTTTATACAACAGTACATGCTAGTTCTCAGTCAACAGCGGTAGCAGTAAGGGTAATTCAGTCCATTCTTTAAGTTTTGATTTACTCTGGCAAGTGTTGATCAGCACTGGTTTTCATTAGTTTTAACTTTTTTTCTTTCAAATCTGTTGAATCCTTTTGTAGTGTTCATGGTCTGAGCAGCATTAGCTTCATGGCTAGGCCATTGTCGGTGACCAAGCACACCTTTGGTTTTTTAAAACACCATTGTAGCAGCAACTCCTTGCTAACGGATATGCAGCAGTAGGTATGTTATTAAAACAGTCAAGTTAAATTTATTGTAGGCCTGCTTAAGTTGCACAAGTTGTGGGCAGTACAGCATTCTGGATGACCTTAAATGAAGTTAGTTAAGCAGAACCACTTTGAAATGCAATGTAAAATTTGCATATTTGAAACACCAAGAAAGACAGATCTGTTAGAGCATTGTAGACTTTGACATGGGCATGGTGGTGAATCGTTTCCTTGTCTTTATAGACAATTGGCATTGCTCATTTAAAATATCGGGCAGCCTGCAAGCCCACCTGTCAAGAAGTCATTCCACCCATGAGACAGTGTGTCCACTGGACTGTCATTTGAACGTCCACGGTGCCCCTGGGCACCCTCTCAACAGAAAGAGAATACTTTGAGCATCAACAGGAAACTGTATGTTGCGTATTTGAAAATGGTCCTTTTGAAAACAAACATTTATGGAACCTCTGCTTCTCCCAGGAGCCGGAAACACACTCATCACACCGCTGGAGCCTTCAACCCTGAGCTTTTGAAGAGGTATATCAATCCCTAAAGTACAGGGGATGGTCCTGTAGAGGGGGAGGGAGACTGTGCAGTGAAGATGCTGTAGACCATGACATGAAGAATTGCCTAATTTAATAGAAAAAATTGTAGCCCGCCTGTCCCATGAAGCACTTTGTGCTATGGGTGTGTAAGCCAGATATTTACACATGCATTTATACTTTTAGATTTGTAAATATTTTAGTGTAAGTTTTTCAGTGACAGGAATAGGCTAGTTTGGTTCCCCCTATTCCTGTTCAATCTTCTTTTCTTTTTCACAGGAGACTTCTGTGGAGGAGACAGGTTGGCATGGCTTGATGGTTTACCTTGGGGAAAAGGAAGAGGCACACTTTAAAGAGCATGTAAACAAGATGCGACTGTTCTGAGTTCACAGAGACAAAGTTAGGTTATTCTCTCCCTAGGTCCCATCTCTGGGCTGAAATGTGAATTATTTTAGTAGGTAACTGTGGTGTTGAGGCTGTGTAATGTGTATCACAATTAAACATGAAATAGGAGTGTGTTTACATAAAAAAACCAGTTTAACTTCTTGAATCTGCTCACTGGAAACAAACTGAAAACCTTTTTACTGATTCTGACCTACCAGGATGGTGACGAAGACTTTGCAGGTGAACTGATGAAGACAAGACAAGGTAGCTTACCTGCAGCCTGTGCAAAGATTGTCCTGGAGGGAACTAGAAGATATGGACTTTCCCAGAGTCTGTGCCTTGTTAGTGGGGCTGATATACGCACTAAAATTAAAACCAATAAAGATAATAAATAAATACATTAAAAGAACTGAAAAATACTTTTGAAGTATTTTAAAAGATATTTCTTGGATTGGATGACCTGAAAGCAAGTCTGAAGTCAGTGTTGATACAATATAAACTGCTGTGTTGAAAGAAAAACATGTGAGTATAGGGGACATTAAAGCTGTCCTCAAACTACAGAAGAAATGTTTTACTATGTGGGATGTGTTGTTTATATACCGTATATTAGGTACACTGTTGACAATTTAGACATTTAACCGGTCCTCAAATTAAGAAGAAAATGCCACAGTTATTTGCAAAGTGTTGTTTGCATACTGGATGTAGGTGTAGAGCTGGCTTTATTAAAGACACCTAGTACAAAGTGAGGCACTTTTATACCGTAGAACTCAAATCCGTCTCAAGAATTCTGCAGGGTTACTTTACCTTTGGTGATGTATTTTCTAAAACATCTATTTAATATGTATAAACTCCATCCTGTTACCGTATAAACTCCACCCTGTTACCGTATAAACTCCATCCTGTTACCGTATAAACTCCATCCTGTTACCGTATAAACTCCATCCTGTTACCGTATAAACTCCATCCTGTTACCGTATAAACTCCATCCTGTTACCATATAAACTCCATCCTGTTACCGTATAAACTCCATCCTGTTACCGTATAAACTCCACCCTATTACCGTATAAACTCCATCCTGTTACCGTATAAACTCCACCCTGTTACCGTATAAACTCCATCCTGTTACCGTATAAAATCCACCCTGTTAACGTATAAACTCCACCCTGTTACCGTATAAACTCCATCCTGTTACCGTATAAACTCCACCCTGTTACCGTATAAACTCCACCCTGTTACCGTATAAACTCCACCCTATTACCGTATAAACTCCATCCTGTTACCGTATAAACTCCACCCTGTTACCGTATAAACTCCATCCTGTTACCGTATAAACTCCATCCTGTTACCGTATAAACTCCATCCTGTTACCGTATAAACTCCACCCTGTTACCGTATAAACTCCACCCTGTTACCGTATAAACTCCATCCTGTTACCGTATAAACTCCATCCTGTTACCGTATAAACTCCACCCTGTTACCGTATAAACTCCATCCTGTTACCGTATAAACTCCATCCTGTTACCGTATAAACTCCATCCTGTTACCGTATAAACTCCACCCTATTACCGTATAAACTCCATCCTGTTACCGTATAAACTCCACCCTGTTACCGTATAAACTCCATCCTGTTACCGTATAAAATCCACCCTGTTAACGTATAAACTCCACCCTGTTACCGTATAAACTCCATCCTGTTACCGTATAAACTCCATCCTGTTACCGTATAAACTCCACCCTGTTACCGTATAAACTCCATCCTGTTACCGTATGAACTCCATCCTGTTACCGTATAAATTGCATCCTGTTACCGTATAAACTCCATCCTGTTACCGTATAAACTCCATCCTGTTACCGTATAAACTCCACCCTGTTACCGTATAAACTCCATCCTGTTACCGTATAAACGCCATCCTGTTACCGTATAAACTCCACCCTGTTACCGTATAAACTCCATCCTGTTACCGTATAAACTCCACCCTGTTACCGTATAAACTCCATCCTGTTACCGTATAAACTCCACCCTGTTACCGTATAAACTCCATCCTGTTACCGTAAAAACTCCACCCTGTTACCGTATAAACTCCATCCTGTTACCGTATAAATTGCATCCTGTTACCGTATAAACTCCACCCTGTTACCGTATAAACTCCACCCTGTTACCGTATAAACTCCACCCTATTACCGTATAAACTCCATCCTGTTACCGTATAAACTCCACCCTGTTACCGTATAAACTCCATCCTGTTACCGTATAAACTCCATCCTGTTACCGTATAAACTCCATCCTGTTACCGTATAAACTCCACCCTGTTACCGTATAAACTCCACCCTGTTACCGTATAAACTCCATCCTGTTACCGTATAAGCTCCATCCTGTTACCGTAAAAACTCCACCCTGTTACCGTATAAACTCCATCCTGTTACCGTATAAATTGCATCCTGTTACCGTATAAACTCCATCCTGTTACCGTATAAACTCCATCCTGTTACCGTATAAACTCCACCCTGTTACCGTATAAACTCCATCCTGTTACCGTATAAATTGCATCCTGTTACCGTATAAACTCCATCCTGTTACCGTATAAACTCCATCCTGTTACCGTATAAACTCCATCCTGTTACCGTATAAACTCCACCCTGTTACCGTATAAACTCCATCCTGTTACCGTATAAACTCCATCCTGTTACCGTATAAACTCCACCCTGTTACCGTATAAACTCCATCCTGTTACCGTATAAACTCCATCCTGTTTCCGTATAAACTCCATCCTGTTACCGTATAAACGCCATCCTGTTACCGTATAAACTCCACCCTGTTACCGTATAAACTCCATCCTGTTACCGTATAAACTCCACCCTGTACCGTATAAACTCCATCCTGTTACCGTATAAACTCCACCCTGTTACCGTATTAACTCCACCCTGTTACCGTATAAACTCCATCCTGTTACCGTATAAACTCCATCCTGTTACCGTATAAACTCCATCCTGTTACCGTATAAACTCCACCCTGTTACCGTATAAACTCCATCCTGTTACCGTATAAACTCCACCCTGTTACCGTATAAACTCCATCCTGTTACCGTATAAACTCCATCCTGTTACCGTATAAACTCCATCCTGTTACCGTATAAACTCCACCCTCTTACCGTATAAACTCCATCCTGTTACCGTATAAACTCCACCCTGTTACCGTATAAACTCCATCCTGTTACCGTATAAACTCCACCCTGTACCGTATAAACTCCATCCTGTTACCGTATAAACTCCACCCTGTTACCGTATTAACTCCACCCTGTTACCGTATAAACTCCATCCTGTTACCGTATAAACTCCATCCTGTTACCGTATAAACTCCATCCTGTTACCGTATAAACTCCATCCTGTTACCGTATAAACTCCACCCTGTTACCGTATAAACTCCATCCTGTTACCGTATAAACTCCACCCTGTTACCGTATAAACTCCATCCTGTTACCGTATAAACTCCATCCTGTTACCGTATAAACTCCATCCTGTTACCGTATAAACTCCACCCTCTTACCGTATAAACTCCATCCTGTTACCGTATAAACTCCACCCTGTTACCGTATAAACTCCATCCTGTTACCGTATAAACTCCATCCTGTTACCGTATAAACTCCACCCTGTTACCGTATAAACTCCATCCTGTTACTGTCAGTGAGTTACTGACAGGTAATTGAATAAACTGAACCTAAAACTGGAATTTCAATGTGTGATTTATTCCCCCTTTTATATATAAGTTCTTGTAGTAAAAAAATTAAGATAACAATTAGCATGAACATTTCTAAGTAGAATGAAAGGAAAATAAATGTTAGGATAACCAAAAGGAGTAATTTGAACACAGTAAAAAGGAAGTTGATGAGCATGTAGATGACAAAGCAAATCATGTTGCTTGTGACAAACTAAAACAGTTGGCATCACTAGAGAAGTCTTGTGGCATGTACTCAATGCTTGTTAAAATAACTTGAAAACATCAATGTAGATTCATCATGCTATCCGCTTAGTCTGATGAAGGGTGGCGGGAAGCTGGAGCCTATCCCAGCAGGCTCTGGGCAAAGGCAGGGTACACCTTGGACAGCTCGCCGGTCCATCACAGGGACACACAACCACTCACTCCTAGGGACAGTTTAGAGTAACCAGTTAACCTGACATGCAGGTCTCTGCATGGAGTTCCCAAAGAGAACCCACCCACACAGAAAGACCTGTCCACACCTCGCCCAGGCTGAGGATTGAACCAGCAACCTTCTTGCTGTGAGGCCACAGTGCTAACCACTATGCCTGGTTTCAGGAAGCAGAACCAGATCCCAACCTGGTTTCAGGAAGCGGAACCAGATCCCAGTCTGGTTTCAGGAAGCGGAACCAGATCCCAGTCTGGTTTCAGGAAGCGGAACCAGATCGCAGTCTGGTTTCAGGAAGCGGAACCAGATCCCAGTCTGGTTTCAGGAAGCAGAACCAGATCGCAGTCTGGTTTCAGGAAGCGGAACCAGATCCCAGTCTGGTTTCAGGAAGCGGAACCAGATCCCAGTCTGGTTTCAGGAAGCAGATCCAGATTGCAGTCTGGTATAAGGAAGCGGAACCAGATCCCAGTCTGGTTTCAGGAAGCAGAACCAGATCCCAGTCTGGCTTCAGGAAGCGGAACCAGATCCCAGTCTGGTTTCAGGAAGCGGAACCAGATTGCAGTCTGGTTTCAGGAAGCGGAACCAGAAACCTGATTGGGATCTGGTTCCACTTCCTGAAACCAGACTGCAATCTGGTTTCAGGAAGCGGAACCAGATTGCAGTCTGGTTTCAGGAAGCGGAACCAGATTGCAGTCTGGTTTCAGGAAGCGGAACCAGATCCCAGTCTGGTTTCAGGAAGCGGAACCATATCCCAGTCTGGTTTCAGGAAGTGGAACCAGATCCCAGTCTGGTTTCAGGAAGTGGAACCAGATCCCAGTCTGGTTTCAGGAAGCAGATCCAGATTGCAGTCTGGTTTCAGGAAGTAGAACCAGATCCCAGTCTGGTTTCAGGAAGCAGATTCAGATTGCCGTCTGGTTTCAGGAAGTGGAACCAGATCCCAGTTTGGTTTCAGGAAGCAGATCCAGATTGCAGTCTGGTTTCAGGAAGCGGAACCAGATCCCAGTCTGGTTTCAGGAAGCGGAACCAGATTGCAGTCTGGTTTCAGGAAGCGGAACCAGATCCCAGTCTGGTTTCAGGAAGCGGAACCAGATCCCAGTCTGGTTTCAGGAAGCAGAACCAGATCCCAGTCTGGCTTCAGGAAGCGGAACCAGATCCCAGTCTGGTTTCAGGAAGCGGAACCAGATTGCAGTCTGGTTTCAGGAAGCGGAACCAGATCCCAGTCTGGTTTCAGGAAGCGGAACCAGATTGCAGTCTGGTTTCGGGAAGCAGATCCAGATTGCAGTCTGGTTTCAGGAAGCGGAACCAGATCCCAGTCTGGTTTCAGGAAGCAGATCCAGATCCCAGTCTGGTTTCAGGAAGTGGAACCAGATCCCAGTATGGTTTCAGGAAGCGGAACCAGATCCCAGTAAGGTTTCAGGAAGCGGAACCAGATTGCAGTCTGGTTTCAGGAAGCGGAACCAGATTGCAGTCTGGTTTCAGGAAGCGGAACCAGATCCCAGTCTGGTTTCAGGAAGCGGAACCATATCCCAGTCTGGTTTCAGGAAGCGGAACCAGATCCCAGTCTGGTTTCAGGAAGTGGAACCAGATCCCAGTCTGGTTTCAGGAAGTGGAACCAGATCCCAGTCTGGTTTCAGGAAGCAGATCCAGATTGCAGTCTGGTTTCAGGAAGTAGAACCAGATCCCAGTCTGGTTTCAGGAAGCAGATTCAGATTGCCGTCTGGTTTCAGGAAGTGGAACCAGATCCCAGTTTGGTTTCAGGAAGCAGATCCAGATTGCAGTCTGGTTTCAGGAAGCGGAACCAGATCCCAGTCTGGTTTCAGGAAGCGGAACCAGATTGCAGTCTGGTTTCAGGAAGCGGAACCAGATCCCAGTCTGGTTTCAGGAAGCGGAACCAGATCCCAGTCTGGTTTCAGGAAGCAGAACCAGATCCCAGTCTGGCTTCAGGAAGCGGAACCAGATCCCAGTCTGGTTTCAGGAAGCGGAACCAGATTGCAGTCTGGTTTCAGGAAGCGGAACCAGATCCCAGTCTGGTTTCAGGAAGCGGAACCAGATTGCAGTCTGGTTTCGGGAAGCAGATCCAGATTGCAGTCTGGTTTCAGGAAGCGGAACCAGATCCCAGTCTGGTTTCAGGAAGCAGATCCAGATCCCAGTCTGGTTTCAGGAAGTGGAACCAGATCCCAGTATGGTTTAAGGAAGCGGAACCAGATCCCAGTAAGGTTTCAGGAAGCGGAACCAGATTGCAGTCTGGTTTCAGGAAGCGGAACCAGATCCCAGTCTGGTTTCAGGAAGTGGAACCAGATCCCAGTCTGGTTTCAGGAAGTGGAACCAGATCCCAGTCTGGTTTCAGGAAGCAGATCCAGATTGCAGTCTGGTTTCAGGAAGAGGAACCAGATCCCAGTCTGGTTTCAGGAAGCAGATCCAGATCCCAGTCTGGTTTCAGGAAGCGGAACCAGATCCCAGTCTGGTTTCAGGAAGCGGAACCAGATCCCAGTCTGGTTTCAGGAAGCGGAACCAGATCCCAGTCTGGTTTCAGGAAGCAGATCCAGATTGCAGTCTGGTTTCAGAAAGCGGAACCAGATCGCAGACTGGTTTCAGGAAGTGGAACCAGATCCCAGTCTGGTTTGAGGAAGCAGATCCAGATCCCAGTCTGGTTTCAGGAAGCGGAACCAGATCCCAGTCTGGTTTCAGGAAGCGGAAACAAATCCCAGTCTGGTTTCAGGAAGCGGAACCAGATTGCAGTCTGGTGTCAGGAAGCGGAACCAGATTGCAGTCTGGTTTCAGGAAGCGGAACCAGATCCCAGTCTGGTTTCAGGAAGAGGAACCAGATCCCAGTCTGGTTTCAGGAAGCAGATCCAGATTGCAGTCTGGTTTCAGGAAGCGGAACCAGATCCCAGTCTGGTTTCAGGAAGCGGAACCAGATCCCAGTCTGGTTTCAGGAAGCGGAACCAGATCCCAGTCTGGTTTCAGGAAGCAGATCCAGATTGCAGTCTGGTTTCAGAAAGCGGAAACAGATCGCAGACTGGTTTCAGGAAGCGGAACCAGATCCCAGTCTGGTTTCAGGAAGCGGAACCAGATCCCAGTCTGGTTTCAGTAAGCGGAACCAGATCCCAGTCTGGTTTCAGGAAGCAGATCCAGATTGCAGTCTGGTTTCAGGAAGCGGAACCAGATCCCAGTCTGGTTTCAGGAAGCGGAACCAGATCCCAGTCTGGTTTCAGGAAGTGGAACCAGATCCCAGTCTGGTTTCAGGAAGCAGATCCAGATTGCAGTCTGGTTTCAGGAAGTGGAACCAGATCCCAGTCTGGTTTCAGGAAGCGGAACCAGATCCCAGTCTGGTTTCAGGAAGCGGAACCAGATCCCAGTCTGGTTTCAGGAAGCGGAACCATATCCCATTCTGGTTTCAGGAAGCAGAACCAGATTTCAGTCTGGTTTCAGGAAGCGGAACCAGATTGCAGTCTGGTTTCAGGAAGCGGAACCAGATTGCAGTCTGGTGTCAGGAAGCGAAAATAGATTGCAGTCTGGTTTCAGGAAGCGGAACCAGATCCCAGTCTGGTTTCAGGAAGAGGAACCTGATCCCAGTCTGGTTTCAGGAAGCAGATCCAGATTGCAGTCTGGTTTCAGGAAGCGGAACCAGATCCCAGTCTGGTTTCAGGAAGCGGAACCAGATCCCAGTCTGGTTTCAGGAAGCAGATCCAGATTGCAGTCTGGTTTCAGAAAGCGGAACCAGATCGCAGACTGGTTTCAGGAAGCGGAACCAGATCCCAGTCTGGTTTCAGGAAGCGGAACCAGATCCCAGTCTGGTTTCAGGAAGCGGAACCAGATCCCAGTCTGGTTTCAGGAAGCGGAACCAGATCCCAGTCTGGTTTCAGGAAGCAGATCCAGATTGCAGTCTGGTTTCAGAAAGCGGAACCAGATCGCAGACTGGTTTCAGGAAGCGGAACCAGATCCCAGTCTGGTTTCAGGAAGCAGATCCAGATTGCAGTCTGGTTTCAGGAAGCGGAACCAGATCCCAGTCTGGTTTCAGGAAGCGGAACCAGATCCCAGTCTGGTTTCAGGAAGCGGAACCAGATCCCAGTCTGGTTTCAGGAAGCGGATCCAGATTGCAGTCTGGTTTCAGGAAGCGGAACCAGATCCCAGTCTGGTTTCAGGAAGCGGATCCAGATTGCAGTCTGGTTTCAGGAAGCAGAACCAGATCCCAGTCTGGTTTCAGGAAGCGGAACCAGATCCCAGTCTGGTTTCAGGAAGTGGAACCAGATCCCAGTATGGTTTAAGGAAGCGGAACCAGATCCCAGTCTGGTTTAAGGAAGCGGAACCAGATTGCAGTCTGGTTTCAGGAAGCGGAACCAGATCCCAGTCTGGTTTCAGGTAGCAGAACCAGATTTCAGTCTGGTTTCAGGAAGCGGAACCAGATCCCAGTCTGGTTTCAGGAAGCGGAACCAGATTGCAGTCTGGTGTCAGGAAGCGGAACCAGATTGCAGTCTGGTTTCAGGAAGCGGAACCAGATCCCAGTCTGGTTTCAGGAAGAGGAACCAGATCCCAGTCTGGTTTCAGGAAGCAGATCCAGATTGCAGTCTGGTTTCAGGAAGCGGAACCAGATCCCAGTCTGGTTTCAGGAAGCGGAACCAGATCCCAGTCTGGTTTCAGGAAGCAGATCCAGATTGCAGTCTGGTTTCAGAAAGCGGAACCAGATCGCAGACTGGTTTCAGGAAGCGGAACCAGATCCCAGTCTAGTTTCAAGAAGCGGATCCAGATCGCAGACTGGTTTCAGGAAGCGGAACCAGATCCCAGTCTGGTTTCAGGAAGCAGATCCAGATCCCAGTCTGGTTTCAGGAAGTGGAACCAGATCCCAGTATGGTTTAAGGAAGCGGAACCAGATCCCAGTAAGGTTTCAGGAAGCGGAACCAGATTGCAGTCTGGTTTCAGGAAGCGGAACCAGATCCCAGTCTGGTTTCAGGAAGTGGAACCAGATCCCAGTCTGGTTTCAGGAAGTGGAACCAGATCCCAGTCTGGTTTCAGGAAGCAGATCCAGATTGCAGTCTGGTATAAGGAAGCGGAACCAGATCCCAGTCTGGTTTCAGGAAGCAGAACCAGATCCCAGTCTGCCTTCAGGAAGCGGAACCAGATCCCAGTCTGGTTTCAGGAAGCGGAACCAGATTGCAGTCTGGTTTCAGGAATCGGAACCAGATCCCAGTCTGGTTTCAGGAAGCGGAACCAGATTGCAGTCTGGTTTCGGGAAGCAGATCCAGATTGCAGTCTGGTTTCAGGAAGCGGAACCAGATTGCATTCTGGTTTCAGTAAGCGGAACCAGATTGCAGTCTGGTTTCAGGAAGCGGAACCAGATTGCAGTCTGGATTCAGTAAGCGGAACCAGATCCCAGTCTGGTTTCAGGAAGTGGAACCAGATCCCAGTCTGGTTTCAGGAAGCGGAACCAGATCCCAGTCTGGTTTCAGGAAGCGGAACCAGATTGCATTCTGGTTTCAGGAAGCGGAACCAGATCCCAGTCTGGTTTCAGGAAGCGGAACCAGATCTCAGTCTGGTTTCAGGAAGTGGAACCAGATCCCAGTCTGGTTTCAGGAAGCGGAACCAGATCATAGTCTGGTTTCAGGAAGTGGAACCAGATCCCAGTAAGGTTTCAGGAAGCGGAACCAGATTTCAGTCTGGTTTCAGGAAGCGGAACCAGATTGCAGTCTGGTTTCAGGATGCAGATCCACATTGCAGTCTGGTTTCAGGAAGCGGAACCAGATTGCAGTCTGGTTTCAGGAAGCGGAACCAGATCCCAGTCTGGTTTCAGGAAGCGGAACCAGATCCCAGTAAGGTTTCAGGAAGCGGAACCAGATTGCAGTCTGGTTTCAGGAAGCGGAACCAGATCCCAGTCTGGTTTCAGGAAGTGGAACCAGATCCCAGTCTGGTTTCAGGAAGCGGAACCAGATCCCAGTCTGGTTTCAGGAAGCAGATCCAGATTGCAGTCTGGTATAAGGAAGCGGAACCAGATCCCAGTCTGGTTTCAGGAAGCAGAACCAGATCCCAGTCTGGCTTCAGGAAGCGGAACCAGATCCCAGTCTGGTTTCAGGAAGCGGAACCAGATTGCAGTCTCGTTTCAGGAAGCGGAACCAGATCCCAGTCTGGTTTCAGGAAGCGGAACCAGATTGCAGTCTGGTTTCGGGAAGCAGATCCAGATTGCAGTCTGGTTTCAGGAAGCGGAACCAGATTGCAGTCTGGTTTCAGTAAGCGGAACCAGATTGCAGTCTGGTTTCAGTAAGCGGAACCAGATTGCAGTCTGGTTTCAGGAAGCGGAACCAGATTGCAGTCTGGATTCAGTAAGCGGAACCAGATCCCAGTCTGGTTTCAGGAAGCGGAACCAGATCCCAGTCTGGTTTCAGGAAGCGGAACCAGATCCCAGTCTGGTTTCAGGAAGCGGAACCAGATTGCAGTCTGGTTTCAGGAAGCGGAACCAGATCCCAGTCTGGTTTCAGGAAGCGGAACCAGATCCCAGTCTGGTTTCAGGAAGTGGAACCAGATCCCAGTCTGGTTTCAGGAAGCGGAACCAGATCATAGTCTGGTTTCAGGAAGTGGAACCAGATCCCAGTAAGGTTTCAGGAAGCGGAACCAGATTTCAGTCTGGTTTCAGGAAGTGGAACCAAATCCCAGTCTGGTTTCAGGAAGCGGAACCAGATTGCAGTCTGGTTTCAGGAAGCAGATCCAGATTGCAGTCTGGTTTCAGGAAGCGGAACCAGATTGCAGTCTGGTTTCAGGAAGCGGAACCAGATCCCAGTCTGGTTTCAGGAAGCGGAACCAGATCCCAGTCTGGTTTCAGGAAGCAGATCCAGATCCCAGTCTGGTTTCAGGAAGTGGAACCAGATCCCAGTATGGTTTAAGGAAGCGGAACCAGATCCCAGTAAGGTTTCAGGAAGCGGAACCAGATTGCAGTCTGGTTTTAGGAAGCGGAACCAGATCCCAGTCTGGTTTCAGGAAGCAGATCCAGATTGCAGTCTGGTTTCAGGAAGCGGAACCAGATCCCAGTCTGGTTTCAGGAAGCGGAACCAGATCCCAGTCTGGTTTCAGGAAGCGGAACCAGATCCCAGTCTGGTTTCAGGAAGCAGATCCAGATTGCAGTCTGGTTTCAGGAAGCGGAACCAGATCCCAGTCTGGTTTCAGGAAGCGGAACCAGATCCCAGTCTGGTTTCAGGAAGCAGATCCAGATTGCAGTCTGGTTTCAGGAAGCGGAACCAGATCCCAGTCTGGTTTCAGGAAGCGGAACCAGATCCCAGTCTGGTTTCAGGAAGCGGAACCAGATCCCAGTCTGGTTTCAGGAAGCGGATCCAGATCCCAGTCTGGTTTCAGGAAGTGGAACCAGATCCCAGTATGGTTTAAGGAAGCGGAACCAGATCCCAGTCTGGTTTCAGGAAGCGGAACCAGATTGCAGTCTGGTTTCAGGAAGCGGAACCAGATCCCAGTCTGGTTTCAGGAAGCGGATCCAGATTGCAGTCTGGTTTCAGGAAGCAGAACCAGATCCCAGTCTGGTTTCAGGAAGCGGAACCAGATCCCAGTCTGGTTTCAGGAAGTGGAACCAGATCCCAGTATGGTTTAAGGAAGAGGAACCAGATCCCAGTCTGGTTTCAGGAAGCGGAACCAGATTGCAGTCTGGTTTCAGGAAGCGGAACCAGATTGCAGTCTGGTTTCAGTAAGCGGAACCAGATTGCAGTCTGGTTTCAGGAAGCGGAACCAGATTGCAGTCTGGATTCAGTAAGCGGAACCAGATCCCAGTCTGGTTTCAGGAAGCGGAACCAGATCCCAGTCTGGTTTCAGGAAGCGGAACCAGATCCCAGTCTGGTTTCAGGAAGCGGAACCAGATTGCAGTCTGGTTTCAGGAAGCGGAACCAGATCCCAGTCTGGTTTCAGGAAGCGGAACCAGATCCCAGTCTGGTTTCAGGAAGCAGATCCAGATTGCAGTCTGGTTTCAGGAAGCGGAACCAGATCCCAGTCTGGTTTCAGGAAGCGGAACCAGATTGCAGTCTGGTTTCAGGAAGCGGAACCAGATCCCAGTCTGGTTTCAGGAAGCGGAACCAGATCCCAGTCTGGTTTCAGGAAGCAGATCCAGATTGCAGTCTGGTTTCAGGAAGCGGAACCAGATCCCAGTCTGGTTTCAGGAAGTGGAACCAGATCCCAGTCTGGTTTCAGGAAGTGGAACCAGATCCCAGTCTGGTTTCAGGAAGTGGAACCAAATCCCAGTCTGGTTTCAGGAAGCGGAACCAGATTGCAGTCTGGTTTCAGGAAGCAGATCCAGATTGCAGTCTGGTTTCAGGAAGCGGAACCAGATTGCAGTCTGGTTTCAGGAAGCGGAACCAGATCCCAGTCTGGTTTCAGGAAGCGGAACCAGATCCCAGTCTGGTTTCAGGAAGCAGATCCAGATCCCAGTCTGGTTTCAGGAAGTGGAACCAGATCCCAGTATGGTTTAAGGAAGCGGAACCAGATCCCAGTCTGGTTTCAGGAAGCGGAACCAGATCCCAGTCTGGTTTCAGGAAGCGGAACCAGATCCCAGTCTGGTTTCAGGAAGTGGAACCAGATCCCAGTCTGGTTTCAGGAAGTGGAACCAGATCCCAGTCTGGTTTCAGGAAGCAGATCCAGATTGCAGTCTGGTTTCAGGAAGAGGAACCAGATCCCAGTCTGGTTTCAGGAAGCAGATCCAGATTGCAGTCTGGTTTCAGGAAGCGGAACCAGATCCCAGTCTGGTTTCAGGAAGCGGAACCAGATCCCAGTCTGGTTTCAGGAAGCGGAACCAGATCCCAGTCTGGTTTCAGGAAGCGGAACCAGATCCCAGTCTGGTTTCAGGAAGCGGAACCAGATCCCAGTCTGGTTTCAGGAAGCAGATCCAGATTGCAGTCTGGTTTCAGAAAGCGGAACCAGATCGCAGACTGGTTTCAGGAAGCGGAAACAGATCCCAGTCTGGTTTCAGGAAGCGGATCCAGATCCCAGTCTGGTTTCAGGAAGTGGAACCAGATCCCAGTATGGTTTAAGGAAGTGGAACCAGATCCCAGTCTGGTCTCAGGAAGCGGAACCAGATTGCAGTCTGGTTTCAGGAAGCGGAACCAGATCCCAGTCTGGTTTCAGGAAGCGGATCCAGATTGCAGTCTGGTTTCAGGAAGCAGAACCAGATCCCAGTCTGGTTTCAGGAAGTGGAACCAGATCCCAGTCTGGTTTCAGGAAGCGGAACCAGATCCCAGTATGGTTTAAGGAAGCGGAACCAGATCCCAGTCTGGTTTCAGGAAGCGGAACCAGATTGCAGTCTGGTTTCAGGAAGCGGAACCAGATCCCAGTCTGGTTTCAGGAAGCAGAACCAGATTTCAGTCTGGTTTCAGGAAGCGGAACCAGATCCCAGTCTGGTTTCAGGAAGCGGAACCAGATCCCAGTCTGGTTTCAGGAAGCGGAACCAGATCCCAGTCTGGTTTCAGGAAGCGGAACCAGATTGCAGTCTGGTTTCAGGAAGCGGAACCAGATCATAGTCTGGTTTCAGGAAGTGGAACCAGATCCCAGTAAGGTTTCAGGAAGCGGAACCAGATTTCAGTCTGGTTTCAGGAAGTGGAACCAAATCCCAGTCTGGTTTCAGGAAGCGGAACCAGATTGCAGTCTGGTTTCAGGAAGCAGATCCAGATTGCAGTCTGGTTTCAGGAAGCGGAACCAGATTGCAGTCTGGTTTCAGGAAGCGGAACCAGATCCCAGTCTGGTTTCAGGAAGCGGAACCAGATCCCAGTCTGGTTTCAGGAAGCAGATCCAGATCCCAGTCTGGTTTCAGGAAGTGGAACCAGATCCCAGTATGGTTTAAGGAAGCGGAACCAGATCCCAGTAAGGTTTCAGGAAGCGGAACCAGATTGCAGTCTGGTTTCAGGAAGCGGAACCAGATCCCAGTCTGGTTTCAGGAAGTGGAACCAGATCCCAGTCTGGTTTCAGGAAGTGGAACCAGATCCCAGTCTGGTTTCAGGAAGCAGATCCAGATTGCAGTCTGGTTTCAGGAAGCGGAACCAGATCCCAGTCTGGTTTCAGGAAGCGGAACCAGATCCCAGTCTGGTTTCAGGAAGCGGAACCAGATCCCAGTCTGGTTTCAGGAAGCAGATCCAGATTGCAGTCTGGTTTCAGGAAGCGGAACCAGATCCCAGTATGGTTTAAGGAAGCGGAACCAGATCCCAGTCTGGTTTCAGGAAGCGGAACCAGATTGCAGTCTGGTTTCAGGAAGCGGAACCAGATCCCAGTCTGGTGTCAGGAAGCGGAACCAGATCCCAGTCTGGTTTCAGGAAGCGGAACCAGATTGCAGTCTGGTGTCAGGAAGCGGAACCAGATTGCAGTCTGGTTTCAGGAAGCGGAACCAGATCCCAGTCTGGTTTCAGGAAGAGGAACCAGATCCCAGTCTGGTTTCAGGAAGCAGATCCAGATTGCAGTCTGGTTTCAGGAAGCGGAACCAGATCCCAGTCTGGTTTCAGGAAGCGGAACCAGATCCCAGTCTGGTTTCAGGAAGCGGAACCAGATCCCAGTCTGGTTTCAGGAAGCAGATCCAGATTGCAGTCTGGTTTCAGAAAGCGGAACCAGATCGCAGACTGGTTTCAGGAAGCGGAACCAGATCCCAGTCTGGTTTCAGGAAGCGGAACCAGATCCCAGTCTGGTTTCAGTAAGCGGAACCAGATCCCAGTCTAGTTTCAAGAAGCGGATCCAGATTGCAGTCTGGTTTCAGGAAGCGGAACCAGATCCCAGTCTGGTTTCAGGAAGCAGAACCAGATTGCAGTCTGGTTTCAGTAAGCGGAACCAGATCCCAGTCTGGTTTCAGGAAGCGGAACCAGATCCCAGTCTGGTTTCAGGAAGTGGAACCAGATCCCAGTCTGGTTTCAGGAAGCAGATCCAGATTGCAGTCTGGTTTCAGGAAGTGGATCCAGATCCCAGTCTGGTTTCAGGAAGTGGAACCAGATCCCAGTATGGTTTAAGGAAGCGGAACCAGATCCCAGTCTGGTCTCAGGAAGCGGAACCAGATTGCAGTCTGGTTTCAGGAAGCGGACCCAGATCCCAGTCTGGTTTCAGGAAGCGGATCCAGATTGCAGTCTGGTTTCAGGAAGCAGAACCAGATCCCAGTCTGGTTTCAGGAAGCGGAACCAGATCCCAGTCTGGTTTCAGGAAGTGGAACCAGATCCCAGTATGGTTTAAGGAAGCGGAACCAGATCCCAGTCTGGTTTCAGGAAGCGGAACCAGATTGCAGTCTGGTTTCAGGAAGCGGAACCAGATCCCAGTCTGGTTTCAGGAAGCAGAACCAGATTTCAGTCTGGTTTCAGGAAGCGGAACCAGATCCCAGTCTGGTTTCAGGAAGCGGAACCAGATCCCAGTCTGGTTTCAGGAAGCGGAACCAGATTGCAGTCTGGTGTCAGGAAGCGGAACCAGATTGCAGTCTGGTTTCAGGAAGCGGAACCAGATCATAGTCTGGTTTCAGGAAGTGGAACCAGATCCCAGTAAGGTTTCAGGAAGCGGAACCAGATTTCAGTCTGGTTTCAGGAAGTGGAACCAAATCCCAGTCTGGTTTCAGGAAGCGGAACCAGATTGCAGTCTGGTTTCAGGAAGCAGATCCAGATTGCAGTCTGGTTTCAGGAAGCGGAACCAGATTGCAGTCTGGTTTCAGGAAGCGGAACCAGATCCCAGTCTGGTTTCAGGAAGCGGAACCAGATCCCAGTCTGGTTTCAGGAAGCAGATCCAGATCCCAGTCTGGTTTCAGGAAGTGGAACCAGATCCCAGTATGGTTTAAGGAAGCGGAACCAGATCCCAGTAAGGTTTCAGGAAGCGGAACCAGATTGCAGTCTGGTTTCAGGAAGCGGAACCAGATTGCAGTCTGGTTTCAGGAAGCGGAACCAGATCCCAGTCTGGTTTCAGGAAGCGGAACCAGATCCCAGTCTGGTTTCAGGAAGCAGATCCAGATCCCAGTCTGGTTTCAGGAAGTGGAACCAGATCCCAGTATGGTTTAAGGAAGCGGAACCAGATCCCAGTAAGGTTTCAGGAAGCGGAACCAGATTGCAGTCTGGTTTCAGGAAGCGGAACCAGATCCCAGTCTGGTTTCAGGAAGTGGAACCAGATCCCAGTCTGGTTTCAGGAAGTGGAACCAGATCCCAGTCTGGTTTCAGGAAGCAGATCCAGATTGCAGTCTGGTTTCAGGAAGAGGAACCAGATCCCAGTCTGGTTTCAGGAAGCAGATCCAGATTGCAGTCTGGTTTCAGGAAGCGGAACCAGATCCCAGTCTGGTTTCAGGAAGCGGAACCAGATCCCAGTCTGGTTTCAGGAAGCGGAACCAGATCCCAGTCTGGTTTCAGGAAGCAGATCCAGATTGCAGTCTGGTTTCAGGAAGCGGAACCAGATCCCAGTATGGTTTAAGGAAGCGGAACCAGATCCCAGTCTGGTTTCAGGAAGCGGAACCAGATTGCAGTCTGGTTTCAGGAAGCGGAACCAGATCCCAGTCTGGTTTCAGGAAGCAGATCCAGATTGCAGTCTGGTTTCAGGAAGCGGAACCAGATCCCAGTATGGTTTAAGGAAGCGGAACCAGATCCCAGTCTGGTTTCAGGAAGCGGAACCAGATTGCAGTCTGGTTTCAGGAAGAGGAACCAGATCCCAGTCTGGTTTCAGGAAGCAGAACCAGATTTCAGTCTGGTTTCAGGAAGCGGAACCAGATCCCAGTCTGGTTTCAGGAAGCGGAACCAGATCCCAGTCTGGTTTCAGGAAGCGGAACCAGATTGCAGTCTGGTGTCAGGAAGCGGAACCAGATTGCAGTCTGGTTTCAGGAAGCGGAACCAGATCCCAGTCTGGTTTCAGGAAGAGGAACCAGATCCCAGTCTGGTTTCAGGAAGCAGATCCAGATTGCAGTCTGGTTTCAGGAAGCGGAACCAGATCCCAGTCTGGTTTCAGGAAGCGGAACCAGATCCCAGTCTGGTTTCAGGAAGCGGAACCAGATCCCAGTCTGGTTTCAGGAAGCAGATCCAGATTGCAGTCTGGTTTCAGAAAGCGGAACCAGATCGCAGACTGGTTTCAGCAAGCGGAACCAGATCCCAGTCTGGTTTCAGGAAGCGGAACCAGATCCCAGTCTGGTTTCAGTAAGCGGAACCAGATCCCAGTCTAGTTTCAAGAAGCGGATCCAGATTGCAGTCTGGTTTCAGGAAGCGGAACCAGATCCCAGTCTGGTTTCAGGAAGCAGAACCAGATTGCAGTCTGGTTTCAGTAAGCGGAACCAGATCCCAGTCTGGTTTCAGGAAGTGGAACCAGATCCCAGTATGGTTTAAGGAAGCGGAACCAGATCCCAGTAAGGTTTCAGGAAGCGGAACCAGATTGCAGTCTGGTTTCAGGAAGCGGAACCAGATCCCAGTCTGGTTTCAGGAAGTGGAACCAGATCCCAGTCTGGTTTCAGGAAGTGGAACCAGATCCCAGTCTGGTTTCAGGAAGCAGATCCAGATTGCAGTCTGGTTTCAGGAAGAGGAACCAGATCCCAGTCTGGTTTCAGGAAGCAGATCCAGATTGCAGTCTGGTTTCAGGAAGCGGAACCAGATCCCAGTCTGATTTCAGGAAGCGGAACCAGATCCCAGTCTGGTTTCAGGAAGCGGAACCAGATCCCAGTCTGGTTTCAGGAAGCAGATCCAGATTGCAGTCTGGTTTCAGGAAGCGGAACCAGATCCCAGTATGGTTTAAGGAAGCGGAACCAGATCCCAGTCTGGTTTCAGGAAGCGGAACCAGATTGCAGTCTGGTTTCAGGAAGCGGAACCAGATCCCAGTCTGGTTTCAGGAAGCGGATCCAGATCCCAGTCTGGTTTCAGGAAGCAGAACCAGATCCCAGTCTGGTTTCAGGAAGCGGAACCAGATCCCAGTCTGGTTTCAGGAAGTGGAACCAGATCCCAGTATGGTTTAAGGAAGCGGAACCAGATCCCAGTCTGGTTTCAGGAAGCGGAACCAGATTGCAGTCTGGTTTCAGGAAGAGGAACCAGATCCCAGTCTGGTTTCAGGAAGCAGAACCAGATTTCAGTCTGGTTTCAGGAAGCGGAACCAGATCCCAGTCTGGTTTCAGGAAGCGGAACCAGATCCCAGTCTGGTTTCAGGAAGCGGAACCAGATTGCAGTCTGGTGTCAGGAAGCGGAACCAGATTGCAGTCTGGTTTCAGGAAGCGGAACCAGATCCCAGTCTGGTTTCAGGAAGAGGAACCAGATCCCAGTCTGGTTTCAGGAAGCAGATCCAGATTGCAGTCTGGTTTCAGGAAGCGGAACCAGATCCCAGTCTGGTTTCAGGAAGCGGAACCAGATCCCAGTCTGGTTTCAGGAAGCGGAACCAGATCCCAGTCTGGTTTCAGGAAGCAGATCCAGATTGCAGTCTGGTTTCAGAAAGCGGAACCAGATCGCAGACTGGTTTCAGGAAGCGGAACCAGATCCCAGTCTGGTTTCAGGAAGCGGAACCAGATCCCAGTCTGGTTTCAGTAAGCGGAACCAGATCCCAGTCTAGTTTCAAGAAGCGGATCCAGATTGCAGTCTGGTTTCAGGAAGCGGAACCAGATCCCAGTCTGGTTTCAGGAAGCAGAACCAGATTGCAGTCTGGTTTCAGTAAGCGGAACCAGATCCCAGTCTGGTTTCAGGAAGCGGAACCAGATCCCAGTCTGGTTTCAGGAAGTGGAACCAGATCCCAGTCTGGTTTCAGGAAGCAGATCCAGATTGCAGTCTGGTTTCAGGAAGTGGAACCAGATCCCAGTCTGGTTTCAGGAAGCGGAACCAGATCCCAGTCTGGTTTCAGGAAGCGGAACCAGATCCCAGTCTGGTTTCAGGAAGCGGAACCAGATTTCAGTCTGGTTTCAGGAAGCGGAACCAGATCCCAGTCTGGTTTCAGGAAGCGGAACCAGATTGCAGTCTGGTGTCAGGAAGCGGAACCAGATTGCAGTCTGGTTTCAGGAAGCGGAACCAGATCCCAGTCTGGTTTCAGGAAGAGGAACCAGATCCCAGTCTGGTTTCAGGAAGCAGATCCAGATTGCAGTCTGGTTTCAGGAAGCGGAACCAGATCCCAGTCTGGTTTCAGGAAGCGGAACCAGATTGCAGTCTGGTTTCAGGAAGCGGAACCAGATCCCAGTCTGGTTTCAGGAAGCGGATCCAGATCCCAGTCTGGTTTCAGGAAGCAGAACCAGATCCCAGTCTGGTTTCAGGAAGCGGAACCAGATCCCAGTCTGGTTTCAGGAAGTGGAACCAGATCCCAGTATGGTTTAAGGAAGCGGAACCAGATCCCAGTCTGGTTTCAGGAAGCGGAACCAGATTGCAGTCTGGTTTCAGGAAGAGGAACCAGATCCCAGTCTGGTTTCAGGAAGCAGAACCAGATTTCAGTCTGGTTTCAGGAAGCGGAACCAGATCCCAGTCTGGTTTCAGGAAGCGGAACCAGATCCCAGTCTGGTTTCAGGAAGCGGAACCAGATTGCAGTCTGGTGTCAGGAAGCGGAACCAGATTGCAGTCTGGTTTCAGGAAGCGGAACCAGATCCCAGTCTGGTTTCAGGAAGAGGAACCAGATCCCAGTCTGGTTTCAGGAAGCAGATCCAGATTGCAGTCTGGTTTCAGGAAGCGGAACCAGATCCCAGTCTGGTTTCAGGAAGCGGAACCAGATCCCAGTCTGGTTTCAGGAAGCGGAACCAGATCCCAGTCTGGTTTCAGGAAGCAGATCCAGATTGCAGTCTGGTTTCAGAAAGCGGAACCAGATCGCAGACTGGTTTCAGGAAGCGGAACCAGATCCCAGTCTAGTTTCAGGAAGCGGAACCAGATCCCAGTCTGGTTTCAGTAAGCGGAACCAGATCCCAGTCTAGTTTCAAGAAGCGGATCCAGATTGCAGTCTGGTTTCAGGAAGCGGAACCAGATCCCAGTCTGGTTTCAGGAAGCAGAACCAGATTGCAGTCTGGTTTCAGTAAGCGGAACCAGATCCCAGTCTGGTTTCAGGAAGCGGAACCAGATCCCAGTCTGGTTTCAGGAAGTGGAACCAGATCCCAGTCTGGTTTCAGGAAGCAGATCCAGATTGCAGTCTGGTTTCAGGAAGTGGAACCAGATCCCAGTCTGGTTTCAGGAAGCGGAACCAGATCCCAGTCTGGTTTCAGGAAGCGGAACCAGATCCCAGTCTGGTTTCAGGAAGCGGAACCAGATTTCAGTCTGGTTTCAGGAAGCGGAACCAGATCCCAGTCTGGTTTCAGGAAGCGGAACCAGATTGCAGTCTGGTGTCAGGAAGCGGAACCAGATTGCAGTCTGGTTTCAGGAAGCGGAACCAGATCCCAGTCTGGTTTCAGGAAGAGGAACCAGATCCCAGTCTGGTTTCAGGAAGCAGATCCAGATTGCAGTCTGGTTTCAGGAAGCGGAACCAGATCCCAGTCTGGTTTCAGGAAGCGGAACCAGATCCCAGTCTGGTTTCAGGAAGCGGAACCAGATCCCAGTCTGGTTTCAGGAAGCGGAACCAGATTGCAGTCTGGTTTCAGAAAGCGGAACCAGATCGCAGAATGGTTTCAGGAAGCGGAACCAGATCCCAGTCTGGTTTCAGGAAGCGGAACCAGATCCCAGTTTGGTTTCAGGAAGCGGAACCAGATCCCAGTCTGGTTTCAGGAAGCGGAACCAGATCCCAGTCTGGTTTCAGGAAGCAGATCCAGATTGCAGTCTGGTTTCAGAAAGCGGAACCAGATCGCAGACTGGTTTCAGGAAGCGGAACCAGATCCCAGTCTGGTTTCAGGAAGCAGATCCAGATTGCAGTCTGGTTTCAGGAAGCGGAACCAGATCCCAGTCTGGTTTCAGGAAGCGGAAACAGATCCCAGTCTGGTTTCAGGAAGCGGAACCAGATCCCAGTCTGGTTTCAGGAAGCGGATCCAGATTGCAGTCTGGTTTCAGGAAGCGGAACCAGATCCCAGTCTGGGTTCAGGAAGCGGATCCAGATTGCAGTCTGGTTTCAGGAAGCAGAACCAGATCCCAGTCTGGTTTCAGGAAGCGGAACCAGATCCCAGTCTGGTTTCAGGAAGTGGAACCAGATCCCAGTATGGTTTAAGGAAGCGGAACCAGATCCCAGTCTGGTATCAGGAAGCGGAACCAGATCCCAGTCTGGTTTCAGGAAGCGGAACCAGATCCCAGTCTGGTTTCAGGAAGCGGAACCAGATCCCAGTCTGGTTTCAGTAAGCGGAACCAGATCCCAGTCTAGTTTCAAGAAGCGGATCCAGATTGCATTCTGGTTTCAGGAAGCGGAACCAGATTGCAGTCTGGTTTCAGGAAGCGGAACCAGATCCCAGTCTGGTTTCAGGAAGCGGAACCAGATTGCAGTCTGGTTTCGGGAAGCAGATCCAGATTGCAGTCTGGTTTCAGGAAGCGGAACCAGATTGCAGTCTGGTTTCAGTAAGCGGAACCAGATTGCAGTCTGGTTTCAGGAAGCGGAACCAGATTGCAGTCTGGATTCAGTAAGCGGAACCAGATCCCAGTCTGGTTTCAGGAAGCGGAACCAGATCCCAGTCTGGTTTCAGGAAGCGGAACCAGATCCCAGTCTGGTTTCAGGAAGCGGAACCAGATTGCATTCTGGTTTCAGGAAGCGGAACCAGATCCCAGTCTGGTTTCAGGAAGCGGAACCAGATCCCAGTCTGGTTTCAGGAAGTGGAACCAGATCCCAGTCTGGTTTCAGGAAGCGGAACCAGATCATAGTCTGGTTTCAGGAAGTGGAACCAGATCCCAGTCTGGTTTCAGGAAGCGGAACCAGATTTCAGTCTGGTTTCAGGAAGCGGAACCAAATCCCAGTCTGGTTTCAGGAAGCGGAACCAGATTGCAGTCTGGTTTCAGGAAGCAGATCCAGATTGCAGTCTGGTTTAAGGAAGCGGAACCAGATTGCAGTCTGGTTTCAGGAAGCGCAACCAGATCCCAGTCTGGTTTCAGGAAGCGGAACCAGATCCCAGTCTGGTTTCAGGAAGCAGATCCAGATCCCAGTCTGGTTTCAGGAAGCGGAACCAGATCCCAGTATGGTTTTAGGAAGCGGAACCAGATCCCAGTAAGGTTTCAGGAAGCGGAACCAGATTGCAGTCTGGTTTCAGGAAGCGGAACCAGATCCCAGTCTGGTTTCAGGAAGTGGAACCAGATCCCAGTCTGGTTTCAGGAAGTGGAACCAGATCCCAGTCTGGTTTCAGGAAGCAGATCCAGATTGCAGTCTGGTTTCAGGAAGAGGAACCAGATCCCAGTCTGGTTTCAGGAAGCAGATCCAGATTGCAGTCTGGTTTCAGGAAGCGGAACCAGATCCCAGTCTGGTTTCAGGAAGCGGAACCAGATCCCAGTCTGGTTTCAGGAAGCGGAACCAGATCCCAGTCTGGTTTCAGGAAGCAGATCCAGATTGCAGTCTGGTTTCAGGAAGCGGAACCAGATCGCAGACTGGTTTCAGGAAGCGGAACCAGATCCCAGTCTGGTTTCAGGAAGCAGATCCAGATCCCAGTCTGGTTTCAGGAAGCAGAACCAGATCGCAGTCTGGTTTCAGGAAGCGGAACCAGATCCCAGTCTGGTTTCAGGAAGCGGAACCAGATCCCAGTCTGGTTTCAGGAAGCGGAACCAGATCCCAGTCTGGTTTCAGGAAGCAGATCCAGATTGCAGTCTGGTTTCAGAAAGCGGAACCAGATCGCAGACTGGTTTCAGGAAGCGGAACCAGATCCCAGTCGGGTTTCAGGAAGCAGATCCAGATTGCAGTCTGGTTTCAGGAAGCGGAACCAGATCCCAGTCTGGTTTCAGGAAGCGGAACCAGATTTCAGTCTGGTTTCAGGAAGCGGAACCAAATCCCAGTCTGGTTTCAGGAAGCGGAACCAGATTGCAGTCTGGTTTCAGGAAGCAGATCCAGATTGCAGTCTGGTTTAAGGAAGCGGAACCAGATCCCAGTCTGGTTTCAGGAAGTGGAACCAGATCCCAGTCTGGTTTCAGGAAGCGGAACCAGATCATAGTCTGGTTTCAGGAAGTGGAACCAGATCCCAGTCTGGTTTCAGGAAGCGGAACCAGATTTCAGTCTGGTTTCAGGAAGCGGAACCAAATCCCAGTCTGGTTTCAGGAAGCGGAACCAGATTGCAGTCTGGTTTCAGGAAGCAGATCCAGATTGCAGTCTGGTTTAAGGAAGCGGAACCAGATTGCAGTCTGGTTTCAGGAAGCGCAACCAGATCCCAGTCTGGTTTCAGGAAGCGGAACCAGATCCCAGTCTGGTTTCAGGAAGCAGATCCAGATCCCAGTCTGGTTTCAGGAAGCGGAACCAGATCCCAGTATGGTTTTAGGAAGCGGAACCAGATCCCAGTAAGGTTTCAGGAAGCGGAACCAGATTGCAGTCTGGTTTCAGGAAGCGGAACCAGATCCCAGTCTGGTTTCAGGAAGTGGAACCAGATCCCAGTCTGGTTTCAGGAAGTGGAACCAGATCCCAGTCTGGTTTCAGGAAGCAGATCCAGATTGCAGTCTGGTTTCAGGAAGAGGAACCAGATCCCAGTCTGGTTTCAGGAAGCAGATCCAGATTGCAGTCTGGTTTCAGGAAGCGGAACCAGATCCCAGTCTGGTTTCAGGAAGCGGAACCAGATCCCAGTCTGGTTTCAGGAAGCGGAACCAGATCCCAGTCTGGTTTCAGGAAGCAGATCCAGATTGCAGTCTGGTTTCAGGAAGCGGAACCAGATCGCAGACTGGTTTCAGGAAGCGGAACCAGATCCCAGTCCTGTTTCAGGAAGCAGATCCAGATCCCAGTCTGGTTTCAGGAAGCAGAACCAGATCGCAGTCTGGTTTCAGGAAGCGGAAACAGATCCCAGTCTGGTTTCAGGAAGCGGAACCAGATCCCAGTCTGGTTTCAGGAAGCGGAACCAGATCCCAGTCTGGTTTCAGGAAGCAGATCCAGATTGCAGTCTGGTTTCAGAAAGCGGAACCAGATCGCAGACTGGTTTCAGGAAGCGGAACCAGATCCCAGTCGGGTTTCAGGAAGCAGATCCAGATTGCAGTCTGGTTTCAGGAAGCGGAACCAGATCCCAGTCTGGTTTCAGGAAGCGGAACCAGATTTCAGTCTGGTTTCAGGAAGCGGAACCAAATCCCAGTCTGGTTTCAGGAAGCGGAACCAGATTGCAGTCTGGTTTCAGGAAGCAGATCCAGATTGCAGTCTGGTTTAAGGAAGCGGAACCAGATTGCAGTCTGGTTTCAGGAAGCGCAACCAGATCCCAGTCTGGTTTCAGGAAGCGGAACCAGATCCCAGTCTGGTTTCAGGAAGCAGATCCAGATCCCAGTCTGGTTTCAGGAAGCGGAACCAGATCCCAGTATGGTTTAAGGAAGCGGAACCAGATCCCAGTAAGGTTTCAGGAAGCGGAACCAGATCCCAGTCTGGTTTCAGGAAGCGGAACCAGATCCCAGTCTGGTTTCAGGAAGCAGATCCAGATCCCAGTCTGGTTTCAGGAAGCGGAACCAGATCCCAGTATGGTTTAAGGAAGCGGAACCAGATCCCAGTAAGGTTTCAGGAAGCGGAACCAGATCCCAGTCTGGTTTCAGGAAGCGGAACCAGATCCCAGTCTGGTTTCAGGAAGTGGAACCAGATCCCAGTCTGGTTTCAGGAAGCAGATCCAGATTGCAGTCTGGTTTCAGGAAGCGGAACCAGATCCCAGTCTGGTTTCAGGAAGCGGAACCAGATCCCAGTCTGGTTTCAGGAAGCGGAACCAGATCCCAGTCTGGTTTCAGGAAGCAGATCCAGATTGCAGTCTGGTTTCAGGAAGCGGAACCAGATCGCAGACTGGTTTCAGGAAGCGGAACCAGATCCCAGTCTGGTTTCAGGAAGCAGATCCAGATCCCAGTCTGGTTTCAGGAAGCAGAACCAGATCGCAGTCTGGTTTCAGGAAGCGGAAACAGATCCCAGTCTGGTTTCAGGAAGCGGAACCAGATCCCAGTCTGGTTTCAGGAAGCGGAACCAGATCCCAGTCTGGTTTCAGGAAGCAGATCCAGATTGCAGTCTGGTTTCAGAAAGCGGAACCAGATCGCAGACTGGTTTCAGGAAGCGGAACCAGACCCCAGTCGGGTTTCAGGAAGCAGATCCAGATTGCAGTCTGGTTTCAGGAAGCGGAACCAGATCCCAGTCTGGTTTCAGGAAGCGGAAACAGATCCCAGTCTGGTTTCAGGAAGCGGAACCAGATCCCAGTCTGGTTTCAGGAAGCGGATCCAGATTGCAGTCTGGTTTCAGGAAGCGGAACCAGATCCCAGTCTGGTTTCAGGAAGCGGATCCAGATTGCAGTCTGGTTTCAGGAAGCAGAACCAGATCCCAGTCTGGTTTCAGGAAGCGGAACCAGATCCCAGTCTGGTTTCAGGAAGCAGAACCAGATCCCAGTATGGTTTAAGGAAGCGGAACCAGATCCCAGTCTGGTTTCAGGAAGCGGAACCAGATTGCAGTCTGGTTTCAGGAAGCGGAACCAGATCCCAGTCTGGTTTCAGGAAGCGGAACCAGATCCCAGTCTGGTTTCAGGAAGCGGAACCAGATCCCAGTCTGGTTTCAGGAAGCAGATCCAGATTGCAGTCTGGTTTCAGAAAACGGAACCAGATCGCAGACTGGTTTCAGGAAGCGGAACCAGATCCCAGTCTGGTTTCAGGAAGCGGAACCAGATCCCAGTCTGGTTTCAGTAAGCGGAACCAGATCCCAGTCTAGTTTCAAGAAGAGGATCCAGATTGCAGTCTGGTTTCAGGAAGCGGAACCAGATCCCAGTCTGGTTTCAGGAAGCAGAACCAGATCCCAGTCTGGTTTCAGGAAGCGGAACCAGATCCCAGTCTGGTTTCAGGAAGCGGAACCAGATCCCAGTCTGGTTTCAGGAAGCGGAACCAGATCCCAGTCTGGTTTCAGGAAGCGGAACCAGATCCCAGTCTGGTTTCAGGAAGCGGAACCAGATCCCAGCCTGGTTTCAGGAAGCGGAACCAGATCGCAGTCTGGTTTCAGGAAGCGGAACCAGATCGCAGTCTGGTTTCAGGAAGCGGAACCAGATCGCAGTCTGGTTTCAGGAAGCAGATCCAGATTGCAGTCTGGTTTCAGAAAGCGGAACCAGATCGCAGACTGGTTTCAGGAAGCGGAACCAGATCCCAGTCTGGTTTCAGGAAGCGGAACCAGATTGCAGTCTGGTTTCGGGAAGCAGATCCAGATTGCAGTCTGGTTTCAGGAAGCGGAACCAGATTGCAGTCTGGTTTCAGTAAGCGGAACCAGATTGCAGTCTGGTTTCAGGAAGCGGAACCAGATTGCAGTCTGGATTCAGTAAGCGGAACCAGATTGCAGTCTGGTTTCGGGACGCAGATCCAGATTGCAGTCTGGTTTCAGGAAGCGGAACCAGATTGCAGTCTGGTTTCAGTAAGCGGAACCAGATTGCAGTCTGGTTTCAGGAAGCGGAACCAGATTGCAGTCTGGATTCAGTAAGAGGAACCAGATCCCAGTCTGGTTTCAGGAAGCCGAACCAGATCCCAGTCTGGTTTCAGGAAGCGGAACCAGATCCCAGTCTGGTTTCAGGAAGTGGAACCAGATTGCATTCTGGTTTCAGGAAGCGGAACCAGATCCCAGTCTGGTTTCAGGAAGCGGAACCAGATCCCAGTCTGGTTTCAGGAAGTGGAACCAGATCCCAGTCTGGTTTCAGGAAGCGGAACCAGATCATAGTCTGGTTTCAGGAAGTGGAACCAGATCCCAGTCTGGTTTCAGGAAGCGGAACCAGATTTCAGTCTGGTTTCAGGAAGCGGAACCAAATCCCAGTCTGGTTTCAGGAAGCGGAACCAGATTGCAGTCTGGTTTCAGGAAGCAGATCCATATTGCAGTCTGGTTTCAGGAAGCGGAACCAGATCCCAGTCTGGTTTCAGGAAGCGGAACCAGATCCCAGTCTGGTTTCAGGAAGCGGAACCAGATCCCAGTCTGGTTTCAGGAAGCAGATCCAGATCCCAGTCTGGTTTCAGGAAGTGGAACCAGATCCCAGTATGGTTTAAGGAAGCGGAACCAGATCCCAGTCTGGTTTCAGGAAGCGGAACCAGATTGCAGTCTGGTTTCAGAAAGCGGAACCAGATTGCAGTCTGGTTTCAGGAAGCGGAACCAGATCCCAGTCTGGTTTCAGGAAGCAGATCCAGATCCCAGTCTGGTTTCAGGAAGTGGAACCAGATCCCAGTATGGTTTAAGGAAGCGGAACCAGATCCCAGTCTGGTTTCAGGAAGCGGAACCAGATTGCAGTCTGGTTTCAGAAAGCGGAACCAGATTGCAGTCTGGTTTCAGGAAGCGGAACCAGATCCCAGTCTGGTTTCAGGAAGCGGGTCCAGATTGCAGTCTGGTTTCAGGAAGCAGAACCAGATCCCAGTCTGGTTTCAGGAAGCGGAACCAGATCCCAGTCTGGTTTCAGGAAGCGGAACCAGATTGCAGTCTGGTTTCAGGAAGCGGAACCAGATTGCAGTCTGGTGTCAGGAAGCGGAACCAGATTGCAGTCTGGTTTCAGGAAGCGGAACCAGATCCCAGTCTGGTTTCAGGAAGAGGAACCAGATCCCAGTCTGGTTTCAGGAAGCAGATCCAGATTGCAGTCTGGTTTCAGGAAGCGGAACCAGATCCCAGTCTGGTTTCAGGAAGCGGAACCAGATCCCAGTCTGGTTTCAGGAAGCGGAACCAGATCCCAGTCTGGTTTCAGGAAGCAGATCCAGATTGCAGTCTGGTTTCAGAAAACGGAACCAGATCGCAGACTGGTTTCAGGAAGCGGAACCAGATCCCAGTCTGGTTTCAGGAAGCGGAACCAGATCCCAGTCTGGTTTCAGTAAGCGGAACCAGATCCCAGTCTAGTTTCAAGAAGAGGATCCAGATTGCAGTCTGGTTTCAGGAAGCGGAACCAGATCCCAGTCTGGTTTCAGGAAGCAGAACCAGATCCCAGTCTGGTTTCAGGAAGCGGAACCAGATCCCAGTCTGGTTTCAGGAAGCGGAACCAGATCCCAGTCTGGTTTCAGGAAGCGGAACCAGATCCCAGTCTGGTTTCAGGAAGCGGAACCAGATCCCAGTCTGGTTTCAGGAAGCGGAACCAGATCCCAGCCTGGTTTCAGGAAGCGGAACCAGATCGCAGTCTGGTTTCAGGAAGCGGAACCAGATCGCAGTCTGGTTTCAGGAAGCGGAACCAGATCGCAGTCTGGTTTCAGGAAGCAGATCCAGATTGCAGTCTGGTTTCAGAAAGCGGAACCAGATCGCAGACTGGTTTCAGGAAGCGGAACCAGATCCCAGTCTGGTTTCAGGAAGCGGAACCAGATTGCAGTCTGGTTTCGGGAAGCAGATCCAGATTGCAGTCTGGTTTCAGGAAGCGGAACCAGATTGCAGTCTGGTTTCAGTAAGCGGAACCAGATTGCAGTCTGGTTTCAGGAAGCGGAACCAGATTGCAGTCTGGATTCAGTAAGCGGAACCAGATCCCAGTCTGGTTTCAGGAAGCGGAACCAGATCCCAGTCTGGTTTCAGGAAGCGGAACCAGATCCCAGTCTGGTTTAAGGAAGTGGAACCAGATTGCATTTCGGTTTCAGGAAGCAGAACCAGATCCCAGTCTGGTTTCAGGAAGCGGATCCAGATTGCAGTCTGGTTTCAGGAAGCGGAACCAGATCCCAGTCTGGTTTCAGGAAGCGGATCCAGATTGCAGTCTGGTTTCAGGAAGCAGAACCAGATCCCAGTCTGGTTTCAGGAAGCGGAACCAGATCCCAGTCTGGTTTCAGGAAGCAGAACCAGATCCCAGTCTGGTTTCAGGAAGCGGAACCAGATCCCAGTCTGGTTTCAGGAAGCGGAACCAGATTGCAGTCTGGTTTCAGGAAGCGGAACCAGATCCCAGTCTGGTTTCAGGAAGCAGAACCAGATTTCAGTCTGGTTTCAGGAAGCGGAACCAGATCCCAGTCTGGTTTCAGGAAGAGGAACCAGATCCCAGTCTGGTTTCAGGAAGCAGATCCAGATTGCAGTCTGGTTTCAGGAAGCGGAACCAGATCCCAGTCTGGTTTCAGGAATCGGAACCAGATCCCAGTCTGGTTTCAGGAAGCGGAACCAGATCCCAGTCTGGTTTCAGGAAGCAGATCCAGAATGCAGTCTGGTTTCAGAAAGCGGAACCAGATCGCAGTCTGGTTTCAGAAAGCGGAACCAGATCCCAGTCTGGTTTCAGGAAGCGGAACCAGATCCCAGTCTGGTTTCAGGAAGCGGAACCAGATCCCAGTCTGGTTTCAGGAAGCGGAACCAGATCCCAGTCTGGTTTCAGGAAGCGGAACCAGATCGCAGTCTGGTTTCAGGAAGCGGAACCAGATCCCAGTCTGGTTTCAGGAAGCAGATCCAGATTGCAGTCTGGTTTCAGAAAGCGGAACCAGATCCCAGTCTGGTTTCAGGAAGCGGAACCAGATCCCAGTCTGGTTTCAGGAAGCGGAACCAGATCCCATTCTGGTTTCAGGAAGCGGAACCAGATCCCAGTCTGGTTTCAGGAAGCAGATCCAGATTGCAGTCTGGTTTCAGAAAGCGGAACCAGATCGCAGACTGGTTTCAGGAAGCGGAACCAGATCCCAGTCGGGTTTCAGGAAGCAGATCCAGATTGCAGTCTGGTTTCAGGAAGCGGAACCAGATCCCAGTCTGGTTTCAGGAAGCGGAAACAGATCCCAGTCTGGTTTCAGGAAGCGGAACCAGATCCCAGTCTGGTTTCAGGAAGCGGATCCAGATTGCAGTCTGGTTTCAGGAAGCGGAACCAGATCCCAGTCTGGTTTCAGGAAGCGGAACCAGATCCCAGTCTGGTTTCAGGAAGCAGATCCAGATTGCAGTCTGGTTTCAGGAAGCGGAACCAGATCCCAGTCTGGTTTCAGGAAGCAGAACCAGATCCCAGTATGGTTTAAGGAAGCGGAACCAGATCCCAGTCTGGTTTCAGGAAGCGGAACCAGATTGCAGTCTGGTTTCAGGAAGCGGAACCAGATCCCAGTCTGGTTTCAGGAAGCAGAACCAGATTGCAGTCTGGTTTCAGGAAGCGGAACCAGATCCCAGTCTGGTTTCAGGAAGCGGAACCAGATTGCAGTCTGGAGTCAGGAAGCGGAACCAGATTGCATTCTGGTTTCAGGAATCGGAACCAGATCCCAGTCTGGTTTCAGGAAGAGGAACCAGATCCCAGTCTGGTTTCAGGAAGCAGATCCAGATTGCAGTCCTGTTTCAGGAAGCGGAACCAGATCCCAGTCTGGTTTCAGGAAGCGGAACCAGATCCCAGTCTGGTTTCAGGAAGCAGATCCAGATTGCAGTCTGGTTTCAGAAAGCGGAACCAGATCGCAGACTGGTTTCAGGAAGCGGAACCAGATCCCAGTCTGGTTTCAGGAAGCGGAACCAGATCCCAGTCTGGTTTCAGTAAGCGGAAACAGATCCCAGTCTAGTTTCAGGAAGCGGAACCAGATCCCAGTCTGGTTTCAAGAAGCGGATCCAGATTGCAGTCTGGTTTCAGAAAGCGGAACCAGATCCCAGTCTGGTTTCAGGAAGCGGAACCAGATCCCAGTCTGGTTTCAGTAAGCGGAACCAGATCCCAGTCTAGTTTCAAGAAGCGGATCCAGATTGCAGTCTGGTTTCAGGAAGCGGAACCAGATCCCAGTCTGGTTTCAAGAAGCGGATCCAGATTGCAGTCTGGTTTCAGAAAGCGGAACCAGATCGCAGACTGGTTTCAGGAAGCGGAACCAGATCCCAGTCTGGTTTCAGGAAGCGGAACCAGATCCCAGTCTGGTTTCAGGAAGCGGAACCAGATTGCAGTCTGGTTTCGGGAAGCAGATCCAGATTGCAGTCTGGTTTCAGGAAGCGGAACCAGATTGCAGTCTGGTTTCAGTAAGCGGAACCAGATTGCAGTCTGGTTTCAGGAAGCGGAACCAGATTGCAGTCTGGATTCAGTAAGAGGAACCAGATCCCAGTCTGGTTTCAGGAAGCGGAACCAGATCCCAGTCTGGTTTCAGGAAGCGGAACCAGATCCCAGTCTGGTTTCAGGAAGCGGAACCAGATTGCATTCTGGTTTCAGGAAGCGGAACCAGATCCCAGTCTGGTTTCAGGAAGCGGAACCAGATCCCAGTCTGGTTTCAGGAAGTGGAACCAGATCCCAGTCTGGTTTCAGGAAGCGGAACCAGATCATAGTCTGGTTTCAGGAAGTGGAACCAGATCCCAGTCTGGTTTCAGGAAGCGGAACCAGATTTCAGTCTGGTTTCAGGAAGCGGAACCAAATCCCAGTCTGGTTTCAGGAAGCGGAACCAGATTGCAGTCTGGTTTCAGGAAGCAGATCCAGATTGCAGTCTGGTTTCAGGAAGCGGAACCAGATTGCAGTCTGGTTTCAGGAAGCGGAACCAGATCCCAGTCTGGTTTCAGGAAGCGGAACCAGATCCCAGTCTGGTTTCAGGAAGCAGATCCAGATCCCAGTCTGGTTTCAGGAAGTGGAACCAGATCCCAGTATGGTTTAAGGAAGCGGAACCAGATCCCAGTCTGGTTTCAGGAAGCGGAACCAGATTGCAGTCTGGTTTCAGAAAGCGGAACCAGATTGCAGTCTGGTTTCAGAAAGCGGAACCAGATCCCAGTCTGGTTTCAGGAAGCGGGTCCAGATTGCAGTCTGGTTTCAGGAAGCAGAACCAGATCCCAGTCTGGTTTCAGGAAGCGGAACCAGATCCCAGTCTGGTTTCAGGAAGTGGAACCAGATCCCAGTATGGTTTAAGGAAGCGGAACCAGATCCCAGTCTGGTTTCAGGAAGCGGAACCAGATTGCAGTCTGGTGTCAGGAAGCGGAACCAGATTGCAGTCTGGTTTCAGGAAGCGGAACCAGATCCCAGTCTGGTTTCAGGAAGAGGAACCAGATCCCAGTCTGGTTTCAGGAAGCAGATCCAGATTGCAGTCTGGTTTCAGGAAGCGGAACCAGATCCCAGTCTGGTTTCAGGAAGCGGAACCAGATCCCAGTCTGGTTTCAGGAAGCAGATCCAGATCCCAGTCTGGTTTCAGGAAGTGGAACCAGATCCCAGTATGGTTTAAGGAAGCGGAACCAGATCCCAGTCTTGTTTCAGGAAGCGGAACCAGATTGCAGTCTGGTTTCAGAAAGCGGAACCAGATTGCAGTCTGGTTTCAGGAAGCGGAACCAGATCCCAGTCTGGTTTCAGGAAGCGGGTCCAGATTGCAGTCTGGTTTCAGGAAGCAGAACCAGATCCCAGTCTGGTTTCAGGAAGCGGAACCAGATCCCAGTCTGGTTTCAGGAAGTGGAACCAGATCCCAGTATGGTTTAAGGAAGCGGAACCAGATCCCAGTCTGGTTTCAGGAAGCGGAACCAGATTGCAGTCTGGTGTCAGGAAGCGGAACCAGATTGCAGTCTGGTTTCAGGAAGCGGAACCAGATCCCAGTCTGGTTTCAGGAAGAGGAACCAGATCCCAGTCTGGTTTCAGGAAGCAGATCCAGATTGCAGTCTGGTTTCAGGAAGCGGAACCAGATCCCAGTCTGGTTTCAGGAAGCGGAACCAGATCCCAGTCTGGTTTCAGGAAGCAGATCCAGATTGCAGTCTGGTTTCAGAAAACGGAACCAGATCGCAGACTGGTTTCAGGAAGCGGAACCAGATCCCAGTCTGGTTTCAGGAAGCGGAACCAGATCCCAGTCTGGTTTCAGTAAGCGGAACCAGATCCCAGTCTAGTTTCAAGAAGAGGATCCAGATTGCAGTCTGGTTTCAGGAAGCGGAACCAGATCCCAGTCTGGTTTCAGGAAGCAGAACCAGATCCCAGTCTGGTTTCAGGAAGCGGAACCAGATCCCAGTCTGGTTTCAGGAAGCGGAACCAGATCCCAGTCTGGTTTCAGGAAGCGGAACCAGATCCCAGTCTGGTTTCAGGAAGCGGAACCAGATCCCAGCCTGGTTTCAGGAAGCGGAACCAGATCGCAGTCTGGTTTCAGGAAGCGGAACCAGATCGCAGTCTGGTTTCAGGAAGCGGAACCAGATCCAAGCCTGGTTTCAGGAAGCGGAACCAGATTTCAGTCTGGTTTCAGGAAGCGGAACCAAATCCCAGTCTGGTTTCAGGAAGCGGAACCAGATTGCAGTCTGGTTTCAGGAAGCAGATCCAGATTGCAGTCTGGTTTCAGGAAGCGGAACCAGATTGCAGTCTGGTTTCAGGAAGCGGAACCAGATCCCAGTCTGGTTTCAGGAAGCGGAACCAGATCCCAGTCTGGTTTCAGGAAGCAGATCCAGATCCCAGTCTGGTTTCAGGAAGTGGAACCAGATCCCAGTATGGTTTAAGGAAGCGGAACCAGATCCCAGTCTGGTTTCAGGAAGCGGAACCAGATTGCAGTCTGGTTTCAGAAAGCGGAACCAGATTGCAGTCTGGTTTCAGGAAGCGGAACCAGATCCCAGTCTGGTTTCAGGAAGCGGGTCCAGATTGCAGTCTGGTTTCAGGAAGCAGAACCAGATCCCAGTCTGGTTTCAGGAAGCGGAACCAGATCCCAGTCTGGTTTCAGGAAGTGGAACCAGATCCCAGTATGGTTTAAGGAAACGGAACCAGATCCCAGTCTGGTTTCAGGAAGCGGAACCAGATTGCAGTCTGGTGTCAGGAAGCGGAACCAGATTGCAGTCTGGTTTCAGGAAGCGGAACCAGATCCCAGTCTGGTTTCAGGAAGAGGAACCAGATCCCAGTCTGGTTTCAGGAAGCAGATCCAGATTGCAGTCTGGTTTCAGGAAGCGGAACCAGATCCCAGTCTGGTTTCAGGAAGCGGAACCAGATCCCAGTCTGGTTTCAGGAAGCGGATCCAGATCCCAGTCTGGTTTCAGGAAGCAGATCCAGATTGCAGTCTGGTTTCAGAAAACGGAACCAGATCCCAGTCTAGTTTCAAGAAGAGGATCCAGATTGCAGTCTGGTTTCAGGAAGCGGAACCAGATCCCAGTCTGGTTTCAGGAAGCAGAACCAGATTGCAGTCTGGTTTCAGTAAGCGGAACCAGATTGCAGTCTGGTTTCAGGAAGCGGAACCAGATTGCAGTCTGGATTCAGTAAGCGGAACCAGATCCCAGTCTGGTTTCAGGAAGCGGAACCAGATCCCAGTCTGGTTTCAGGAAGCGGAACCAGATCCCAGTCTGGTTTAAGGAAGTGGAACCAGATTGCATTTCGGTTTCAGGAAGCAGAACCAGATCCCAGTCTGGTTTCAGGAAGCGGATCCAGATTGCAGTCTGGTTTCAGGAAGCGGAACCAGATCCCAGTCTGGTTTCAGGAAGCTGATCCAGATTGCAGTCTGGTTTCAGGAAGCAGAACCAGATCCCAGTCTGGTTTCAGGAAGCGGAACCAGATCCCAGTCTTGTTTCAGGAAGCAGAACCAGATCCCAGTCTGGTTTCAGGAAGCGGAACCAGATCCCAGTCTGGTTTCAGGAAGCGGAACCAGATCCCAGTCTGGTTTCAGGAATCGGAACCAGATCCCAGTCTGGTTTCAGGAAGCGGAACCAGATCCCAGTCTGGTTTCAGGAAGCAGAACCAGATTTCAGTCTGGTTTCAGGAAGCGGAACCAGATCCCAGTCTGGTTTCAGGAAGCGGAACCAGATTGCAGTCTGGTGTCAGGAAGAGGAACCAGATTGCAGTCTGGTTTCAGGAAGCGGAACCAGATCCCAGTCTGGTTTCAGGAAGAGGAACCAGATCCCAGTCTGGTTTCAGGAAGCAGATCCAGATTGCAGTCTGGTTTCAGGAAGCGGAACCAGATCCCAGTCTGGTTTCAGGAAGCGGAACCAGATCCCAGTCTGGTTTCAGGAAGCGGAACCAGATCCCAGTCTGGTTTCAGGAAGCAGATCCAGATTGCAGTCTGGTTTCAGAAAGCGGAACCAGATAGCAGACTGGTTTCAGGAAGCGGAACCAGATCCCAGTCTGGTTTCAGGAAGCGGAACCAGATCCCAGTCTGGTTTCAGTAAGCGGAACCAGATCCCAGTCTAGTTTCAAGAAGCGGATCCAGATTGCAGTCTGGTTTCAGGAAGCGGAACCAGATCCCAGTCTGGTTTCAGGAAGCGGAACCAGATCCCAGTCTGGTTTCAGGAAGCGGAACCAGATCCCAGTCTGGTTTCAGGAAGCGGAACCAGATCCCAGCCTGGTTTCAGGAAGCGGAACCAGATCGCAGTCTGGTTTCAGGAAGCGGAACCAGATCCCAGTCTGGTTTCAGGAAGCGGAACCAGATCCCAGTCTGGTTTCAGGAAGCGGAACCAGATCCCAGTCTGGTTTCAGGAAGCGGAACCAGATCCCAGTCTGGTTTCAGGAAGCGGAACCAGATCCCATTCTGGTTTCAGGAAGCAGAACCATGATCCCAGTCTGGTTTCAGGAAGCAGATCCAGATTGCAGTCTGGTTTCAGAAAGCGGAACCAGATCGCAGACTGGTTTCAGGAAGCGGAACCAGATCCCAGTCTGGTTTCAGGAAGCGGAACCAGATCCCAGTCTGGTTTCAGGAAGCGGAACCAGATCCCAGTCTAGTTTCAAGAAGCGGATCCAGATTGCAGTCTGGTTTCAGGAAGCGGAACCAGATCCCAGTCTGGTTTCAAGAAGCGGATCCAGATTGCAGTCTGGTTTCAGAAAGCGGAACCAGATCGCAGACTGGTTTCAGGAAGCGGAACCAGATCCCAGTCTGGTTTCAGGAAGAGGAACCAGATCCCAGTCTGGTTTCAGGAAGCGGAACCAGATCCCAGTCTAGTTTCAAGAAGCGGATCCAGATTGCAGTCTGGTTTCAGGAAGCGGAACCAGATCCCAGTCTGGTTTCAGGAAGCAGAACCAGATCCCAGTCTGGTTTCAGGAAGCGGAACCAGATCCCAGGCTGGTTTCAGGAAGCGGAACCAGATCCCAGTCTGGTTTCAGGAAGCGGAACCAGATCCCAGTCTGGTTTCAGGAAGTGGAACCAGATCCCAGCCTGGTTTCAGGAAGCCGAACCAGATCGCAGTCTGGTTTCAGGAAGCCGAACCAGATCGCAGTCTGGTTTCAGGAAGCGGACCCAGATCGCAGTCTGGTTTCAGGAAGCAGATCCAGATTGCAGTCTGGTTTCAGAAAGCGGAACCAGATCGCAGACTGGTTTCAGGAAGCGGAACCAGATCCCAGTCTGGTTTCAGGAAGCGGAACCAGATTGCAGTCTGGTTTCGGGAAGCAGATCCAGATTGCAGTCTGGTTTCAGGAAGCGGAACCAGATTGCAGTCTGGTTTCAGTAAGCGGAACCAGATTGCAGTCTGGTTTCAGGAAGCGGAACCAGATTGCAGTCTGGATTCAGTAAGCGGAACCAGATCCCAGTCTGGTTTCAGGAAGCGGAACCAGATCCCAGTCTGGTTTCAGGAAGCGGAACCAGATCCCAGTCTGGTTTCAGGAAGTGGAACCAGATTGCATTTCGGTTTCAGGAAGCGGAACGAGATCCCAGTCTGGTTTCAGGAAGCGGATCCAGATTGCAGTCTGGTTTCAGGAAGCGGAACCAGATCCCAGTCTGGTTTCAGGAAGCGGATCCAGATTGCAGTCTGGTTTCAGGAAGCAGAACCAGATCCCAGTCTGGTTTCAGGAAGCGGAACCAGATCCCAGTCTGGTTTCAGGAAGCGGAACCAGATCCCAGTCTGGTTTCAGGAAGCGGAACCAGATTGCAGTCTGGTTTCAGGAAGCGGAACCAGATCCCAGTCTGGTTTCAGGAAGCGGAACCAGATCCCAGTCTGGTTTCAGGAAGCGGAACCAGATCCCAGTCTGGTTTCAGGAAGCGGAACCAGATCCCAGTCTGGTTTCAGGAAGCGGAACCAGATTGCAGTCTGGTTTCAGGAAGCGGAACCAGATCCAAGTCTGGTTTCAGGAAGCAGAACCAGATTTCAGTCTGGTTTCAGGAAGCGGAACCAGATCCCAGTCTGGTTTCAGGAAGCGGAACCAGATTGCAGTCTGGTGTCAGGAAGCGGAACCAGATTGCAGTCTGGTTTCAGGAAGCGGAACCCGATCCCAGTCTGGTTTCAGGAAGAGGAACCAGATCCCAGTCTGGTTTCAGGGAGCAGATCCAGATTGCAGTCTGGTTTCAGGAAGCGGAACCAGATCCCAGTCTGGTTTCAGGAATCGGAACCAGATCCCAGTCTGGTTTCAGGAAGCGGAACCAGATCCCAGTCTGGTTTCAGGAAGCAGATCCAGATTGCAGTCTGGTTTCAGAAAGCGGAACCAGATAGCAGACTGGTTTCAGGAAGCGGAACCAGATCCCAGTCTGGTTTCAGGAAGCGGAACCAGATCCCAGTCTGGTTTCAGTAAGCGGAACCAGATCCCAGTCTAGTTTCAAGAAGCGGATCCAGATTGCAGTCTGGTTTCAGGAAGCGGAACCAGATCCCAGTCTGGTTTCAGGAAGCAGAACCAGATCCCAGTCTGGTTTCAGGAAGCGGAACCAGATCCCAGTCTGGTTTCAGGAAGCGGAACCAGATCCCAGTCTGGTTTCAGGAAGCGGAACCAGATCCCAGCCTGGTTTCAGGAAGCGGAACCAGATCGCAGTCTGGTTTCAGGAAGCGGAACCAGATCCCAGTCTGGTTTAAGGAAGCGGAACCAGATCCCAGTCTGGTTTCAGGAAGCGGAACCAGATCCCAGTCTGGTTTCAGGAAGCGGAACCAGATCCCAGTCTGGTTTCAGGAAGCGGAACCAGATCCCATTCTGGTTTCAGGAAGCAGAACCAGATCCCAGTCTGGTTTCAGGAAGCAGATCCAGATTGCAGTCTGGTTTCAGAAAGCGGAACCAGATCCCAGATCTGGTTCCGCTTCCTGAAACCAGTCTGCGAAGACTGGTTTCAGGAAGCGGAACCAGATCCCAGTCTGGTTTTAGAAAGCGGAACCAGATCCCAGTCTGGTTTCAGTAAGCGGAACCATATCCCAGTCTAGTTTCAAGAAGCGGATCCAGATTGCAGTCTGGTTTCAGGAAGCGGAACCAGATCCCAGTCTGGTTTCAAGAAGCGGATCCAGATTGCAGTCTGGTTTCAGAAAGCGGAACCAGATCGCAGACTGGTTTCAGGAAGCGGAACCAGATCCCAGTCTGGTTTCAGGAAGCGGAACCAGATCCCAGTCTGGTTTCAGTAAGCGGAACCAGATCCCAGTCTAGTTTCAAGAAGCGGATCCAGATTGCAGTCTGGTTTCAGGAAGCGGAACCAGATCCCAGTCTGGTTTCAGGAAGCAGAACCAGATCCCAGTCTGGTTTCAGGAAGCGGAACCAGATCCCAGTCTGGTTTCAGGAAGCGGAACCAGATCCCAGTCTGGTTTCAGGAAGCGGAACCAGATTGCAGTCTGGTTTAGGGAAGCAGATCCAGATTGCAGTCTGGTTTCAGGAAGCGGAACCAGATTGCAGTCTGGTTTCAGTAAGCGGAACCAGATTGCAGTCTGGTTTCAGGAAGCGGAACCAGATTGCAGTCTGGATTCAGTAAGCGGAACCAGATCCCAGTCTGGTTTCAGGAAGCGGAACCAGATCCCAGTCTGGTTTCAGGAAGCGGAACCAGATCCCAGTCTGGTTTCAGGAAGTGGAACCAGATTGCATTCTGGTTTCAGGAAGCGGAACCAGATCCCAGTCTGGTTTCAGGAAGCGGAACCAGATCCCAGTCTGGTTTCAGGAAGTGGAACCAGATCCCAGTCTGGTTTCAGGAAGCGGAACCAGATCATAGTCTGGTTTCAGGAAGTGGAACCAGATCCCAGTCTGGTTTCAGGAAGCGGAACCAAATCCCAGTCTGGTTTCAGGAAGCGGAACCAGATTGCAGTCTGGTTTCAGGAAGCAGATCCAGATGGCAGTCTGGTTTCAGGAAGCGGAACCAGATTGCAGTCTGGTTTCAGGAAGCGGAACCAGATCCCAGTCTGGTTTCAGGAAGCGGAACCAGATCCCAGTCTGGTTTCAGGAAGTGGAACCAGATTGCAGTCTGGTTTCAGGAAGCGTAACCAGATTGCAGTCTGGTTTCAGGAAGCAGATCCAGATTGCAGTCTGGTTTCAGGAAGCGGAACCAGATTGCAGTCTGGTTTCAGGAAGCGGAACCAGATCCCAGTCTGGTTTCAGGAAGCGGAACCAGATTGCAGTCTGGTTTCAGTAAGCGGAACCAGATTGCAGTCTGGTTTCAGGAAGCGGAACCAGATTGCAGTCTGGTTTCAGTAAGCGGAACCAGATTGCAGTCTGGTTTCAGGAAGCGGAACCAGATTGCAGTCTGGATTCAGTAAGCGGAACCAGATCCCAGTCTGGTTTCAGGAAGCGGAACCAGATCCCAGTCTGGTTTCAGGAAGCGGAACAAGATCCCAGTCTGGTTTCAGGAAGTGGAACCAGATTGCATTCTGGTTTCAGGAAGCGGAACCAGATCCCAGTCTGGTTTCAGGAAGCGGAACCAGATCCCAGTCTGGTTTCAGGAAGTGGAACCAGATCCCAGTCTGGTTTCAGGAAGCGGAACCAGATCATAGTCTGGTTTCAGGAAGTGGAACCAGATCCCAGTCTGGTTTCAGGAAGAGGAACCAAATCCCAGTCTGGTTTCAGGAAGCGGAACCAGATCCCAGTCTGGTTTCAGGAAGCGGAACCAGATCCCAGTCTGGTTTCAGGAAGCGGAACAAGATCCCAGTCTGGTTTCAGGAAGTGGAACCAGATTGCATTCTGGTTTCAGGAAGCGGAACCAGATCCCAGTCTGGTTTCAGGAAGCGGAACCAGATCCCAGTCTGGTTTCAGGAAGTGGAACCAGATCCCAGTCTGGTTTCAGGAAGCGGAACCAGATCATAGTCTGGTTTCAGGAAGTGGAACCAGATCCCAGTCTGGTTTCAGGAAGCGGAACCAAATCCCAGTCTGGTTTCAGGAAGCGGAACCAGATTGCAGTCTGGTTTCAGGAAACAGATCCAGATTGCAGTCTGGTTTCAGGATGCGGAACCAGATTGCAGTCTGGTTTCAGGAAGCGGAACCAGATCCCAGTCTGGTTTCAGGAAGCGGAACCAGATCCCAGTCTGGTTTCAGGAAGTGGAACCAGATTGCAGTCTGGTTTCAGGAAGCGGAACCAGATTGCAGTCTGGTTTCAGGAAGCAGATCCAGATTGCAGTCTGGTTTCAGGAAGCGGAACCAGATTGCAGTCTGGTTTCAGGAAGCGGAACCAGATCCCAGTCTGGTTTCAGGAAGCGGAACCAGATTGCAGTCTGGTTTCAGTAAGCGGAACCAGATTGCAGTCTGGTTTCAGGAAGCGGAACCAGATTGCAGTCTGGATTCAGTAAGCGGAACCAGATCCCAGTCTGGTTTCAGGAAGCGGAACCAGATCCCAGTCTGGTTTCAGGAAGTGGAACCAGATTGCATTCTGGTTTCAGGAAGCGGAACCAGATCCCAGTCTGGTTTCAGGAAGCGGAACCAGATCCCAGTCTGGTTTCAGGAAGTGGAACCAGATCCCAGTCTGGTTTCAGGAAGCGGAACCAGATCATAGTCTGGTTTCAGGAAGTGGAACCAGATCCCAGTCTGGTTTCAGGAAGCGGAACCAGATTTCAGTCTGGTTTCAGGAAGCGGAACCAAATCCCAGTCTGGTTTCAGGAAGCGGAACCAGATTGCAGTCTGGTTTCAGGAAGCAGATCCAGATTGCAGTCTGGTTTCAGGAAGCGGAACCAGATTGCAGTCTGGTTTCAGGAAGCGGAACCAGATCCCAGTCTGGTTTCAGGAAGCGGAACCAGATCCCAGTCTGGTTTCAGGAAGTGGAACCAGATTGCAGTCTGGTTTCAGGAAGCGGAACCAGATTTCAGTCTGGTTTCAGGAAGCGGAACCAAATCCCAGTCTGGTTTCAGGAAGTGGAACCAGATTGCAGTCTGGTTTCAGGAAGCAGATCCAGATTGCAGTCTGGTTTCAGGAAGCGGAACCAGATTGCAGTCTGGTTTCAGGAAGCGGAACCAGATCCCAGTCTGGTTTCAGGAAGCGGAACCAGTTCCGAGTCTGGTTTCAGGAAGCAGATCCAGATCCCAGTCTGGTTTCAGGAAGTGGAACCAGATCCCAGTATGGTTTAAGGAAGCGGAACCAGATCCCAGTAAGGTTTCAGGAAGCGGAACCAGATCGCAGTCTGGTTTCAGGAAGCGGAACCAGATCCCAGTCTGGTTTCAGGAAGTGGAACCAGATCCCAGTCTGGTATAAGGAAGCGGAACCAGATCCCAGTCTGGTTTCAGGAAGCAGAACCAGATCCCAGTCTGGCTTCAGGAAGCGGAACCAGATCCCAGTTTGGTTTCAGGAAGCGGAACCAGATTGCAGTCTGGTTTCAGGAAGCGGAACCAGATCCCAGTCTGGTTTCAGGAAGCGGAACCAGATTGCAGTCTGGTTTCGGGAAGCAGATCCAGATTGCAGTCTGGTTTCAGGAAGTGGAACCAGATTGCAGTCTGGTTTCAGTAAGCGGAACCAGATTGCAGTCTGGTTTCAGGAAGCGGAACCAGATTGCAGTCTGGATTCAGTAAGCGGAACCAGATCCCAGTCTGGTTTCAGGAAGCGGAACCAGATCCCAGTCTGGTTTCAGGAAGCGGAACCAGATCCCAGTCTGGTTTCAGGAAGCGGAACCAAATCCCAGTCTGGTTTCAGGAAGCGGAACCAGATCCCAGCCTGGTTTCAGGAAGCAGATCCAGATTGCAGTCTGGTTTCAGGAAGCGGAACCAGATTGCAGTCTGGTTTCAGGAAGCGGAACCAGATCCCAGTCTGGTTTCAGGAAGTGGAACCAGATCCCAGTATGGTTTAAGGAAGCGGAACCAGATCCCAGTAAGGTTTCAGGAAGCGGAACCAGATTGCAGTCTGGTTTCAGGAAGCCGAACCAGATCCCAGTCTGGTTTCAGGAAGTGGAACCAGATCCCAGTCTGGTTTCAGGAAGTGGAACCAGATCCCAGTCTGGTTTCAGGAAGCAGATCCAGATTGCAGTCTGGTATAAGGAAGCGGAACCAGATCCCAGTCTGGTTTCAGGAAGCAGAACCAGATCCCAGTCTGGCTTCAGGAAGCGGAACCAGATCCCAGTCTGGTTTCAGGAAGCGGAACCAGATTGCAGTCTGGTTTCAGGAAGCGGAACCAGATCCCAGTCTGGTTTCAGGAAGCGGAACCAGATTGCAGTCTGGTTTCGGGAAGCAGATCCAGATTGCAGTCTGGTTTCAGGAAGTGGAACCAGATTGCAGTCTGGTTTCAGTAAGCGGAACAAGATTGCAGTCTGGTTTCAGGAAGCGGAACCAGATCGCAGTCTGGATTCACTAAGCGGAACCAGATCCCAGTCTGGTTTCAGGAAGCGGAACCAGATCCCAGTCTGGTTTCAGGAAGCGGAACCAGATCCCAGTCTGGTTTCAGGAAGCGGAACCAGATTGCATTCTGGTTTCAGGAAGCGGAACCAGATCCCAGTCTGGTTTCAGGAAGCGGAACCAGATCCCAGTCTGGTTTCAGGAAGTGGAACCAGATCCCAGTCTGGTTTCAGGAAGCGGAACCAGATCATAGTCTGGTTTCAGGAAGTGGAACCAGATTCCAGTAAGGTTTCAGGAAGCGGAACCAGATTGCCGTCTGGTTTCAGGAAGCGGAACCAGATCCCAATCTGGTTTCAGGAAGCGGAACCAGATTGCAGTCTGGTTTCAGGAAGCCGAACCAGATCCCAGTCTGGTTTCAGGAAGTGGAACCAGATCCCAGTCTGGTTTCAGGAAGTGGAACCAGATCCCAGTCTGGTTTCAGGAAGCAGATCCAGATTGCAGTCTGGTATAAGGAAGCGGAACCAGATCCCAGTCTGGTTTCAGGAAGCAGAACCAGATCCCAGTCTGGTTTCAGGAATCGGAACCAGATCCCAGTCTGGTTTCAGGAAGCGGAACCAGATCCCAGTCTGGTTTCAGGAAGCGGAACCAGATCCCAGTCTGGTTTCAGTAAGCGGAACCAGATCCCAGTCTGGTTTCAGGAAGCGGAACCAGATCCCAGTCTGGTTTCAGGAAGCGGAACCAGATCCCAGTCTGGTTTCAGGAAGCGGAACCAGATCCCAGTCTAGTTTCAAGAAGCGGATCCAGATTGCAGTCTGGTTTCAGGAAGCGGAACCAGATCCCAGTCTGGTTTCAGGAAGCAGAACCAGATCCCAGTCTGGTTTCAGGAAGCGGAACCAGATCCCAGTCTGGTTTCAGGAAGCGGAACCAGATCCCAGTCTGGTTTCAGGAAGCGGAACCAGATCCCAGTCTGGTTTCAGGAAGCGGAACCAGATCCCAGCCTGGTTTCAGGAAGCGGAACCAGATCGCAGTCTGGTTTCAGGAAGCCGAACCAGATCGCAGTCTGGTTTCAGGAAGCGGAACCAGATCGCAGTCTGGTTTCAGGAAGCAGATCCAGATTGCAGTCTGGTTTCAGAAAGCGGAACCAGATCGCAGACTGGTTTCAGGAAGCGGAACCAGATCCCAGTCTGGTTTCAGGAAGCGGAACCAGATTGCAGTCTGGTTTCGGGAAGCAGATCCAGATTGCAGTCTGGTTTCAGGAAGCGGAACCAGATTGCAGTCTGGTTTCAGTAAGCGGAACCAGATTGCAGTCTGGTTTCAGGAAGCGGAACCAGATTGCAGTCTGGATTCAGTAAGCGGAACCAGATCCCAGTCTGGTTTCAGGAAGCGGAACCAGATCCCAGTCTGGTTTCAGGAAGCGGAACCAGATCCCAGTCTGGTTTCAGGAAGTGGAACCAGATTGCATTTCGGTTTCAGGAAGCGGAACCAGATCCCAGTCTGGTTTCAGGAAGCGGATCCAGATTGCAGTCTGGTTTCAGGAAGCGGAACCAGATCCCAGTCTGGTTTCAGGAAGCGGATCCAGATTGCAGTCTGGTTTCAGGAAGCAGAACCAGATCCCAGTCTGGTTTCAGGAAGCGGAACCAGATCCCAGTCTGGTTTCAGGAAGCGGAACCAGATCCCAGTCTGGTTTCAGGAAGCGGAACCAGATCCCAGTCTGGTTTCAGGAAGCGGAACCAGATTGCAGTCTGGTTTCAGGAAGCGGAACCAGATCCCAGTCTGGTTTCAGGAAGCGGAACCAGATCCCAGTCTGGTTTCAGGAAGCGGAACCAGATCCCAGTCTGGTTTCAGGAAGCGGAACCAGATCCCAGTCTGGTTTCAGGAAGCGGAACCAGATTGCAGTCTGGTTTCAGGAAGCGGAACCAGATCCAAGTCTGGTTTCAGGAAGCAGAACCAGATTTCAGTCTGGTTTCAGGAAGCGGAACCAGATCCCAGTCTGGTTTCAGGAAGCGGAACCAGATTGCAGTCTGGTGTCAGGAAGCGGAACCAGATTGCAGTCTGGTTTCAGGAAGCGGAACCAGATCCCAGTCTGGTTTCAGGAAGAGGAACCAGATCCCAGTCTGGTTTCAGGGAGCAGATCCAGATTGCAGTCTGGTTTCAGGAAGCGGAACCAGATCCCAGTCTGGTTTCAGGAATCGGAACCAGATCCCAGTCTGGTTTCAGGAAGCGGAACCAGATCCCAGTCTGGTTTCAGGAAGCAGATCCAGATTGCAGTCTGGTTTCAGAAAGCGGAACCAGATAGCAGACTGGTTTCAGGAAGCGGAACCAGATCCCAGTCTGGTTTCAGGAAGCGGAACCAGATCCCAGTCTGGTTTCAGTAAGCGGAACCAGATCCCAGTCTAGTTTCAAGAAGCGGATCCAGATTGCAGTCTGGTTTCAGGAAGCGGAACCAGATCCCAGTCTGGTTTCAGGAAGCAGAACCAGATCCCAGTCTGGTTTCAGGAAGCGGAACCAGATCCCAGTCTGGTTTCAGGAAGCGGAACCAGATCCCAGTCTGGTTTCAGGAAGCGGAACCAGATCCCAGTCTGGTTTCAGGAAGCGGAACCAGATCCCAGCCTGGTTTCAGGAAGCGGAACCAGATCGCAGTCTGGTTTCAGGAAGCGGAACCAGATCCCAGTCTGGTTTAAGGAAGCGGAACCAGATCCCAGTCTGGTTTCAGGAAGCGGAACCAGATCCCAGTCTGGTTTCAGGAAGCGGAACCAGATCCCAGTCTGGTTTCAGGAAGCGGAACCAGATCCCATTCTGGTTTCAGGAAGCAGAACCAGATCCCAGTCTGGTTTCAGGAAGCAGATCCAGATTGCAGTCTGGTTTCAGAAAGCGGAACCAGATCGCAGACTGGTTTCAGGAAGCGGAACCAGATCCCAGTCTGGTTTTAGAAAGCGGAACCAGATCCCAGTCTGGTTTCAGTAAGCGGAACCATATCCCAGTCTAGTTTCAAGAAGCGGATCCAGATTGCAGTCTGGTTTCAGGAAGCGGAACCAGATCCCAGTCTGGTTTCAAGAAGCGGATCCAGATTGCAGTCTGGTTTCAGAAAGCGGAACCAGATCGCAGACTGGTTTCAGGAAGCGGAACCAGATCCCAGTCTGGTTTCAGGAAGCGGAACCAGATCCCAGTCTGGTTTCAGTAAGCGGAACCAGATCCCAGTCTAGTTTCAAGAAGCGGATCCAGATTGCAGTCTGGTTTCAGGAAGCGGAACCAGATCCCAGTCTGGTTTCAGGAAGCAGAACCAGATCCCAGTCTGGTTTCAGGAAGCGGAACCAGATCCCAGTCTGGTTTCAGGAAGCGGAACCAGATCCCAGTCTGGTTTCAGGAAGCGGAACCAGATTGCAGTCTGGTTTCGGGAAGCAGATCCAGATTGCAGTCTGGTTTCAGGAAGCGGAACCAGATTGCAGTCTGGTTTCAGTAAGCGGAACCAGATTGCAGTCTGGTTTCAGGAAGCGGAACCAGATTGCAGTCTGGTTTCAGTAAGCGGAACCAGATCCCAGTCTGGTTTCAGGAAGCGGAACCAGATCCCAGTCTGGTTTCAGGAAGCGGAACCAGATCCCAGTCTGGTTTCAGGAAGTGGAACCAGATTGCATTCTGGTTTCAGGAAGCGGAACCAGATCCCAGTCTGGTTTCAGGAAGCGGAACCAGATCCCAGTCTGGTTTCAGGAAGTGGAACCAGATCGCAGTCTGGTTTCAGGAAGCGGAACCAGATCATAGTCTGGTTTCAGGAAGTGGAACCAGATCCCAGTCTGGTTTCAGGAAGCGGAACCAAATCCCAGTCTGGTTTCAGGAAGCGGAACCAGATTGCAGTCTGGTTTCAGGAAGCAGATCCAGATTGCAGTCTGGTTTCAGGAAGCGGAACCAGATTGCAGTCTGGTTTCAGGAAGCGGAACCAGATCCCAGTCTGGTTTCAGGAAGCGGAACCAGATCCCAGTCTGGTTTCAGGAAGTGGAACCAGATTGCAGTCTGGTTTCAGGAAGCGGAACCAGATTGCAGTCTGGTTTCAGGAAGCAGATCCAGATTGCAGTCTGGTTTCAGGAAGCGGAACCAGATTGCAGTCTGGTTTCAGGAAGCGGAACCAGATCCCAGTCTGGTTTCAGGAAGCGGAACCAGATTGCAGTCTGGTTTCAGTAAGCGGAACCAGATTGCAGTCTGGTTTCAGGAAGCGGAACCAGATTGCAGTCTGGTTTCAGTAAGCGGAACCAGATTGCAGTCTGGTTTCAGGAAGCGGAACCAGATTGCAGTCTGGATTCAGTAAGCGGAACCAGATCCCAGTCTGGTTTCAGGAAGCGGAACCAGATCCCAGTCTGGTTTCAGGAAGCGGAACAAGATCCCAGTCTGGTTTCAGTAAGTGGAACCAGATTGCATTCTGGTTTCAGGAAGCGGAACCAGATCCCAGTCTGGTTTCAGGAAGCGGAACCAGATCCCAGTCTGGTTTCAGGAAGTGGAACCAGATCCCAGTCTGGTTTCAGGAAGCGGAACCAGATCATAGTCTGGTTTCAGGAAGTGGAACCAGATCCCAGTCTGGTTTCAGGAAGCGGATCCAAATCCCAGTCTGGTTTCAGGAAGCGGAACCAGATCCCAGTCTGGTTTCAGGAAGCGGAACCAGATCCCAGTCTGGTTTCAGGAAGCGGAACAAGATCCCAGTCTGGTTTCAGGAAGTGGAACCAGATTGCATTCTGGTTTCAGGAAGCGGAACCAGATCCCAGTCTGGTTTCAGGAAGCGGAACCAGATCCCAGTCTGGTTTCAGGAAGTGGAACCAGATCCCAGTCTGGTTTCAGGAAGCGGAACCAGATCATAGTCTGGTTTCAGGAAGTGGAACCAGATCCCAGTCTGGTTTCAGGAAGCGGAACCAAATCCCAGTCTGGTTTCAGGAAGCGGAACCAGATTGCAGTCTGGTTTCAGGAAGCAGATCCAGATTGCAGTCTGGTTTCAGGAAGCGGAACCAGATTGCAGTCTGGTTTCAGGAAGCGGAACCAGATCCCAGTCTGGTTTCAGGAAGCGGAACCAGATCCCAGTCTGGTTTCAGGAAGTGGAACCAGATTGCAGTCTGGTTTCAGGAAGCGGAACCAGATTGCAGTCTGGTTTCAGGAAGCAGATCCAGATTGCAGTCTGGTTTCAGGAAGCGGAACCAGATTGCAGTCTGGTTTCAGGAAGCGGAACCAGATCCCAGTCTGGTTTCAGGAAGCGGAACCAGATTGCAGTCTGGTTTCAGTAAGCGGAACCAGATTGCAGTCTGGTTTCAGGAAGCGGAACCAGATTGCAGTCTGGATTCAGTAAGCGGAACCAGATCCCAGTCTGGTTTCAGGAAGCGGAACCAGATCCCAGTCTGGTTTCAGGAAGTGGAACCAGATTGCATTCTGGTTTCAGGAAGCGGAACCAGATCCCAGTCTGGTTTCAGGAAGCGGAACCAGATCCCAGTCTGGTTTCAGGAAGTGGAACCAGATCCCAGTCTGGTTTCAGGAAGCGGAACCAGATCATAGTCTGGTTTCAGGAAGTGGAACCAGATCCCAGTCTGGTTTCAGGAAGCGGAACCAGATTTCAGTCTGGTTTCAGGAAGTGGAACCAAATCCCAGTCTGGTTTCAGGAAGCGGAACCAGATTGCAGTCTGGTTTCAGGAAGCAGATCCAGATTGCAGTCTGGTTTCAGGAAGCGGAACCAGATTGCAGTCTGGTTTCAGGAAGCGGAACCAGATCCCAGTCTGGTTTCAGGAAGCGGAACCAGATCCCAGTCTGGTTTCAGGAAGTGGAACCAGATTGCAGTCTGGTTTCAGGAAGCGGAACCAGATTTCAGTCTGGTTTCAGGAAGCGGAACCAAATCCCAGTCTGGTTTCAGGAAGTGGAACCAGATTGCAGTCTGGTTTCAGGAAGCAGATCCAGATTGCAGTCTGGTTTCAGGAAGCGGAACCAGATTGCAGTCTGGTTTCAGGAAGCGGAACCAGATCCCAGTCTGGTTTCAGGAAGCGGAACCAGTTCCCAGTCTGGTTTCAGGAAGCAGATCCAGATCCCAGTCTGGTTTCAGGAAGTGGAACCAGATCCCAGTATGGTTTAAGGAAGCGGAACCAGATCCCAGTAAGGTTTCAGGAAGCGGAACCAGATTGCAGTCTGGTTTCAGGAAGCGGAACCAGATCCCAGTCTGGTTTCAGGAAGTGGAACCAGATCCCAGTCTGGTATAAGGAAGCGGAACCAGATCCCAGTCTGGTTTCAGGAAGCAGAACCAGATCCCAGTCTGGCTTCAGGAAGCGGAACCAGATCCCAGTCTGGTTTCAGGAAGCGGAACCAGATTGCAGTCTGGTTTCAGGAAGCGGAACCAGATCCCAGTCTGGTTTCAGGAAGCGGAACCAGATTGCAGTCTGGTTTCGGGAAGCAGATCCAGATTGCAGTCTGGTTTCAGGAAGTGGAACCAGATTGCAGTCTGGTTTCAGTAAGCGGAACCAGATTGCAGTCTGGTTTCAGGAAGCGGAACCAGATTGCAGTCTGGATTCAGAAAGCGGAACCAGATCCCAGTCTGGTTTCAGGAAGCGGAACCAGATCCCAGTCTGGTTTCAGGAAGCGGAACCAGATCCCAGTCTGGTTTCAGGAAGCGGAACCAAATCCCAGTCTGGTTTCAGGAAGCGGAACCAGATCCCAGCCTGGTTTCAGGAAGCAGATCCAGATTGCAGTCTGGTTTCAGGAAGTGGAACCAGATTGCAGTCTGGTTTAAGGAAGCGGAACCAGATCCCAGTCTGGTTTCAGGAAGTGGAACCAGATCCCAGTATGGTTTAAGGAAGCGGAACCAGATCCCAGTAAGGTTTCAGGAAGCGGAACCAGATTGCAGTCTGGTTTCAGGAAGCCGAACCAGATCCCAGTCTGGTTTCAGGAAGTGGAACCAGATCCCAGTCTGGTTTCAGGAAGTGGAACCAGATCCCAGTCTGGTTTCAGGAAGCAGATCCAGATTGCAGTCTGGTTTCAGGAAGCGGAACCAGATCCCAGTCTGGTTTCAGGAAGTGGAACCAGATCCCAGTCTGGTTTCAGGAAGCGGAACCAGATCATAGTCTGGTTTCAGGAAGTGGAACCAGATCCCAGTCTGGTTTCAGGAAGCGGAACCAAATCCCAGTCTGGTTTCAGGAAGCGGAACCAGATTGCAGTCTGGTTTCAGGAAGCAGATCCAGATTGCAGTCTGGTTTCAGGAAGCGGAACCAGATTGCAGTCTGGTTTCAGGAAGCGGAACCAGATCCCAGTCTGGTTTCAGGAAGCGGAACCAGATCCCAGTCTGGTTTCAGGAAGTGGAACCAGATTGCAGTCTGGTTTCAGGAAGCGGAACCAGATTGCAGTCTGGTTTCAGGAAGCAGATCCAGATTGCAGTCTGGTTTCAGGAAGCGGAACCAGATTGCAGTCTGGTTTCAGGAAGCGGAACCAGATCCCAGTCTGGTTTCAGGAAGCGGAACCAGATTGCAGTCTGGTTTCAGTAAGCGGAACCAGATTGCAGTCTGGTTTCAGGAAGCGGAACCAGATTGCAGTCTGGATTCAGTAAGCGGAACCAGATCCCAGTCTGGTTTCAGGAAGCGGAACCAGATCCCAGTCTGGTTTCAGGAAGTGGAACCAGATTGCATTCTGGTTTCAGGAAGCGGAACCAGATCCCAGTCTGGTTTCAGGAAGCGGAACCAGATCCCAGTCTGGTTTCAGGAAGTGGAACCAGATCCCAGTCTGGTTTCAGGAAGCGGAACCAGATCATAGTCTGGTTTCAGGAAGTGGAACCAGATCCCAGTCTGGTTTCAGGAAGCGGAACCAGATTTCAGTCTGGTTTCAGGAAGTGGAACCAAATCCCAGTCTGGTTTCAGGAAGCGGAACCAGATTGCAGTCTGGTTTCAGGAAGCAGATCCAGATTGCAGTCTGGTTTCAGGAAGCGGAACCAGATTGCAGTCTGGTTTCAGGAAGCGGAACCAGATCCCAGTCTGGTTTCAGGAAGCGGAACCAGATCCCAGTCTGGTTTCAGGAAGTGGAACCAGATTGCAGTCTGGTTTCAGGAAGCGGAACCAGATTTCAGTCTGGTTTCAGGAAGCGGAACCAAATCCCAGTCTGGTTTCAGGAAGTGGAACCAGATTGCAGTCTGGTTTCAGGAAGCAGATCCAGATTGCAGTCTGTTTTCAGGAAGCGGAACCAGATTGCAGTCTGGTTTCAGGAAGCGGAACCAGATCCCAGTCTGGTTTCAGGAAGCGGAACCAGTTCCCAGTCTGGTTTCAGGAAGCAGATCCAGATCCCAGTCTGGTTTCAGGAAGTGGAACCAGATCCCAGTATGGTTTAAGGAAGCGGAACCAGATCCCAGTAAGGTTTCAGGAAGCGGAACCAGATTGCAGTCTGGTTTCAGGAAGCGGAACCAGATCCCAGTCTGGTTTCAGGAAGTGGAACCAGATCCCAGTCTGGTATAAGGAAGCGGAACCAGATCCCAGTCTGGTTTCAGGAAGCAGAACCAGATCCCAGTCTGGCTTCAGGAAGCGGAACCAGATCCCAGTCTGGTTTCAGGAAGCGGAACCAGATTGCAGTCTGGTTTCAGGAAGCGGAACCAGATCCCAGTCTGGTTTCAGGAAGCGGAACCAGATTGCAGTCTGGTTTCGGGAAGCAGATCCAGATTGCAGTCTGGTTTCAGGAAGTGGAACCAGATTGCAGTCTGGTTTCAGTAAGCGGAACCAGATTGCAGTCTGGTTTCAGGAAGCGGAACCAGATTGCAGTCTGGATTCAGTAAGCGGAACCAGATCCCAGTCTGGTTTCAGGAAGCGGAACCAGATCCCAGTCTGGTTTCAGGAAGCGGAACCAGATCCCAGTCTGGTTTCAGGAAGCGGAACCAAATCCCAGTCTGGTTTCAGGAAGCGGAACCAGATCCCAGCCTGGTTTCAGGAAGCAGATCCAGATTGCAGTCTGGTTTCAGGAAGTGGAACCAGATTGCAGTCTGGTTTAAGGAAGCGGAACCAGATGCCAGTCTGGTTTCAGGAAGTGGAACCAGATCCCAGTATGGTTTAAGGAAGCGGAACCAGATCCCAGTAAGGTTTCAGGAAGCGGAACCAGATTGCAGTCTGGTTTCAGGAAGCCGAACCAGATCCCAGTCTGGTTTCAGGAAGTGGAACCAGATCCCAGTCTGGTTTCAGGAAGTGGAACCAGATCCCAGTCTGGTTTCAGGAAGCAGATCCAGATTGCAGTCTGGTATAAGGAAGCGGAACCAGATCCCAGTCTGGTTTCAGGAAGCAGAACCAGATCCCAGTCTGGCTTCAGGAAGCGGAACCAGATCCCAGTCTGGTTTCAGGAAGCGGAACCAGATTGCAGTCTGGTTTCAGGAAGCGGAACCAGATCCCAGTCTGGTTTCAGGAAGCGGAACCAGATTGCAGTCTGGTTTCGGGAAGCAGATCCAGATTGCAGTCTGGTTTCAGGAAGTGGAACCAGATTGCAGTCTGGTTTCAGTAAGCGGAACAAGATTGCAGTCTGGTTTCAGGAAGCGGAACCAGATTGCAGTCTGGATTCACTAAGCGGAACCAGATCCCAGTCTGGTTTCAGGAAGCGGAACCAGATCCCAGTCTGGTTTCAGGAAGCGGAACCAGATCCCAGTCTGGTTTCAGGAAGCGGAACCAGATTGCATTCTGGTTTCAGGAAGCGGAACCAGATCCCAGTCTGGTTTCAGGAAGCGGAACCAGATCCCAGTCTGGTTTCAGGAAGTGGAACCAGATCCCAGTCTGGTTTCAGGAAGCGGAACCAGATCATAGTCTGGTTTCATGAAGTGGAACCAGATTCCAGTAAGGTTTCAGGAAGCGGAACCAGATTGCCGTCTGGTTTCAGGAAGCGGAACCAGATCCCAGTCTGGTTTCAGGAAGCGGAACCAGATTGCAGTCTGGTTTCAGGAAGCCGAACCAGATCCCAGTCTGGTTTCAGGAAGTGGAACCAGATCCCAGTCTGGTTTCAGGAAGTGGATCCAGATCCCAGTCTGGTTTCAGGAAGCAGATCCAGATTGCAGTCTGGTATAAGGAAGCGGAACCAGATCCCAGTCTGGTTTCAGGAAGCAGAACCAGATCCCAGTCTGGCTTCAGGAAGCGGAACCAGATCCCAGTCTGGTTTCAGGAAGCGGAACCAGATTGCAGTCTGGTTTCAGGAAGCGGAACCAGATCCCAGTCTGGTTTCAGGAAGCGGAACCAGATTGCAGTCTGGTTTCGGGAAGCAGATCCAGATTGCAGTCTGGTTTCAGGAAGTGGAACCAGATTGCAGTCTGGTTTCAGTAAGCGGAACAAGATTGCAGTCTGGTTTCAGGAAGCGGAACCAGATTGCAGTCTGGATTCACTAAGCGGAACCAGATCCCAGTCTGGTTTCAGGAAGCGGAACCAGATCCCAGTCTGGTTTCAGGAAGCGGAACCAGATCCCAGTCTGGTTTCAGGAAGCGGAACCAGATTGCATTCTGGTTTCAGGAAGCGGAACCAGATCCCAGTCTGGTTTCAGGAAGCGGAACCAGATCCCAGTCTGGTTTCAGGAAGTGGAACCAGATCCCAGTCTGGTTTCAGGAAGCGGAACCAGATCATTGTCTGGTTTCAGGAAGTGGAACCAGATTCCAGTAAGGTTTCAGGAAGCGGAACCAGATTGCAGTCTGGTTGCAGGAAGCGGAACCAGATCCCAGTCTGGTTTCAGGAAGCGGAACCAGATCCCAGTCTGGTTTCAGGAACCAGATCCAGATCCCAGTCTGGTTTCAGGAAGTGGAACCAGATCCCAGTATGGTTTAAGGAAGCGGAACCAGATCCCAGTAAGGTTTCAGGAAGTGGAACCAGATTGCAGTCTGGTTTAAGGAAGCGGAACCAGATCCCAGTCTGGTTTCAGGAAGTGGAACCAGATCCCAGTCTGGTTTCAGGAAGTGGAACCAGATCCCACTCTGGTTTCAGGAAGCAGATCCAGATTGCAGTCTGGTTTCAGGAAGAGGAACCAGATCCCAGTCTGGTTTCAGGAAGCAGATCCAGATTGCAGTCTGGTTTCAGGAAGCGGAACCAGATCCCAGTCTGGTTTCAGGAAGCGGAACCAGATCCCAGTCTGGTTTCAGGAAGCAGATCCAGATTGCAGTCTGGTTTCAGAAGGCGGAACCAGATCGCAGACTGGTTTCAGGAAGCGGAACCAGATCCCAGTCTGGTTTCAGGAAGCAGATCCAGATTGCAGTCTGGTTTCAGGAAGCGGAACCAGATCCCAGTCTGGTTTCAGGAATGGGAAACAGATCCCAGTCTGGTTTCAGGAAGCGAAACCAGATCCCAGTCTGGTTTCAGGAAGCGGATCCAGATTGCAGTCTGGTTTCAGGAAGCGGAACCAGATCCCAGTCTGGTTTCAGGAAGCGGATCCAGATCGCAGTCTGGTTTCAGGAAGCGGAACCAGATCCCAGTCTGGTTTCAGGAAGCGGAACCAGATCCCAGTCTGGTTTCAGGAAGCGGAACCAGATCCCAGTCTGGTTTCAGGAAGCGGAACCAGATTGCAGTCTGGTTTCAGGAAGCGGAACCAGATCCCAGTCTGGTTTCAGGAAGAGGAACCAGATCCCAGTCTGGTTTCAGGAAGCAGATCCAGATTGCAGTCTGGTTTCAGGAAGCGGAACCAGATCCCAGTCTGGTTTCAGGAAGCGGATCCAGATTGCAGTCTGGTTTCAGGAAGCAGATCCAGATTGCAGTCTGGTTTCAGAAGGCGGAACCAGATCGCAGACTGGTTTCAGGAAGCGGAACCAGATCCCAGTCTGGTTTCAGGAAGCAGATCCAGATTGCAGTCTGGTTTCAGGAAGCGGAACCAGATCCCAGTCTGGTTTCAGGAAGCGGAACCAGATTGCAGTCTGGTTTCAGGAAGCGGAACCAGATCCCAGTCTGGTTTCAGGAAGCGGAACCAGATTCCAGTCTGGTTTCAGGAAGTGGAACCAGATCCCAGTCTGGTTTAAGGAAGCGGAACCAGATCCCAGTAAGGTTTCAGGAAGCGGAACCAGATTGCAGTCTGGTTTCAGGAAGCGGAACCAGATCCCAGTCTGGTTTCAGGAAGTGGAACCAGATCCCAGTCTGGTTTCAGGAAGTGGAACCAGATCCCAGTCTGGTTTCAGGAAGCAGATCCAGATTGCAGTCTGGTATAGGGAAGCGGAACCAGATCCCAGTCTGGTTTCAGGAAGCAGAACCAGATCCCAGTCTGGCTTCAGGAAGCGGAACCAGATCCCAGTCTGGTTTCAGGAAGCGGAACCAGATTGCAGTCTGGTTTCAGGAAGCGGAACCAGATCCCAGTCTGGTTTCAGGAAGCGGAACCAGATTGCAGTCTGGTTTCGGGAACCAGATCAAGATTGCAGTCTGGTTTCAGGAAGTGGAACCAGATTGCAGTCTGGTTTCAGTAAGCGGAACCAGATTGCAGTCTGGTTTCAGGAAGCGGAACCAGATTGCAGTCTGGATTCACTAAGCGGAACCAGATCCCAGTCTGGTTTCAGGAAGCGGAACCAGATCCCAGTCTGGTTTCAGGAAGCGGAACCAGATCCCAGTCTGGTTTCAGGAAGCGGAACCAGATTGCATTCTGGTTTCAGGAAGCGGAACCAGATCCCAGTCTGGTTTCAGGAAGCGGAACCAGATCCCAGTCTGGTTTCAGGAAGTGGAACCAGATCCCAGTCTGGTTTCAGGAAGCGGATCCAGATTGCAGTATGGTTTCAGGAAGCGGAACCAGATCCCAGTCTGGTTTCAGGAAGCGGAACCAGATCCCAGTCTGGTTTCAGGAAGCGGAACCAGATCCCAGTCTGGTTTCAGGAAGCGGAACCAGATCGCAGTCTGGTTTCAGGAAGCGGAACCAGATCCCAGTCTGGTTTCAGGAAGAGGAACCAGATCCCAGTCTGGTTTCAGGAAGCAGATCCAGATTGCAGTCTGGTTTCAGGAAGCGGAACCAGATCCCAGTCTGGTTTCAGGAAGCGGAACCAGATCCCAGTCTGGTTTCAGGAAGCGGAACCAGATTGCATTCTGGTTTCAGGAAGCGGAACCAGATCCCAGTCTGGTTTCAGGAAGCGGAACCAGATCCCAGTCTGGTTTCAGGAAGTGGAACCAGATCCCAGTCTGGTTTCAGGAAGCGGAACCAGATCATAGTCTGGTTTCAGGAAGTGGAACCAGATCCCAGTAAGGTTTCAGGAAGCGGAACCAGATTGCAGTCTGGTTTCAGGAAGCGGAACCAGATCCCAGTCTGGTTTCAGGAAGCGGAACCAGATCCCAGTCTGGTTTCAGGAAGCAGATCCAGATCCCAGTCTGGTTTCAGGAAGTGGAACAAGATCCCAGTATGGTTTAAGGAAGCGGAACCAGATCCCAGTAAGGTTTCAGGAAGCGGAACCAGATTGCAGTCTGGTTTCAGGAAGCGGAACCAGATCCCAGTCTGGTTTCAGGAAGTGGAACCAGATCCCAGTCTGGTTTCTGGAAGTGGAATCAGATCCCAGAATGGTTTAAGGAAGCGGAACCAGATCCCAGTAAGGTTTCAGGAAGCGGAACCAGATCCCAGTCTGGTTTCAGGAAGCGGAACCAGATCCCAGTCTGGTTTCACGAAGTGGAACCAGATCCCAGTCTGGTTTCAGGAAGTGGAACCAGATCCCAGTCTGGTTTCAGGAAGCAGATCCAGATTGCAGTCTGGTTTCAGGAAGAGGAACCAGATCCCAGTCTGGTTTCAGGAAGCAGATCCAGATTGCAGTCTGGTTTCAGGAAGCGGAACCAGATCCCAGTCTGGTTTCAGGAAGCGGAACCAGATCCCAGTCTGGTTTCAGGAAGCGGAACCAGATCCCAGTCTGGTTTCAGGAAGCAGATCCAGATTGCAGTCTGGTTTCAGAAAGCGGAACCAGATCGCAGACTGGTTTCAGGAAGCGGAACCAGATCCCAGTCTGGTTTCAGGAAGCGGAACCAGATCCCAGTCTGGTTTCAGAAGCGGAACCAGATCCCTGTCTAGTTTCAAGAAGCGGATCCAGATACCAGTCTGGTTTCAGGAAGCGGAACCAGATCCCAGTCTGGTTTCAGGAAGCAGAACCAGATCCCAGTCTGGTTTCAGGAAGCGGAACCAGATCCCAGTCTGGTTTCAGGAAGCGGAACCAGATCCCAGTCTGGTTTCAGGAAGCGGAACCAGATCCCAGCCTGGTTTCAGGAAGCGGAACCAGATCGCAGTCTGGTTTCAGGAAGCGGAACCAGATCCCAGCCTGGTTTCAGGAAGCGGAACCAGATCGCAGTCTGGTTTCAGGAAGCGGATCCAGATTGCAGTCTGGTTTCAGTAAGCGGAACCAGATCCCAGTCTGGTTTCAGGAAGTGGAACCAGATCCCAGTCTGGTTTCAGGAAGCAGATCCAGATTGCAGTCTGGTTTCAGAAAGCGGAACCAGATCGCAGACTGGTTTCAGGAAGCGGAACCAGATCCCAGTCTGGTTTCAGGAAGCGGAACCAGATCCCAGTCTGGTTTCAGGAAGCGGAACCAGATCCCAGTCTGGTTTCAGGAAGCAGATCCAGATTGCAGTCTGGTTTCAGAAAGCGGAACCAGATCGCAGACTGGTTTCAGGAAGCGGAACCAGATCCCAGTCTGGTTTCAGGAAGCAGATTCAGATTGCAGTCTGGTTTCAGGAAGCGGAACCAGATCCCAGTCTGGTTTCAGGAAGCGGAAACAGATCCCAGTCTGGTTTCAGGAAGCAGAACCAGATCCCAGTCTGGTTTCAGGAAGCGGAACCAGATCCCAGTCTGGTTTCAGGAAGCGGAACCAGATCCCAGTCTGGTTTCAGGAAGCGGAACCAGATCCCAGTATGGTTTAAGGAAGCGGAACCAGATCCCAGTCTGGTTTCAGGAAGCGGAACCAGATTGCAGTCTGGTTTCAGGAAGCGGAACCAGATCCCAGTCTGGTTTCAGGAAGCGGAACCAGATCCCAGTCTGGTTTCAGGAAGCGGAACCAGATCCCAGTCTGGTTTCAGGAAGCGGAACCAGATTTCAGTCTGGTTTCAGGAAGCGGAACCAGATCCCAGTCTGGTTTCAGGAAGCAGAACCACATCCCAGTCTGGTTTCAGGAAGCGGAACCAGATCCCAGTCTGGTTTCAGGAAGTGGAACCAGATCCCAGTATGGTTTAAGGAAGCGGAACCAGATCCCAGTCTGGTTTCAGGAAGCGGAACCAGATTGCAGTCTGGTTTCAGGAAGCGGAACCAGATCCCAGTCTGGTTTCAGGAAGTGGAACCAGATCCCAGTATGGTTTAAGGAAGCGGAACCAGATCCCAGTCTGGTTTCAGGAAGCGGAACCAGATTGCAGTCTGGTTTCAGGAAGCGGAACCAGATCCCAGTCTGGTTTCAGGAAGCAGAACCAGATTTCAGTCTGGTTTCAGGAAGCGGAACCAGATCCCAGTCTGGTTTCAGGAAGCGGAACCAGATTGCAGTCTGGTGTCAGGAAGCAGAACCAGATTGCAGTCTGGTTTCAGGAAGCGGAACCAGATCCCAGTCTGGTTTCAGGAAGAGGAACCAGATGGCAGTCTGGTTTCAGGAAGAGGAACCAGATCCCAGTCTGGTTTCAGGAAGCGGAACCAGATCCCAGTCTGGTTTCAGGAAGCGGAACCTGATCCCATTCTGGTTTCAGGAAGCAGAACCAGATTTCAGTCTGGTTTCAGGAAGCGGAACCAGATTGCAGTCTGGTTTCAGGAAGCGGAACCAGATTGCAGTCTGGTGTCAGGAAGCGGAACCAGATTGCAGTCTGGTTTCAGGAAGCGGAACCAGATCCCAGTCTGGTTTCAGGAAGCGGAACCAGATCGCAGTCTGGTTTCAGGAAGCGGAACCAGATCCCAGTCTGGTTTCAGGAAGCGGAACCAGATCCCAGTCTGGTTTCAGGAAGCGGAACCAGATCCCAGTCTGGTTTCAGGAAGCGGAACCAGATCCCAGTCTGGTTTCAGGAAGCGGAACCAGATCCCAGTCTGGTTTCAGGAAGCGGAACCAGATCGCAGTCTGGTTTCAGGAAGCGGATCCAGATTGCAGTCTGGTTTCAGTAAGCGGAACCAGATCCCAGTCTGGTTTCAGGAAGTGGAACCAGATCCCAGTCTGGTTTCAGGAAGCAGATCCAGATTGCAGTCTGGTTTCAGAAAGCGGAACCAGATCGCAGACTGGTTTCAGGAAGCGGAACCAGATCCCAGTCTGGTTTCAGGAAGCGGAACCAGATCCCAGTCTGGTTTCAGGAAGCGGAACCAGATCCCAGTCTGGTTTCAGGAAGCGGAACCAGATCCCAGTCTGGTTTCAGGAAGCAGATCCAGATTGCAGTCTGGTTTCAGAAAGCGGAACCAGATCGCAGACTGGTTTCAGGAAGCGGAACCAGATGCCAGTCTGGTTTCAGGAAGCAGATCCAGATTGCAGTCTGGTTTCAGGAAGCGGAACCAGATCCCAGTCTGGTTTCAGGAAGCGGAAACAGATCCCAGTCTGGTTTCAGGAAGCAGAACCAGATCCCAGTCTGGTTTCAGGAAGCGGAACCAGATCCCAGTCTGGTTTCAGGAAGCGGAACCAGATCCCAGTCTGGTTTCAGGAAGTGGAACCAGATCCCAGTATGGTTTAAGGAAGCGGAACCAGATCCCAGTCTGGTTTAAGGAAGCGGAACCAGATTGCAGTCTGGTTTCAGGAAGCGGAACCAGATCCCAGTCTGGTTTCAGGAAGCGGAACCAGATCCCAGTCTGGTTTCAGGAAGCGGAACCAGATCCCAGTCTGGTTTCAGGAAGCGGAACCAGATTTCAGTCTGGTTTCAGGAAGCGGAACCAGATCCCAGTCTGGTTTCAGGAAGCAGAACCACATCCCAGTCTGGTTTCAGGAAGCGGAACCAGATCCCAGTCTGGTTTCAGGAAGTGGAACCAGATCCCAGTATGGTTTAAGGAAGCGGAACCAGATCCCAGTCTGGTTTCAGGAAGCGGAACCAGATTGCAGTCTGGTTTCAGGAAGCGGAACCAGATCCCAGTCTGGTTTCAGGAAGCGGAACCAGATCCCAGTCTGGTTTCAGGATGTGGAACCAGATCCCAGTATGGTTTAAGGAAGCGGAACCAGATCCCAGTCTGGTTTCAGGAAGCGGAACCAGATTGCAGTCTGGTTTCAGGAAGCGGAACCAGATCCCAGTCTGGTTTCAGGAAGCGGAACTAGATTGCAGTCTGGTGTCAGGAAGCAGAACCAGATTGCAGTCTGGTTTCAGGAAGCGGAACCAGATCCCAGTCTGGTTTCAGGAAGAGGAACCAGATGGCAGTCTGGTTTCAGGAAGCGGAACCAGATCCCAGTCTGGTTTCAGGAAGCAGAACCAGATTTCAGTCTGGTTTCAGGAAGCGGAACCAGATCCCAGTCTGGTTTCAGGAAGCGGAACCAGATTGCAGTCTGGTTTCAGGAAGCGGAACCAGATCCCAGTCTGGTTTCAGGAAGCGGAACCAGATTGCAGTCTGGTTTCAGGAAGCGGAACCAGATCCCAGTCTGGTTTCAGGAAGCGGAACCAGATCCCAGTCTGGTTTCAGGAAGCGGAACCAGATCCCAGTCTGGTTTCAGGAAGCGGAAACAGATTTCAGTCTGGTTTCAGGAAGCGGAACCAGATCCCAGTCTGGTTTCAGGAAGCAGAACCACATCCCAGTCTGGTTTCAGGAAGCGGAACCAGATCCCAGTCTGGTTTCAGGAAGTGGAACCAGATCCCAGTATGGTTTAAGGAAGCGGAACCAGATCCCAGTCTGGTTTCAGGAAGCGGAACCAGATTGCAGTCTGGTTTCAGGAAGCGGAACCAGATCCCAGTCTGGTTTCAGGAAGCGGAACCAGATCCCAGTCTGGTTTCAGGATGTGGAACCAGATCCCAGTATGGTTTAAGGAAGCGGAACCAGATCCCAGTCTGGTTTCAGGAAGCGGAACCAGATTGCAGTCTGGTTTCAGGAAGCGGAACCAGATCCCAGTCTGGTTTCAGGAAGCGGAACCAGATTGCAGTCTGGTGTCAGGAAGCAGAACCAGATTGCAGTCTGGTTTCAGGAAGCGGAACCAGATCCCAGTCTGGTTTCAGGAAGAGGAACCAGATGGCAGTCTGGTTTCAGGAAGCGGATCCAGATTGCAGTCTGGTTTCAGTAAGCGGAACCAGATCCCAGTCTGGTTTCAGGAAGTGGAACCAGATCCCAGTCTGGTTTCAGGAAGCAGATCCAGATTGCAGTCTGGTTTCAGAAAGCGGAACCAGATCGCAGACTGGTTTCAGGAAGCGGAACCAGATCCCAGTCTGGTTTCAGGAAGCGGAACCAGATCCCAGTCTGGTTTCAGGAAGCGGAACCAGATCCCAGTCTGGTTTCAGGAAGCGGAACCAGATCCCAGTCTGGTTTCAGGAAGCAGATCCAGATTGCAGTCTGGTTTCAGAAAGCGGAACCAGATCCCAGTATGGTTTAAGGAAGCGGAACCAGATCCCAGTCTGGTTTAAGGAAGCGGAACCAGATTGCAGTCTGGTTTCAGGAAGCGGAACCAGATCCCAGTCTGGTTTCAGGAAGCGGAACCAGATCCCAGTCTGGTTTCAGGAAGCAGAACCAGATTTCAGTCTGGTTTCAGGAAGCGGAACCAGATCCCAGTCTGGTTTCAGGAAGCGGAACCAGATTGCAGTCTGGTTTCAGGAAGCGGAACCAGATCCCAGTCTGGTTTCAGGAAGCGGAACCAGATTGCAGTCTGGTTTCAGGAAGCGGAACCAGATCCCAGTCTGGTTTCAGGAAGCGGAACCAGATCCCAGTCTGGTTTCAGGAAGCGGAACCAGATCCCAGTCTGGTTTAAGGAAGCGGAACCAGATTGCAGTCTGGTTTCAGGAAGCGGAACCTGATCCCATTCTGGTTTCAGGAAGCAGAACCAGATTTCAGTCTGGTTTCAGGAAGCGGAACCAGATTGCAGTCTGGTTTCAGGAAGCGGAACCAGATTGCAGTCTGGTGTCAGGAAGCGGAACCAGATTGCAGTCTGGTTTCAGGAAGCGGAACCAGATCCCAGTCTGGTTTCAGGAAGCGGAACCAGATTGCAGTCTGGTTTCAGGAAGCGGAACCAGATCCCAGTCTGGTTTCAGGAAGCGGAACCAGATCCCAGTCTGGTTTCAGGAAGCGGAACCAGATCCCAGTCTGGTTTCAGGAAGCGGAACCAGATCCCAGTCTGGTTTCAGGAAGCGGAACCAGATCCCAGTCTGGTTTCAGGAAGCGGAACCAGATCGCAGTCTGGTTTCAGGAAGCGGATCCAGATTGCAGTCTGGTTTCAGTAAGCGGAACCAGATCCCAGTCTGGTTTCAGGAAGTGGAACCAGATCCCAGTCTGGTTTCAGGAAGCAGATCCAGATTGCAGTCTGGTTTCAGAAAGCGGAACCAGATCGCAGACTGGTTTCAGGAAGCGGAACCAGATCCCAGTCTGGTTTCAGGAAGCGGAACCAGATCCCAGTCTGGTTTCAGGAAGCGGAACCAGATCCCAGTCTGGTTTCAGGAAGCGGAACCAGATCCCAGTCTGGTTTCAGGAAGCAGATCCAGATTGCAGTCTGGTTTCAGAAAGCGGAACCAGATCGCAGACTGGTTTCAGGAAGCGGAACCAGATGCCAGTCTGGTTTCAGGAAGCAGATCCAGATTGCAGTCTGGTTTCAGGAAGCGGAACCAGATCCCAGTCTGGTTTCAGGAAGCGGAAACAGATCCCAGTCTGGTTTCAGGAAGCAGAACCAGATCCCAGTCTGGTTTCAGGAAGCGGAACCAGATCCCAGTCTGGTTTCAGGAAGCGGAACCAGATCCCAGTCTGGTTTCAGGAAGTGGAACCAGATCCCAGTATGGTTTAAGGAAGCGGAACCAGATCCCAGTCTGGTTTAAGGAAGCGGAACCAGATTGCAGTCTGGTTTCAGGAAGCGGAACCAGATCCCAGTCTGGTTTCAGGAAGCGGAACCAGATCCCAGTCTGGTTTCAGGAAGCGGAACCAGATCCCAGTCTGGTTTCAGGAAGCGGAACCAGATTTCAGTCTGGTTTCAGGAAGCGGAACCAGATCCCAGTCTGGTTTCAGGAAGCAGAACCACATCCCAGTCTGGTTTCAGGAAGCGGAACCAGATCCCAGTCTGGTTTCAGGAAGTGGAACCAGATCCCAGTATGGTTTAAGGAAGCGGAACCAGATCCCAGTCTGGTTTCAGGAAGCGGAACCAGATTGCAGTCTGGTTTCAGGAAGCGGAACCAGATCCCAGTCTGGTTTCAGGAAGCGGAACCAGATCCCAGTCTGGTTTCAGGATGTGGAACCAGATCCCAGTATGGTTTAAGGAAGCGGAACCAGATCCCAGTCTGGTTTCAGGAAGCGGAACCAGATTGCAGTCTGGTTTCAGGAAGCGGAACCAGATCCCAGTCTGGTTTCAGGAAGCGGAACTAGATTGCAGTCTGGTGTCAGGAAGCAGAACCAGATTGCAGTCTGGTTTCAGGAAGCGGAACCAGATCCCAGTCTGGTTTCAGGAAGAGGAACCAGATGGCAGTCTGGTTTCAGGAAGCGGAACCAGATCCCAGTCTGGTTTCAGGAAGCAGAACCAGATTTCAGTCTGGTTTCAGGAAGCGGAACCAGATCCCAGTCTGGTTTCAGGAAGCGGAACCAGATTGCAGTCTGGTTTCAGGAAGCGGAACCAGATCCCAGTCTGGTTTCAGGAAGCGGAACCAGATTGCAGTCTGGTTTCAGGAAGCGGAACCAGATCCCAGTCTGGTTTCAGGAAGCGGAACCAGATCCCAGTCTGGTTTCAGGAAGCGGAACCAGATCCCAGTCTGGTTTCAGGAAGCGGAAACAGATTTCAGTCTGGTTTCAGGAAGCGGAACCAGATCCCAGTCTGGTTTCAGGAAGCAGAACCACATCCCAGTCTGGTTTCAGGAAGCGGAACCAGATCCCAGTCTGGTTTCAGGAAGTGGAACCAGATCCCAGTATGGTTTAAGGAAGCGGAACCAGATCCCAGTCTGGTTTCAGGAAGCGGAACCAGATTGCAGTCTGGTTTCAGGAAGCGGAACCAGATCCCAGTCTGGTTTCAGGAAGCGGAACCAGATCCCAGTCTGGTTTCAGGATGTGGAACCAGATCCCAGTATGGTTTAAGGAAGCGGAACCAGATCCCAGTCTGGTTTCAGGAAGCGGAACCAGATTGCAGTCTGGTTTCAGGAAGCGGAACCAGATCCCAGTCTGGTTTCAGGAAGCGGAACCAGATTGCAGTCTGGTGTCAGGAAGCAGAACCAGATTGCAGTCTGGTTTCAGGAAGCGGAACCAGATCCCAGTCTGGTTTCAGGAAGAGGAACCAGATGGCAGTCTGGTTTCAGGAAGCGGATCCAGATTGCAGTCTGGTTTCAGTAAGCGGAACCAGATCCCAGTCTGGTTTCAGGAAGTGGAACCAGATCCCAGTCTGGTTTCAGGAAGCAGATCCAGATTGCAGTCTGGTTTCAGAAAGCGGAACCAGATCGCAGACTGGTTTCAGGAAGCGGAACCAGATCCCAGTCTGGTTTCAGGAAGCGGAACCAGATCCCAGTCTGGTTTCAGGAAGCGGAACCAGATCCCAGTCTGGTTTCAGGAAGCGGAACCAGATCCCAGTCTGGTTTCAGGAAGCAGATCCAGATTGCAGTCTGGTTTCAGAAAGCGGAACCAGATCCCAGTATGGTTTAAGGAAGCGGAACCAGATCCCAGTCTGGTTTAAGGAAGCGGAACCAGATTGCAGTCTGGTTTCAGGAAGCGGAACCAGATCCCAGTCTGGTTTCAGGAAGCGGAACCAGATCCCAGTCTGGTTTCAGGAAGCAGAACCAGATTTCAGTCTGGTTTCAGGAAGCGGAACCAGATCCCAGTCTGGTTTCAGGAAGCGGAACCAGATTGCAGTCTGGTTTCAGGAAGCGGAACCAGATCCCAGTCTGGTTTCAGGAAGCGGAACCAGATTGCAGTCTGGTTTCAGGAAGCGGAACCAGATCCCAGTCTGGTTTCAGGAAGCGGAACCAGATCCCAGTCTGGTTTCAGGAAGCGGAACCAGATCCCAGTCTGGTTTCAGGAAGCGGAACCAGATTTCAGTCTGGTTTCAGGAAGCGGAACCAGATCCCAGTCTGGTTTCAGGAAGCAGAACCACATCCCAGTCTGGTTTCAGGAAGCGGAACCAGATCCCAGTCTGGTTTCAGGAAGTGGAACCAGATCCCAGTATGGTTTAAGGAAGCGGAACCAGATCCCAGTCTGGTTTCAGGAAGCGGAACCAGATTGCAGTCTGGTTTCAGGAAGCGGAACCAGATCCCAGTCTGGTTTCAGGAAGCGGAACCAGATCCCAGTCTGGTTTCAGGATGTGGAACCAGATCCCAGTATGGTTTAAGGAAGCGGAACCAGATCCCAGTCTGGTTTCAGGAAGCGGAACCAGATTGCAGTCTGGTTTCAGGAAGCGGAACCAGATCCCAGTCTGGTTTCAGGAAGCGGAACCAGATTGCAGTCTGGTGTCAGGAAGCAGAACCAGATTGCAGTCTGGTTTCAGGAAGCGGAACCAGATCCCAGTCTGGTTTCAGGAAGAGGAACCAGATGGCAGTCTGGTTTCAGGAAGCGGATCCAGATTGCAGTCTGGTTTCAGTAAGCGGAACCAGATCCCAGTCTGGTTTCAGGAAGTGGAACCAGATCCCAGTCTGGTTTCAGGAAGCAGATCCAGATTGCAGTCTGGTTTCAGAAAGCGGAACCAGATCGCAGACTGGTTTCAGGAAGCGGAACCAGATCCCAGTCTGGTTTCAGGAAGCGGAACCAGATCCCAGTCTGGTTTCAGGAAGCGGAACCAGATCCCAGTCTGGTTTCAGGAAGCGGAACCAGATCCCAGTCTGGTTTCAGGAAGCAGATCCAGATTGCAGTCTGGTTTCAGAAAGCGGAACCAGATCCCAGTATGGTTTAAGGAAGCGGAACCAGATCCCAGTCTGGTTTAAGGAAGCGGAACCAGATTGCAGTCTGGTTTCAGGAAGCGGAACCAGATCCCAGTCTGGTTTCAGGAAGCGGAACCAGATCCCAGTCTGGTTTCAGGAAGCGGAACCAGATCCCAGTCTGGTTTCAGGAAGCGGAACCAGATTTCAGTCTGGTTTCAGGAAGCGGAACCAGATCCCAGTCTGGTTTCAGGAAGCAGAACCACATCCCAGTCTGGTTTCAGGAAGCGGAACCAGATCCCAGTCTGGTTTCAGGAAGTGGAACCAGATCCCAGTATGGTTTAAGGAAGCGGAACCAGATCCCAGTCTGGTTTCAGGAAGCGGAACCAGATTGCAGTCTGGTTTCAGGAAGCGGAACCAGATCCCAGTCTGGTTTCAGGAAGCGGAACCAGATCCCAGTCTGGTTTCAGGATGTGGAACCAGATCCCAGTATGGTTTAAGGAAGCGGAACCAGATCCCAGTCTGGTTTCAGGAAGCGGAACCAGATTGCAGTCTGGTTTCAGGAAGCGGAACCAGATCCCAGTCTGGTTTCAGGAAGCGGAACTAGATTGCAGTCTGGTGTCAGGAAGCAGAACCAGATTGCAGTCTGGTTTCAGGAAGCGGAACCAGATCCCAGTCTGGTTTCAGGAAGAGGAACCAGATGGCAGTCTGGTTTCAGGAAGCGGAACCAGATCCCAGTCTGGTTTCAGGAAGCAGAACCAGATTTCAGTCTGGTTTCAGGAAGCGGAACCAGATCCCAGTCTGGTTTCAGGAAGCGGAACCAGATCCCAGTCTGGTTTCAGGAAGCGGAACCAGATTTCAGTCTGGTTTCAGGAAGCGGAACCAGATCCCAGTCTGGTTTCAGGAAGCAGAACCACATCCCAGTCTGGTTTCAGGAAGCGGAACCAGATCCCAGTCTGGTTTCAGGAAGTGGAACCAGATCCCAGTATGGTTTAAGGAAGCGGAACCAGATCCCAGTCTGGTTTCAGGAAGCGGAACCAGATTGCAGTCTGGTTTCAGGAAGCGGAACCAGATCCCAGTCTGGTTTCAGGAAGCGGAACCAGATCCCAGTCTGGTTTCAGGATGTGGAACCAGATCCCAGTATGGTTTAAGGAAGCGGAACCAGATCCCAGTCTGGTTTCAGGAAGCGGAACCAGATTGCAGTCTGGTTTCAGGAAGCGGAACCAGATCCCAGTCTGGTTTCAGGAAGCGGAACCAGATTGCAGTCTGGTGTCAGGAAGCAGAACCAGATTGCAGTCTGGTTTCAGGAAGCGGAACCAGATCCCAGTCTGGTTTCAGGAAGAGGAACCAGATGGCAGTCTGGTTTCAGGAAGCGGAACCAGATCCCAGTCTGGTTTCAGGAAGCAGAACCAGATTTCAGTCTGGTTTCAGGAAGTGGAACCAGATCCCAGTCTGGTTTCAGGAAGCGGAACCAGATTGCAGTCTGGTTTCAGGAAGCGGAACCAGATTGCAGTCTGGTTTCAGGAAGCAGAACCAGATCCCAGTCTGGTTTCAGGAAGCGGAACCAGATCCCAGTCTGGTTTCAGGAAGCGGAACCAGATCCCAGTCTGGTTTCAGGAAGCGGAACCAGATCCCAGTCTGGTTTCAGGAAGCGGAACCAGATCCCAGTCTGGTTTCAGGAAGCGGAACCAGATCCCAGCCTGGTTTCAGGAAGCGGAACCAGATCGCAGTCTGGTTTCAGGAAGCGGAACCAGATCCCAGTCTGGTTTCAGGAAGCGGAACCAGATCCCAGTCTGGTTTCAGGAAGCGGAACCAGATCCCAGTCTGGTTTCAGGAAGCGGAACCAGATCCCAGTCTGGTTTCAGGAAGCGGAACCAGATCCCATTCTGGTTTCAGGAAGCAGAACCAGATTTCAGTCTGGTTTCAGGAAGCGGAACCAGATTGCAGTCTGGTTTCAGGAAGCGGAACCAGATTGCAGTCTGGTGTCAGGAAGCGGAACCAGATTGCAGCCTGGTTTCAGGAAGCGGAACCAGATCCCAGTCTGGTTTCAGGAAGAGGAACCAGATCCCAGTCTGGTTTCAGGAAGCGGAACCAGATTGCAGTCTGGTTTCAGGAAGCGGAACCAGATCCCAGTCTGGTTTCAGGAAGCAGAACCAGATTTCAGTCTGGTTTCAGGAAGCGGAACCAGATCCCAGTCTGGTTTCAGGAAGCGGAACCAGATCCCAGTCTGGTTTCAGGAAGCGGAACCAGATTGCAGTCTGGTGTCAGGAAGCAGAACCAGATTGCAGTCTGGTTTCAGGAAGAGGAACCAGATGGCAGTCTGGTTTCAGGAAGAGGAACCAGATGGCAGTCTGGTTTCAGGAAGCGGAACCAGATCCCAGTCTGGTTTCAGGAAGCAGAACCAGATTTCAGTCTGGTTTCAGGAAGCGGAACCAGATCCCAGTCTGGTTTCAGGAAGCGGAAGCAGATCGCAGTCTGGTTTCAGGAAGCAGAACCAGATTGCAGTCTGGTTTCAGGAAGCAGAACCAGATCCCAGTCTGGTTTCAGGAAGCGGAACCAGATCCCAGTCTGGTTTCAGGAAGCGGAACCAGATCCCAGTCTGGTTTCAGGAAGCGGAACCAGATCCCAGTCTGGTTTCAGGAAGCGGAACCAGATCCCAGTCTGGTTTCAGGAAGCGGAACCAGATCCCAGCCTGGTTTCAGGAAGCGGAACCAGATCGCAGTCTGGTTTCAGGAAGCGGAACCAGATCCCAGTCTGGTTTCAGGAAGCGGAACCAGATCCCAATCTGGTTTCAGGAAGCGGAACCAGATCCCAGTCTGGTTTCAGGAAGCGGAACCAGATCGCAGTCTGGTTTCAGGAAGCGGAACCAGATCCCAGTCTGGTTTCAGGAAGCAGAACCGGATTTCAGTCTGGTTTCAGGAAGCGGAACCAGATCCCAGTCTGGTTTCAGGAAGCGGAACCAGATCCCAGTCTGGTTTCAGGAAGCAGAACCAGATTTCAGTCTGGTTTCAGGAAGCGGAACCAGATCCCAGTCTGGTTTCAGGAAGCGGAACCAGATCCCAGTCTGGTTTCAGGAAGCGGAACCAGATCCCAGTCTGGTTTCAGGAAGCGGAACCAGATCCCAGTCTGGTTTCAGGAAGCGGAACCAGATCCCAGCCTGGTTTCAGGAAGCGGAACCAGATCCCAGTCTGGTTTCAGGAAGCGGAACCAGATCCCAGCCTGGTTTCAGGAAGCGGAAACAGATCCCAGTCTGGTTTCAGGAAGCGGAACCAGATCCCAGTCTGGTTTCAGGAAGCGGAACCAGATCCCAGTCTGGTTTCAGGAAGCGGAACCAGATCCCAGTCTGGTTTCAGGAAGCGGAACCAGATCCCAGCCTGGTTTCAGGAAGCGGAAACAGATCCCAGTCTGGTTTCAGGAAGCGGAACCAGATCCCAGCCTGGTTTCAGGAAGCGGAACCAGATCGCAGTCTGGTTTCAGGAAGCGGAACCAGATCCCAGTCTGGTTTCAGGAAGCGGAACCAGATCCCAGTCTGGTTTCAGGAAGCGGAACCAGATCCCAGTCTGGTTTCAGGAAGCGGAACCAGATCCCAGTCTGGTTTCAGGAAGCGGATCCAGATTGCAGTCTGGTTTCAGTAAGCGGAACCAGATCCCAGTCTGGTTTCAGGAAGTGGAACCAGATCCCAGTCTGGTTTCAGGAAGTGGAACCAGATCCCAGTCTGGTTTCAGGAAGCAGATCCAGATTGCAGTCTGGTTTCAGGAAGTGGAACCAGATCCCAGTCTGGTTTCAGGAAGCGGAACCAGATCCCAGTCTGGTTTCAGGAAGCGGAACCAGATTGCAGTCTGGTTTCAGGAAGCGGAACCAGATTTCAGTCTGGTTTCAGGAAGCGGAACCAGATTGCAGTCTGGTTTCAGGAAGCGGAACCAGATTGCAGTCTGGTTTCAGGAAGCGGAACCAGATCCCAGTCTGGTTTCAGGAAGAGGAACCAGATCCCAGTCTGGTTTCAGGAAGCAGATCCAGATTGCAGTCTGGTTTCAGGAAGCGGAACCAGATCCCAGTCTGGTTTCAGGAAGCGGAACCAGATCCCAGTCTGGTTTCAGGAAGCGGAACCAGATCCCAGTCTGGTTTCAGGAAGCAGATCCAGATTGCAGTCTGGTTTCAGAAAGCGGAACCAGATCGCAGACTGGTTTCAGGAAGCGGAACCAGATCCCAGTCTGGTTTCAGGAAGCGGAACCAGATCCCAGTCTGGTTTCAGGAAGCGGAACCAGATCCCAGTCTGGTTTCAGGAAGCGGAACCAGATCCCAGTCTGGTTTCAGGAAGCGGAACCAGATCCCAGTCTGGTTTCAGGAAGCGGAACCAGATCGCAGTCTGGTTTCAGGAAGCGGAACCAGATCCCAGTCTGGTTTCAGGAAGCGGAACCAGATCCCAGTCTGGTTTCAGGAAGCGGAACCAGATCCCATTCTGGTTTCAGGAAGCAGAACCAGATTTCAGTCTGGTTTCAGGAAGCGGAACCAGATTGCAGTCTGGTTTCAGGAAGCGGAACCAGATTGCAGTCTGGTGTCAGGAAGCGGAACCAGATTGCAGTCTGGTTTCAGGAAGCGGAACCAGATCCCAGTCTGGTTTCAGGAAGCGGAACCAGATCCCAGTCTGGTTTCAGGAAGCAGATCCAGATTGCAGTCTGGTTTCAGAAAGCGGAACCAGATCCCATTCTGGTTTCAGGAAGCAGAACCAGATTTCAGTCTGGTTTCAGGAAGCAGAACCAGATTGCAGTCTGGTTTCAGGAAGCGGAACCAGATTGCAGTCTGGTGTCAGGAAGCGGAACCAGATTGCAGTCTGGTTTCAGGAAGCGGAACCAGATCCCAGTCTGGTTTCAGGAAGCGGAACCAGATCCCAGTCTGGTTTCAGGAAGCGGAACCAGATCCCAGTCTGGTTTCAGGAAGCGGAACCAGATCCCAGTCTGGTTTCAGGAAGCGGAACCAGATCGCAGTCTGGTTTCAGGAAGCGGAACCAGATCCCAGTCTGGTTTCAGGAAGCGGAACCAGATCCCAGTCTGGTTTCAGGAAGCGGAACCAGATCCCAGTCTGGTTTCAGGAAGCGGAACCAGATCCCAGCCTGGTTTCAGGAAGCGGAACCAGATCCCAGTCTGGTTTCAGGAAGCGGCACCAGATCCCAGTCTGGTTTCAGGAAGCGGAACCAGATCCCAGTCTGGTTTCAGGAAGCGGAACCAGATCCCAGTCTGGTTTCAGGAAGCGGAACCAGATCCCAGTCTGGTTTCAGGAAGCGGATCCAGATTGCAGTCTGGTTTCAGTAAGCGGAACCAGATCCCAGTCTGGTTTCAGGAAGCGGAACCAGATCCCAGTCTGGTTTCAGGAAGTGGAACCAGATCCCAGTCTGGTTTCAGGAAGTGGAACCAGATCCCAGTCTGGTTTCAGGAAGTTGATCCAGATTGCAGTCTGGGTTCAGGAAGCGGAACCAGATGCCAGTCTGGTTTCAGGAAGCAGAACCAGATCCCAGTCTGGTTTCAGGAAGCGGAACCAGATCCCAGTCTGGTTTCAGGAAGCAGATCCAGATTGCAGTCTGGTTTCAGAAAGCGGAACCAGATCGCAGACTGGTTTCAGGAAGCGGAACCAGATCCCAGTCTGGTTTGAGGAAGAGGATCCAGATTGCAGTCTGGTTTCAGTAAGCGGAACCAGATCCCAGTCTAGTTTCAAGAAGCGGATCCAGATTGCAGTCTGGTTTCAGGAAGCGGAACCAGATCCCAGTCTGGTTTCAGGAAGCGGAACCAGATCCCAGTCTGGTTTCAGGAAGCGGAACCAGATCCCAGTCTGGTTTCAGGAAGCGGAACCAGATCCCAGTCTGGTTTCAGGAAGCGGAACCAGATCCCAGTCTGGTTTCAGGAAGCAGAACCAGATCCCAGCCTGGTTTCAGGAAGCGGAACCAGATCGCAGTCTGGTTTCAGGAAGCGGAACCAGATCCCAGTCTGGTTTCAGGAAGCGGAACCAGATCCCAGTCTGGTTTCAGGAAGCGGAACCAGATCCCAGTCTGGTTTCAGGAAGCGGAACCAGATCCCAGTCTGGTTTCAGGAAGCGGAACCAGATCCCATTCTGGTTTCAGGAAGCAGAACCAGATTTCAGTCTGGTTTCAGGAAGCGGAACCAGATCCCAGTCTGGTTTCAGGAAGCGGAACCAGATTGCAGTCTGGTGTCAGGAAGCGGAACCAGATTGCAGTCTGGTTTCAGGAAGCGGAACCAGATCCCAGTCTGGTTTCAGTAAGCGGAACCAGATCCCAGTCTAGTTTCAAGAAGCGGATCCAGATCCCAGTCTGGTTTCAGGAAGCGGAACCAGATCCCAGTCTGGTTTCAGTAAGCGGAACCAGATCCCAGTCTGGTTTCAGGAAGCGGAACCAGATCCCAGTCTGGTTTCAGGAAGCGGAACCAGATCCCAGCCTGGTTTCAGGAAGCGGAACCAGATCGCAGTCTGGTTTCAGGAAGCGGAACCAGATCCCAGCCTGGTTTCAGGAAGCGGAACCAGATCGCAGTCTGGTTTCAGGAAGCGGATCCAGATTGCAGTCTGGTTTAAGTAAGCGGAACCAGATCCCAGTCTGGTTTCAGGAAGCAGATCCAGATCCCAGTCTGGTTTCAGGAAGCAGATCCAGATCGCAGACTGGTTTCAGAAAGCGGAACCAGATCGCAGACTGGTTTCAGGAAGCGGAACCAGATCCCAGTCTGGTTTCAGGAAGCAGAACCAGATCCCAGTCTGGTTTCAGGAAGCGGAACCAGATCCCAGTCTGGTTTCAGGAAGCGGAACCAGATCCCAGTCTGGTTTCAGGAAGCAGATCCAGATTGCAGTCTGGTTTCAGAAAGCGGAACCAGATCGCAGACTGGTTTCAGGAAGCGGAACCAGATCCCAGTCTGGTTTCAGGAAGCAGATCCAGATTGCAGTCTGGTTTCAGGAAGCGGAACCAGATCCCAGTCTGGTTTCAGGAAGCGGAAACAGATCCCAGTCTGGTTTCAGGAAGCGGAACCAGATCCCAGTCTGGTTTCAGGAAGCGGATCCAGATTGCAGTCTGGTTTCAGGAAGCGGAACCAGATCCCAGTCTGGTTTCAGGAAGCGGATCCAGATTGCAGTCTGGTTTCAGGAAGCAGAACCAGATCCCAGTCTGGTTTCAGGAAGCGGAACCAGATCCCAGTCTGGTTTCAGGAAGTGGAACCAGATCGCAGTATTGTTTAAGGAAGCGGAACCAGATCCCAGTCTGGTTTCAGGAAGCGGAACCAGATTGCAGTCTGGTTTCAGGAAGCGGAACCAGATCCCAGTCTGGTTTCAGGAAGCAGAACCAGATTTCAGTCTGGTTTCAGGAAGCAGAACCAGATCCCAGTCTGGTTTCAGGAAGCGGAACCAGATTGCAGTCTGGTGTCAGGAAGCGGAACCAGATCCCAGTCTGGTTTCAGGAAGCGGAACCAGATCCCAGTCTGGTTTCAGGAAGAGGAACCAGATCCCAGTCTGGTTTCAGGAAGCGGATCCAGATTGCAGTCTGGTTTCAGGAAGCGGAACCAGATCCCAGTCTGGTTTCAGGAAGCGGATCCAGATTGCAGTCTGGTTTCAGGAAGCAGAACCAGATCCCAGTCTGGTTTCAGGAAGCGGAACCAGATCCCAGTCTGGTTTCAGGAAGTGGAACCAGATCCCAGTATTGTTTAAGGAAGCGGAACCAGATCCCAGTCTGGTTTCAGGAAGCGGAACCAGATTGCAGTCTGGTTTCAGGAAGCGGAACCAGATCCCAGTCTGGTTTCAGGAAGCAGAACCAGATTTCAGTCTGGTTTCAGGAAGCGGAACCAGATCCCAGTCTGGTTTCAGGAAGCGGAACCAGATTGCAGTCTGGTGTCAGGAAGCGGAACCAGATTGCAGTCTGGTTTCAGGAAGCGGAACCAGATCCCAGTCTGGTTTCAGGAAGAGGAACCAGATCCCAGTCTGGTTTCAGGAAGCAGATCCAGATTGCAGTCTGGTTTCAGGAAGCGGAACCAGATCCCAGTCTGGTTTCAGGAAGCGGAACCAGATCCCAGTCTGGTTTCAGGAAGCGGAACCAGTTCCCAGTCTGGTTTCAGGAAGCAGATCCAGATTGCAGTCTGGTTTCAGAAAGCGGAACCAGATCGCAGACTGGTTTCAGGAAGCGGAACCAGATCCCAGTCTGGTTTCAGTAAGCGGAACCAGATCCCAGTCTGGTTTCAGTAAGCGGAACCAGATCCCAGTCTAGTTTCAAGAAGCGGATCCAGATTGCAGTCTGGTTTCAGGAAGCGGAACCAGATCCCAGTCTGGTTTCAGGAAGCAGAACCAGATCCCAGTCTGGTTTCAGGAAGCGGAACCAGATCCCAGTCTGGTTTCAGGAAGCGGAACCAGATCCCAGTCTGGTTTCAGGAAGCAGAACCAGATCCCAGTCTGGTTTCAGGAAGCAGATCCAGATTGCAGTCTGGTTTCAGGAAGCGGAACCAGATCCCAGTCTGGTTTCAGGAAGCGGAACCAGATCCCAGTCTGGTTTCAGGAAGCGGAACCAGTTCCCAGTCTGGTTTCAGGAAGCAGATCCAGATTGCAGTCTGGTTTCAGAAAGCGGAACCAGATCGCAGACTGGTTTCATGAAGCGGAACCAGATCCCAGTCTGGTTTCAGTAAGCGGAACCAGATCCCAGTCTGGTTTCAGTAAGCGGAACCAGATCCCAGTCTAGTTTCAAGAAGCGGATCCAGATTGCAGTCTGGTTTCAGGAAGCGGAACCAGATCCCAGTCTGGTTTCAGGAAGCAGAACCAGATCCCAGTCTGGTTTCAGGAAGCGGAAACAGATCCCAGTCTGGTTTCAGGAAGCGGAACCAGATCCCAGTCTGGTTTCAGGAAGCGGATCCAGATTGCAGTCTGGTTTCAGTAAGCGGAACCAGATCCCAGTCTGGTTTCAGGAAGCGGAACCAGATCCCAGTCTGGTTTCAGGAAGTGGAACCAGATCCCAGTCTGGTTTCAGGAAGTGGAACCAGATCCCAGTCTGGTTTCAGGAAGTTGATCCAGATTGCAGTCTGGTTTCAGGAAGTGGAACCAGATCCCAGTCTGGTTTCAAGAAGCGGAACCAGATCCCAGTCTGGTTTCAGGAAGCGGAACCAGATTTCAGTCTGGTTTTAGGAAGTGGAACCAGATTTCAGTCTGGTTTCAGGAAGCGGAACCAGATTGCAGTCTGGTTTCAGGAAGCGGAACCAGATTGCAGTCTGGTTTCAGGAAGCGGAACCAGATCCCAGTCTGGTTTCAGGAAGAGGAACCAGATCCCAGTCTGGTTTCAGGAAGAGGAACCAGATCCCAGTCTGGTTTCAGGAAGCAGATCCAGATTGCAGTCTGGTTTCAGGAAGCGGAACCAGATCCCAGTCTGGTTTCAGGAAGCGGAACCAGATCCCAGTCTGGTTTCAGGAAGCGGAACCAGATCCCAGTCTGGTTTCAGGAAGCAGATCCAGATTGCAGTCTGGTTTCAGAAAGCGGAACCAGATCCCAGACTGGTTTCAGGAAGCGGAACCAGATCCCAGTCTGGTTTCAGGAAGCGGAACCAGATCCCAGTATGGTTTCAGTAAGCGGAACCAGATCCCAGTCTAGTTTCAAGAAGCGGATCCAGATTGCAGTCTGGTTTCAGGAAGCGGAACCAGATCCCAGTCTGGTTTCAGGAAGCGGAACCAGATCCCAGTCTGGTTTCAGGAAGCGGAACCAGATCCCAGTCTGGTTTCAGGAAGCGGAACCAGATCCCAGTCTGGTTTCAGGAAGCGGAACCAGATCCCAGCCTGGTTTCAGGAAGCGGAACCAGATCGCAGTCTGGTTTCAGGAAGCGGAACCAGATCCCAGTCTGGTTTCAGGAAGCAGAACCAGATCCCAGTCTGGTTTCAGGAAGCGGAACCAGATCCCAGTCTGGTTTCAGGAAGCGGAACAAGATCCCAGTCTGGTTTCAGGAAGCGGAACCAGATCCCATTCTGGTTTCAGGAAGCAGATCCAGATTTCAGTCTGGTTTCAGGAAGCGGAACCAGATTGCAGTCTGGTTTCAGGAAGCGGAACCAGATTGCAGTCTGGTGTCAGGAAGCGGAACCAGATTGCAGTCTGGTTTCAGGAAGCGGAACCAGATCCCAGTCTGGTTTCAGTAAGCGGAACCAGATCCCAGTCTAGTTTCAAGAAGCGGATCCAGATCCCAGTCTGGTTTCAGGAAGCGGAACCAGATCCCAGTCTGGTTTCAGGAAGCGGAACCAGATCCCAGTCTGGTTTCAGGAAGCGGAACCAGATCCCAGTCTGGTTTCAGGAAGCGGAACCAGATCCCAGCCTGGTTTCAGGAAGCGGAACCAGATCGCAGTCTGGTTTCAGGAAGCGGAACCAGATCCCAGCCTGGTTTCAGGAAGCGGAACCAGATCGCAGTCTGGTTTCAGGAAGCGGATCCAGATTGCAGTCTGGTTTAAGTAAGCGGAACCAGATCCCAGTCTGGTTTCAGGAAGCAGATCCAGATCCCAGTCTGGTTTCAGAAAGCAGATCCAGATCGCAGACTGGTTTCAGAAAGCGGAACCAGATCCCAGTCTGGTTTCAGGAAGCGGAACCAGATCCCAGTCTGGTTTCAGGAAGCGGATCCAGATTGCAGTCTGGTTTCAGGAAGCGGAACCAGATCCCAGTCTGGTTTCAGGAAGCGGATCCAGATTGCAGTCTGGTTTAAGGAAGCAGAACCAGATCCCAGTCTGGTTTCAGGAAGCGGAACCAGATCCCAGTCTGGTTTCAGGAAGTGGAACCAGATCCCAGTATTGTTTAAGGAAGCGGAACCAGATCCCAGTCTGGTTTCAGGAAGCGGAACCAGATTGCAGTCTGGTTTCAGGAAGCGGAACCAGATCCCAGTCTGGTTTCAGGAAGCAGAACCAGATTTCAGTCTGGTTTCAGGAAGCGGAACCAGATCCCAGTCTGGTTTCAGGAAGCGGAACCAGATTGCAGTCTGGTGTCAGGAAGCGGAACCAGATTGCAGTCTGGTTTCAGGAAGCGGAACCAGATCCCAGTCTGGTTTCAGGAAGAGGAACCAGATCCCAGTCTGGTTTCAGGAAGCAGATCCAGATTGCAGTCTGGTTTCAGGAAGCGGAACCAGATCCCAGTCTGGTTTCAGGAAGCGGAACCAGATCCCAGTCTGGTTTCAGGAAGCGGAACCAGTTCCCAGTCTGGTTTCAGGAAGCAGATCCAGATTGCAGTCTGGTTTCAGAAAGCGGAACCAGATCGCAGACTGGTTTCAGGAAGCGGAACCAGATCCCAGTCTGGTTTCAGTAAGCGGAACCAGATCCCAGTCTGGTTTCAGTAAGCGGAACCAGATCCCAGTCTAGTTTCAAGAAGCGGATCCAGATTGCAGTCTGGTTTCAGGAAGCGGAACCAGATCCCAGTCTGGTTTCAGGAAGCGGAACCAGATCCCAGTCTGGTTTCAGGAAGCGGAACCAGATCCCAGTCTGGTTTCAGGAAGCAGAACCAGATCCCAGTCTGGTTTCAGGAAGCAGATCCAGATTGCAGTCTGGTTTCAGGAAGCGGAACCAGATCCCAGTCTGGTTTCAGGAAACGGAACCAGATCCCAGTCTGGTTTCAGGAAGCGGAACCAGTTCCCAGTCTGGTTTCAGGAAGCAGATCCAGATTGCAGTCTGGTTTCAGAAAGCGGAACCAGATCGCAGACTGGTTTCATGAAGCGGAACCAGATCCCAGTCTGGTTTCAGTAAGCGGAACCAGATCCCAGTCTGGTTTCAGTAAGCGGAACCAGATCCCAGTCTAGTTTCAAGAAGCGGATCCAGATTGCAGTCTGGTTTCAGGAAGCGGAACCAGATCCCAGTCTGGTTTCAGGAAGCAGAACCAGATCCCAGTCTGGTTTCAGGAAGCGGAAACAGATCCCAGTCTGGTTTCAGGAAGCGGAACCAGATCCCAGTCTGGTTTCAGGAAGCGGATCCAGATTGCAGTCTGGTTTCAGTAAGCGGAACCAGATCCCAGTCTGGTTTCAGGAAGCGGAACCAGATCCCAGTCTGGTTTCAGGAAGTGGAACCAGATCCCAGTCTGGTTTCAGGAAGTGGAACCAGATCCCAGTCTGGTTTCAGGAAGTTGATCCAGATTGCAGTCTGGTTTCAGGAAGTGGAACCAGATCCCAGTCTGGTTTCAGGAAGCGGAACCAGATCCCAGTCTGGTTTCAGGAAGCGGAACCAGATTTCAGTCTGGTTTTAGGAAGCGGAACCAGATTTCAGTCTGGTTTCAGGAAGCGGAACCAGATTGCAGTCTGGTTTCAGGAAGCGGAACCAGATTGCAGTCTGGTTTCAGGAAGCGGAACCAGATCCCAGTCTGGTTTCAGGAAGAGGAACCAGATCCCAGTCTGGTTTCAGGAAGAGGAACCAGATCCCAGTCTGGTTTCAGGAAGCAGATCCAGATTGCAGTCTGGTTTCAGGAAGCGGAACCAGATCCCAGTCTGGTTTCAGGAAGCGGAACCAGATCCCAGTCTGGTTTCAGGAAGCGGAACCAGATCCCAGTCTGGTTTCAGGAAGCGGAACCAGATCCCAGTCTGGTTTCAGGAAGCGGAACCAGATCCCAGTCTGGTTTCAGTAAGCGGAACCAGATCCCAGTCTAGTTTCAAGAAGCGGATCCAGATTGCAGTCTGGTTTCAGGAAGCGGAACCAGATCCCAGTCTGGTTTCAGGAAGCGGAACCAGATCCCAGTCTGGTTTCAGGAAGCGGAACCAGATCCCAGTCTGGTTTCAGGAAGCAGAACCAGATCCCAGTCTGGTTTCAGGAAGCAGATCCAGATTGCAGTCTGGTTTCAGGAAGCGGAACCAGATCCCAGTCTGGTTTCAGGAAACGGAACCAGATCCCAGTCTGGTTTCAGGAAGCGGAACCAGTTCCCAGTCTGGTTTCAGGAAGCAGATCCAGATTGCAGTCTGGTTTCAGAAAGCGGAACCAGATCGCAGACTGGTTTCATGAAGCGGAACCAGATCCCAGTCTGGTTTCAGTAAGCGGAACCAGATCCCAGTCTGGTTTCAGTAAGCGGAACCAGATCCCAGTCTAGTTTCAAGAAGCGGATCCAGATTGCAGTCTGGTTTCAGGAAGCGGAACCAGATCCCAGTCTGGTTTCAGGAAGCAGAACCAGATCCCAGTCTGGTTTCAGGAAGCGGAAACAGATCCCAGTCTGGTTTCAGGAAGCGGAACCAGATCCCAGTCTGGTTTCAGGAAGCGGATCCAGATTGCAGTCTGGTTTCAGTAAGCGGAACCAGATCCCAGTCTGGTTTCAGGAAGCGGAACCAGATCCCAGTCTGGTTTCAGGAAGTGGAACCAGATCCCAGTCTGGTTTCAGGAAGTGGAACCAGATCCCAGTCTGGTTTCAGGAAGTTGATCCAGATTGCAGTCTGGTTTCAGGAAGTGGAACCAGATCCCAGTCTGGTTTCAGGAAGCGGAACCAGATCCCAGTCTGGTTTCAGGAAGCGGAACCAGATTTCAGTCTGGTTTTAGGAAGCGGAACCAGATTTCAGTCTGGTTTCAGGAAGCGGAACCAGATTGCAGTCTGGTTTCAGGAAGCGGAACCAGATTGCAGTCTGGTTTCAGGAAGCGGAACCAGATCCCAGTCTGGTTTCAGGAAGAGGAACCAGATCCCAGTCTGGTTTCAGGAAGAGGAACCAGATCCCAGTCTGGTTTCAGGAAGCAGATCCAGATTGCAGTCTGGTTTCAGGAAGCGGAACCAGATCCCAGTCTGGTTTCAGGAAGCGGAACCAGATCCCAGTCTGGTTTCAGGAAGCGGAACCAGATCCCAGTCTGGTTTCAGGAAGCAGATCCAGATTGCAGTCTGGTTTCAGAAAGCGGAACCAGATCCCAGACTGGTTTCAGGAAGCGGAACCAGATCCCAGTCTGGTTTCAGGAAGCGGAACCAGATCCCAGTATGGTTTCAGTAAGCGGAACCAGATCCCAGTCTAGTTTCAAGAAGCGGATCCAGATTGCAGTCTGGTTTCAGGAAGCGGAACCAGATCCCAGTCTGGTTTCAGGAAGCGGAACCAGATCCCAGTCTGCTTTCAGGAAGCGGAACCAGATCCCAGTCTGGTTTCAGGAAGCGGAACCAGATCCCAGTCTGGTTTCAGGAAGCAGAACCAGATCCCAGCCTGGTTTCAGGAAGCGGAACCAGATCGCAGTCTGGTTTCAGGAAGCGGAACCAGATCCCAGTCTGGTTTCAGGAAGCAGAACCAGATCCCAGTCTGGTTTCAGGAAGCGGAACCAGATCCCAGTCTGGTTTCAGGAAGCGGAACAAGATCCCAGTCTGGTTTCAGGAAGCGGAACCAGATCCCATTCTGGTTTCAGGAAGCAGATCCAGATTTCAGTCTGGTTTCAGGAAGCGGAACCAGATTGCAGTCTGGTTTCAGGAAGCGGAACCAGATTGCAGTCTGGTGTCAGGAAGCGGAACCAGATTGCAGTCTGGTTTCAGGAAGCGGAACCAGATCCCAGTCTGGTTTCAGTAAGCGGAACCAGATCCCAGTCTAGTTTCAAGAAGCGGATCCAGATCCCAGTCTGGTTTCAGGAAGCGGAACCAGATCCCAGTCTGGTTTCAGGAAGCGGAACCAGATCCCAGTCTGGTTTCAGGAAGCGGAACCAGATCCCAGTCTGGTTTCAGGAAGCGGAACCAGATCCCAGCCTGGTTTCAGGAAGCGGAACCAGATCGCAGTCTGGTTTCAGGAAGCGGAACCAGATCCCAGCCTGGTTTCAGGAAGCGGAACCAGATCGCAGTCTGGTTTCAGGAAGCGGATCCAGATTGCAGTCTGGTTTAAGTAAGCGGAACCAGATCCCAGTCTGGTTTCAGGAAGCAGATCCAGATCCCAGTCTGGTTTCAGGAAGCAGATCCAGATCGCAGACTGGTTTCAGAAAGCGGAACCAGATCCCAGTCTGGTTTCAGGAAGCGGAACCAGATCCCAGTCTGGTTTCAGGAAGCGGATCCAGATTGCAGTCTGGTTTCAGGAAGCGGAACCAGATCCCAGTCTGGTTTCAGGAAGCGGATCCAGATTGCAGTCTGGTTTAAGGAAGCAGAACCAGATCCCAGTCTGGTTTCAGGAAGCGGAACCAGATCCCAGTCTGGTTTCAGGAAGTGGAACCAGATCCCAGTATTGTTTAAGGAAGCGGAACCAGATCCCAGTCTGGTTTCAGGAAGCGGAACCAGATTGCAGTCTGGTTTCAGGAAGCGGAACCAGATCCCAGTCTGGTTTCAGGAAGCAGAACCAGATTTCAGTCTGGTTTCAGGAAGCGGAACCAGATCCCAGTCTGGTTTCAGGAAGAGGAACCAGATCCCAGTCTGGTTTAAGGAAGCAGATCCAGATTGCAGTCTGGTTTCAGGAAGCGGAACCAGATCCCAGTCTGGTTTCAGGAAGCGGAACCAGATCCCAGTCTGGTTTCAGGAAGCGGAACCAGTTCCCAGTCTGGTTTCAGGAAGCAGATCCAGATTGCAGTCTGGTTTCAGAAAGCGGAACCAGATCGCAGACTGGTTTCAGGAAGCGGAACCAGATCCCAGTCTGGTTTCAGTAAGCGGAACCAGATCCCAGTCTGGTTTCAGTAAGCGGAACCAGATCCCAGTCTAGTTTCAAGAAGCGGATCCAGATTGCAGTCTGGTTTCAGGAAGCGGAACCAGATCCCAGTCTGGTTTCAGGAAGCAGAACCAGATCCCAGTCTGGTTTCAGGAAGCGGAACCAGATCCCAGTCTGGTTTCAGGAAGCGGAACCAGATCCCAGTCTGGTTTCAGGAAGCAGAACCAGATCCCAGTCTGGTTTCAGGAAGCGGAACCAGATCCCAGTCTGGTTTCAGGAAGCGGAACCAGATCCCAGTCTGGTTTCAGGAAGCGGATCCAGATTGCAGTCTGGTTTCAGGAAGCGGAACCAGATCCCAGTCTGGTTTCAGGAAGCGGAACCAGATCCCAGTCTGGTTTCAGTAAGCGGAACCAGATCCCAGTCTAGTTTCAAGAAACGGATCCAGATTGCAGTCTGGTTTCAGGAAGCGGAACCAGATCCCAGTCTGGTTTCAGGAAGCAGAACCAGATCCCAGTCTGGTTTCAGGAAGCGGAACCAGATCCCAGTCTGGTTTCAGGAAGCGGAACCAGATCCCAGTCTGGTTTCAGGAAGCGGAACCAGATCCCTGTCTGGTTTCAGGAAGCGGAACCAGATCCCAGTCTGGTTTCAGGAAGCAGAACCAGATTCCAGCCTGGTTTCAGGAAGCGGAACCAGATCGCAGTCTGGTTTCAGGAAGCGGAACCAGATCCCAGTCTGGTTTCAGGAAGCGGAACCAGATCCCAGTCTGGTTTCAGGAAGCGGAACCAGATCCCATTCTGGTTTCAGGAAGCAGAACCAGATTTCAGTCTGGTTTCAGGAAGCGGAACCAGATTGCAGTCTGGATTCAGTAAGCGGAACCAGATTGCAGTCTGGTTTCAGGAAGAGGAACCAGATCCCAGTCTGGTTTCAAGAAGCAGATCCAGATTGCAGTCTGGTTTCAGGAAGCAGATCCAGATTGCAGTCTGGTTTCAGAAAGCGGAACCAGATCGCAGACTGGTTTCAGGAAGTGGAACCAGATCCCAGTCTGGTTTCAGGAAGCGGAACCAGATCGCAGTCTGGTTTCAGGAAGCGGAACCAGATCCCATTCTGGTTTCAGGAAGCAGAACCAGATTTCAGTCTGGTTTCAGGAAGCGGAACCAGATTGCAGTCTGGATTCAGTAAGCGGAACCAGATTGCAGTCTGGTTTCAGGAAGCGGAACCAGATCCCAGTCTGGTTTCAGGAAGAGGAACCAGATCCCAGTCTGGTTTCAAGAAGCAGATCCAGATTGCAGTCTGGTTTCAGGAAGCAGATCCAGATCCCAGTCTGGTTTCAGGAAGCGGAACCAGATCGCAGTCTGGTTTCAGGAAGCGGAACCAGATCCCATTCTGGTTTCAGGAAGCAGAACCAGATTTCAGTCTGGTTTCAGGAAGCGGAACCAGATTGCAGTCTGGATTCAGTAAGCGGAACCAGATTGCAGTCTGGTTTCAGGAAGCGGAACCAGATCCCAGTCTGGTTTCAGGAAGAGGAACCAGATCCCAGTCTGGTTTCAAGAAGCAGATCCAGATTGCAGTCTGGTTTCAGGAAGCAGATCCAGATTGCAGTCTGGTTTCAGAAAGCGGAACCAGATCGCAGACTGGTTTCAGGAAGCGGAACCAGATCCCAGTCTGGTTTCAGGAAGCGGAACCAGATTGCAGTCTGGTTTCAGGAAGCGGAACCAGATCCCAGTCTGGTTTCAGGAAGAGGAACCAGATCCCAGTCTGGTTTCAAGAAGCAGATCCAGATTGCAGTCTGGTTTCAGGAAGCAGATCCAGATTGCAGTCTGGTTTCAGAAAGCGGAACCAGATCGCAGACTGGTTTCAGGAAGCGGAACCAGATCCCAGTCTGGTTTCAGGAAGTGGAACCAGATCCCAGTATTGTTTAAGGAAGCGGAACCAGATCCCAGTCTGGTTTCAGGAAGCGGAACCAGATTGCAGTCTGGTTTCAGGAAGCGGAACCAGATCCCAGTCTGGTTTCAGGAAGCAGAACCAGATTTCAGTCTGGTTTCAGGAAGCGGAACCAGATCCCAGTCTGGTTTCAGGAAGCGGAACCAGATTGCAGTCTGGTGTCAGGAAGCGGAACCAGATTGCAGTCTGGTTTCAGGAAGCGGAACCAGATCCCAGTCTGGTTTCAGGAAGAGGAACCAGATCCCAGTCTGGTTTAAGGAAGCAGATCCAGATTGCAGTCTGGTTTCAGGAAGCGGAACCAGATCCCAGTCTGGTTTCAGGAAGCGGAACCAGATCCCAGTCTGGTTTCAGGAAGCGGAACCAGTTCCCAGTCTGGTTTCAGGAAGCAGATCCAGATTGCAGTCTGGTTTCAGAAAGCGGAACCAGATCGCAGTCTGGTTTCAGGAAGCGGAACCAGATCCCAGTCTGGTTTCAGGAAGCAGAACCAGATCCCAGTCTGGTTTCAGGAAGCGGAACCAGATCCCAGTCTGGTTTCAGGAAGCGGAACCAGATCCCAGTCTGGTTTCAGGAAGCAGAACCAGATCCCAGTCTGGTTTCAGGAAGCGGAACCAGATCCCAGTCTGGTTTCAGGAAGCGGATCCAGATTGCAGTCTGGTTTCAGGAAGCGGAACCAGATCCCAGTCTGGTTTCAGGAAGCGGAACCAGATCCCAGTCTGGTTTCAGGAAGCGGAACCAGATCCCAGTCTGGTTTCAGTAAGCGGAACCAGATCCCAGTCTAGTTTCAAGAAACGGATCCAGATTGCAGTCTGGTTTCAGGAAGCGGAACCAGATCCCAGTCTGGTTTCAGGAAGCAGAACCAGATCCCAGTCTGGTTTCAGGAAGCGGAACCAGATCCCAGTCTGGTTTCAGGAAGCGGAACCAGATCCCAGTCTGGTTTCAGGAAGCGGAACCAGATCCCTGTCTGGTTTCAGGAAGCGGAACCAGATCCCAGTCTGGTTTCAGGAAGCAGAACCAGATTCCAGCCTGGTTTCAGGAAGCGGAACCAGATCGCAGTCTGGTTTCAGGAAGCGGAACCAGATCCCAGTCTGGTTTCAGGAAGCGGAACCAGATCCCAGTCTGGTTTCAGGAAGCGGAACCAGATCCCAGTCTGGTTTCAGGAAGCGGAACCAGATCCCATTCTGGTTTCAGGAAGCAGAACCAGATTTCAGTCTGGTTTCAGGAAGCGGAACCAGATTGCAGTCTGGATTCAGTAAGCGGAACCAGATTGCAGTCTGGTTTCAGGAAGAGGAACCAGATCCCAGTCTGGTTTCAAGAAGCAGATCCAGATTGCAGTCTGGTTTCAGGAAGCAGATCCAGATTGCAGTCTGGTTTCAGAAAGCGGAACCAGATCGCAGACTGGTTTCAGGAAGTGGAACCAGATCCCAGTCTGGTTTCAGGAAGCGGAACCAGATCGCAGTCTGGTTTCAGGAAGCGGAACCAGATCCCATTCTGGTTTCAGGAAGCAGAACCAGATTTCAGTCTGGTTTCAGGAAGCGGAACCAGATTACAGTCTGGATTCAGTAAGCGGAACCAGATTGCAGTCTGGTTTCAGGAAGCAGAACCAGATTTCAGTCTGGTTTCAGGAAGCGGAACCAGATTGCAGTCTGGATTCAGTAAGCGGAACCAGATTGCAGTCTGGTTTCAGGAAGCGGAACCAGATCCCAGTCTGGTTTCAGGAAGAGGAACCAGATCCCAGTCTGGTTTCAAGAAGCAGATCCAGATTGCAGTCTGGTTTCAGGAAGCAGATCCAGATTGCAGTCTGGTTTCAGAAAGCGGAACCAGATCGCAGACTGGTTTCAGGAAGCGGAACCAGATCCCAGTCTGGTTTCAGGAAGCGGAACCAGATCGCAGTCTGGTTTCAGGAAGCGGAACCAGATCCCAGTCTGGTTTCAGGAAGCAGAACCAGATAAACAGATAGAACCACTGGCAGATAGAAATCTGTCGATGCAAACTCCACATCGTCTCTGCAAACAAACAAAAAGTTGTTCGGCCCTCGGAATCTTTTTTCTGGCTCAAGACCCCAAGAGGTGGTTTGCCTGTCGCCAAGCGGCACCTCTACCTTCAGTCCAACTGCAGCAAGCTGAGGCTGCTGGGATACATCCCATGGTGCACTGGGAGACGTCCCAGTATGCACTGGGAGACGTCCCATAATGCACTGGGAGACGTCCCAGTATGCACTGGGATCCTCTCTGTTCTCTTGACTCTCCATGTAGAAACTTCTGACGTTGTTTCTCTTCTTCTTTCCTGGATTAAAGTTCTGCTGCTGGTCGACCTTCTGTCCTCTCCTCTACACCCCCACTGGTCCAGGAAGATGGACCTCCTTCCTGGTTCTGGTCCTGATGGAGGTTTTCCTTCCTGGTTCTGGTCCTGATGGAGGTTTTCCTTCCTGGTTCTGGTCCTGATGGAGGTTTTCCTTCCTGGTTCTGGATCTGATGGAGGTTTTCCTTCCTGGTTCTGGTCCTGATGGAGGTTTTTCTTCCTGGTTCTGGATCTGATGGAGGTTTTCCTTCCTGGTTCTGGATCTGATGGAGGTTTTCCTTCCTGGTTCTGGATCTGATGGAGGTTTTCCTTCCTGGTTCTGGATCTGATGGAGGTTTTCCTTCCTGGTTCTGGTCCTGATGGAGGTTTTCCTTCCTGGTTCTGGATCTGATGGAGGTTTTCCTTCCTGGTTTTGGTCCTGATGGAGGTTTTCCTTCCTGGTTCTGGTCCTGATGGAGCTTTTCCTTCCTGGTTCTGGATCTGATGGAGGTTTTCCTTCCTGGTTCTGGATCTGATGGAGGTTTTCCTTCCTGGTTCTGGATCTGATGGAGGTTTTCGTTTTCCTTCCTGGTTCTGGATCTGATGGAGGTTTTCCTTCCTGGTTCTGGATCTGATGGAGGTTTTCCTTCCTGGTTCTGGTCCTGATGGAGGTTTTCCTTCCTGGTTCTGGTCCTGATGGAGGTTTTCCTTCCTGGTTCTGGTCCTGATGGAGGTTTTCCTTCCTGGTTCTGGTCCTGATGGAGGTTTTACTTCCTGGTTCTGGTCCTGATGGAGGTTTTCCTTCCTGGTTCTGGTCCTGATGGAGGTTTTCCTTCCTGGTTCTGGTCCTGATGGAGGTTTTCCTTCCTGGTTCTGGTCCTGATGGAGGCTTTCCTTCCTGGTTCTGGATCTGATGGAGGTTTTCCTTCCTGGTTCTGGTCCTGATGGAGGTTTTCCTTCCTGGTTCTGGTCCTGATGGAGGCTTTCCTTCCTGGTTCTGGATCTGATGGAGGTTTTCCTTCCTGGTTCTGGTCCTGATGGAGGTTTTCCTTCCTGGTTCTGGATCTGATGGAGGTTTTCCTTCCTGGTTTTGGTCCTGATGGAGGTTTTCCTTCCTGGTTCTGGATCTGATGGAGGTTTTCCTTCCTGGTTCTGGTCCTGATGGAGCTTTTGCTTTGTTGAGCTGGATTAAATGAACACAGTTATTGTGCATCATGTATTTAACCAGATTAAAACCTTTGTTGTGAAATAAACTGAATAAAGAAATCTGGATTTAACAGCTTCAAACAATCTGAGGAGTTTTTCCCCGAGTCTTACCGACACGAATGTCCAATAAAACTTCATTACCGACGGGTTTTTACCAGCACTCATGCAAATAAACTTTTCAGTGTTTAAAAAGTTTTGTTTGGATCCATTTGACAGGTTAATGGCGACTTCAGTAAAAGCTTTGTGTCATTATAACTTAATAATGTGTGCAACTTTATTGGATTCTTAAAGTTCTTTGTGTACAACAGATAAGTGTAACATGAACATCTGGGCGCCACAGCGCAGGAACTGAAGGAAATATATGTCGTCTGTCAGGAACAATTTGTCGCGAAGTAAGAGTGTAAAAGTGCAAAGTAAAGCAGAGCGAGTCGTGCAGCACAGGTCACTCATGCATAATGCATCACTCCTCTTCAAAACATAAAACTGTCACTCCTGGTTAGATGTGGCGCTGAAGCCTACGTGAAGCCGGCTCGGCCCATCTGCACATTAACGCGTCTGTTTTCATCTGGACGTGCCGCTGCTGGGAGACATAACTCTGTTTAATCGGCCAGGGCAACAGCACACAACGGAAAACTAATGATGAACGCATCAACAGCATGCTAAGCAGGGACGCTTCCAAACGCTCTGCCTCATTAGTTTATATCACAATTTCACCAAGAGCAGCACCAACAAACACAATCAGTTTACTCCAACAGCAACATTACACTAATAGATATTAGAGGAAACATTTAAACAGCATGCTTCGGTTCAGACGTCCAACAAGGTGGCACAGTTTTGGTTTTTGCAGATAAGCTCCATCATTCTGCTCTCTGAGTTTCTGGATTGCATTCTGTCATTGGCTAGCACACAGCAGGGATGGCAGGGCAGGCGGGAAGAGGACTGGGCTGTCATTGTAAGCAGTGAAGCGCTTATTCATGAAATGAAATTACTCTCTGACAATAGCACTGCTCTGCTTTTGAAGCCGCCTGTCTCTTCTGAACTGTAAATCCGTTGGCTCGCACCTCTTCCCGCCTGCCCCTCCTGCTCTTTGCCCACTCCGCCTGCAGAAGTGCAGTCACAGTTGGGCAAATCTCTCTCACCTCCGCACAAAGAAACAGGATTTGTCATCAACATTTTCATACTCTTTTAAAAGCTCTGAAGGGATAAAGGAAACTCTGATTTGATGATAGTTTCTATTTTCCCCTGAATGCTTGTGTAGAGAGCTGGAGACGTGGACGTTTTTCCAGCCTAATTTCCATCGCAAAGGAGAAGTCAAAGTGATTTGCAGCAGAAAGCCACCTGACAGGCCTGCTAGCCGTCAGCTTACAGGACGTAAAACTCATGAATTTCATCAAAGTTCCAGCAGCTCCTTCCTTTTCTCCACAAGCAGAAAACAAAGCTTTACGCTGAAGTGATGTCCGAAGATGATCAGTGTTTCAAAATGGATCCAACGCCTGGCCCAACAAAAAATGGACAAATAGGATTGTTTTTTATTCTAAACTTTATTTGGTGCTTTAACACAATTCTAAAGAAAAACGACAAACATGGAGAATATCACCGTGTGAGATGCTGACGACATTCATCATGCATCGATTTCACGAGGCCCAACGGCACCACGAGGCTGCAGAACATGCTGGAATGTTTGAGGTGCTTCGGATCAATCAGTTGTTTTGTTTATTAATGACAAACAGAATTATTTTATTTAAAACTGAGCTGAATCACGGGGGAAAGAACAGATGAATAAATCGCTACAGACTGCAGAGCAGAGATGTGTCGTTCATGAACGAGTCGGCTCTAAGAGTCGATCCACATCTAAGAGAGGCCACTCTTTACAAGTGGCGGAACCTTATTTTAAGGGACACCTGGAGTTCAGACCAGGATCACCAGGAGAGTGTAGTGGGACAGAACAAGTATCAGTGTTGTGATTGATCAGAGCACATGCAGGAGGTTGAGGAAACCCGTGGGAGAACGACATGTAAGGTCTCGCATTGGATGGTGCGGTTATTCCACATGTCTCTCTCCTGCGCGTGCACTGATCAACCACAAGACTCAAACAACTTTTTTCTGTTCCTTTCCTTTTATAGAAGGCACAGAGGAAACACACACACACACACACACTCCTCACCAGGCTCGGACAGATCTGGAACTCACTGCTCTTCGACTGCAGCGACTTGACGTTGTAGTTCTGTACCTCCCTACATTCCTCCATCTGGGTCTTCCTCCATGTTCAGACTTTGACTTTTATTTACTTTATTTGGGCTGATTCAGTGTTTTAACTTAAGGGTTTAATAAAATACTAATCATATTTTCTAATCACTTTTTTACCGAACAAACAAATCTCTCATCATGTCTCAATTACACTAAAACAGAAGGTCTGGGTGAAACTAAACAGAGAACTATTTGGGAGCCAAAAGAGTCGACTCTTCTGATTTAAAGAGCAGAATCTTTAAAAAGAGCTGAACTTTCCATCACTACTGCAGAGAAAACAGTAGGTTGTGCATGTGTATCTCTGCTGCTGGTGGACATCTCTGTTACAGCAAACTCCAGTCCCTCTGCCGCCAAACAACACTACAGACAGCTTTACAAATTAAATGAATTAAAATTGTAAAACTGGGAAACTTTTACAAGTTCTGGGAATAGATTTACAAAGACATGAATCGGAAGTGACTCCGTGGGCTCGGTGGTGAGGACAAGACGATGCAAACAGAAAAGCACATCTGAAGCCAATGCCCAGTATAAGTATTGCATTATGTTCTCCAAGACTATCTATTTGTGACACAAACACATCATTGAAACATGAAAAGCATGACATGTTCTGATCCGATCCGGTTCTGGTGGTCTTGACCAACTGTGTTAATGTGTCCCATTATATCCCGCTTGTTCACATAAGAGAAACAAAACAACTCAGTTTTATTCCAACCAGCAAAGGCTGGAGGAATAACTCAGTTCATTTGATCTAAAATTACAAACAGACCAAATGAACTTTCAGTCTCCGTCGTTTGAACTAATTTCACTAAATGAATAAATATATGAGAAGACTCCATTACCTTACGTAATAACTATGATAGGTAAAATCGGTTTCCTGAGGTGTGAAAAATAATTTTGGGTCATATTTTGTAATATCTTTGCACTGCACAGATGAATTACTGTGGTTTCTCTGCAGCAGGCTCCACATCTCATTCTGAACTCCGTGAAGCATGACGGCACCGTTCAGAGTAAAGTTACTTTATGCAAATATTAAAAGCTTATTTAACAATATTAAACAACCTGTCACAAACCTGAAGTGATAAACTTTAAATTGGTCTTTATCTGTAAAATAAAGCTAGAGTATGGAAGCCCAAAGGGCTCATAATTGACAAAATAAATAAAACATTCTGGAATAAATATAAATTTTAGCATACAAATATGTGACCATGAAATTTTAAAATTTATTATGTGGTGATAAATGTGATTCATGTTTAGATGCTGATTCATGTAATTCCAAAATATTTTATGAAAAGCAAAACAACATTTTTTGTTTTAAAAAAGCCTATTTTTAATTTTTTAATATGAATTTTAACCTTTACTTTTTATATAATTTTCCACAATGACCTATTTATATAATAATATTTTTCAGCAGAATTACTCATCTGTCAATTAAACAGAGAAGGCGGAGCCAGTAAGGTGATTGACAGCTCCTTTTTCTCAGACATAAACTGCAGCACCGGCTGTGTGGATTTAAACGTGGAGATGTAAAAACTAGCGCTAAAAAGCCTGAATGATACGAGAAAGCATGGCTTAGTTATTCCGGGACGTTGCGAAACGCTAACGGAAGGGGTTTCCTTTAGTCACAGAACATCGCAGAAGCAGCAACGTATTAATGAGATGGATCTGCTCAAACTATATCAGTCCAGCATCAATGCTACCAAATGCTAATGCAAACACTATGATTGCACTCCACTGCACCATAAATCCTGACTGAAGTGATCATTTTCTGTTACATTTTCCCTTTTTGTCCTTGGAACTTTATAACACGTCTTTTTCACCTTTTAAAGCCGAGGTTACGGGATTGTTTGTCCTTTGCAGAACAAATCATTCCTCTACATCACTCTCATCTCTGATCTCCCACATTATCCACTCAAATCACGTGTGGCATGTGGTTGTCATGTGTGGAGTGTGGTGGGGACTCAGGTTCAGGTTGGTGATGCAGGAGGCCGATGGGATGCAGGTAATGACGTTTAATCCGATGCAACGGAAGTACAACAGCAATGACGTTGGCAACAATGAGGACAACAAACTGGTGAAGGTGAACTGAAACCAAGCGGTATACAGACACAGAGGACGCTTAGAAGACCCAGATGGATGAATGAAACCAGACAAACAAACAGGAAACAGGAAGGCAAACAGAAAACACAAGGCAGGAATACTACAAAATAAAACAGGAAACCAGAACTGAAGACTGCAAAAACTCCAAAGCCCAGTGACAGTGGCCCCAACCAAACCAGTAAATATGAAGCAACAGCAGCTGGGTCATGTCAGAGTTTAAAGAGCAAAGACGATGTAGACATTTCTGACTATATGTGAAGTACTGGCCAGCAGCGGATGGTGATCCAGTCATCTTCAAGATGATCATTAATGTTGCTTCCGTATCAGCGAGGGTTGGAAGTGTTGACATTCAGTCCTGAGCCTGGATGCTAACAGACCCTCTCTGCTTCCCTCTGACTGGAAACGGACAAGCAATGATTTGTTAAAGACCAATGCAGGAAAGCATTGCTTCGGGTTTTACTGGGGAATAATGGTGAAAAGATAAGTTTTATTTGTTAGTCTTCGTTTTCAGGATATGCAGGTGATGGGGAGGGGCCATACACTGTATCTAAAAAGATGGGCGGAGCCTCCGTGACGTCACCTGTAGGTTTCTGAAGAGCTGAATTGAAGCTCGGTGGGCGGTTCCTACCATCACCATCTTGGCAGGGGCATGCGTGTCGTCTCGCCCGGAAAATACAAATATGGGCAAAGAGGTGGAGCTGAGAGGGGGGCTGTGAGCGTCATGGTGGATGATTGACATCGAGCAAACTCAGAGCTTTCTGTAGCTAAGAGCTAACCGAGCTAACCCGGAGCTAACACGAGCTAACTAGCTAATGGAGGTAAGCGGGCTAAAGCTAAGTTAACTGACTGAAAACCACGATTTTTTCTACATTCCTTTCACTTGATGTGGGAGATTGGTACCTGTCGATCAAAAGGACACGCCCCTAAATATGCCGAACTTCGAGATTAAATTACTTTTAAACGGATGAGTTAGAAAAAAATTCACAGTTGTCATAAAGGTAGACCTGACCTATTAAACCTAAAACGGATTTTTGTACCAGGCTGTAAACATGTTTATTCCTGCTGTAAACATGTTTATTCCTGCGGTAAACATGTTTATTCCTGCTGTAAACATGTTTATTCCTGCTGTAAACATGTTTATTTCTGCTGTAAACATGTTTATTCCTGCGGTAAACATGTTTATTCCTGCTGTAAACATGTTTATTTCTGCGGTAAACATGTTTATTCCTGCGGTAAACATGTTTATTCCTGCTGTAAACATGTTTATTCCTGCTGTAAACATGTTTATTTCTGCTATAAACATGTTTATTCCTGCTGTAAACATGTTTATTTCTGCTGTAAACATGTTTATTCCTGCTGTAAACATGTTTATTCCTGCTGTAAACATGTTTATTTCTGCTGTAAACATGTTTATTCCTGCTGTAAACATGTTTATTCCTGCTGTAAACATGTTTATTCCTGCGGTAAACATGTTTATTCCTGCTGTAAACATGTTTATTCCTGCTGTAAACATGTTTATTCCTGCTGTAAACATGTTTATTTCTGCTGTAAACATGTTTATTCCTGCTGTAAACATGTTTATTCCTGCTGTAAACATGTTTATTCCTGCTGTAAACATGTTTATTTCTGCGGTAAACATGTTTATTCCTGCTGTAAACATGTTTATTCCTGCTGTAAACATGTTTATTTCTGCTGTAAACATGTTTATTCCTGCTGTAAACATGTTTATTCCTGCTGTAAACATGTTTATTCCTGCTGTAAACATGTTTATTTCTGCTGTAAACATGTTTATTCCTGCTGTAAACATGTTTATTTCTGCGGTAAACATGTTTATTCCTGCGGTAAACATGTTTATTCCTGCTGTAAACATGTTTATTCCTGCGGTAAACATGTTTATTCCTGCTGTGAAGTTGGTATTTGGGAGTCTATGGGGATTCGCTCTGTTTTGGAGGAACTGCATTTTTTGCACTTCCTCGTAGGCTTCACTTTTAACCACCAGAGGATGCAGGTTGAGAGGGGTGAAAAGATGCACGGGTTCAGTTTGGCTTTCATATGAGCTTAGTTTTTATAATACCAGAAAGTAAAGCTCAGTGGAGCAGGGAATAATTACAAGTGGAGTAAACTCTTCCTTTCTGAGGGTTGGTACAAATAGGAGACAGAGAAGAGTTTCAAGCTGTAGCACATTCTGTTCAGGAAGCACAAACGTTATGAGACAGTTGGATAATGAGCCAGGTCATGTGACTCCTCTATAGCACAAACCATTCAGGAGACCGGCTCGGTCTTAGTGGCATGTCAGGTGTTGTGTAGAAACCATAGACTTTGTATTAAAAGATGGACGGAGCCATCTTTTAATACAAAGGAATCATTCCGGATACTATGAAGTTAGTCTCTGCAACATGGGACTCTATGGAGATTTTCTCAGTATTGCAGCCCCTTGTGGATGAGGTGGGAACTGCAGTTTTTGGTATGTCCAGGCTTCCCCTGTAACCACCAGTGGTTGCCGCTTGGTAGACAGACAGCAGAACTGAGGTGATGCTATGCATTGATCTATGGTAGATGGTAGGGATGGGCGATACTGCAAAGTTTGTTTCGATGTGACACCAACTAAATCCAGGACAAATATCGCAGCTACTGATACGATTCCAATACAATGTGACTGGTCTAACTCTGCACCGTCTTGCTACGAGATCTGCGATGAGTATTGTAAAGACAGGCGAGGCGGAGACCATTGTTGTCTTGCAACTGGTAGGGAGGTTTATACTGGGACCGCACTGTTTAAAGTAAAGGTAGACCAGCACAGGAATTGCTTGGATCTGCCTTCATCTCGCACACCTTCAACAGGGAACAGAACCGAAAAACCAGCGGACCGCATGAGAGACCGGACACATGCTTCAGCTAGCTGAACATCGACATGTGAGCGTGTTTCTGTAAACGTTCTGTTCTTCATCCAGACTAACAAACATAACAGTAAAAACTTTACAGCATAAATATAAAATCAGGTATGAGGCTGTGTGGGCGGAGTTTAAAGTGTTTTTCACATTTTTCACGTTACAACAGGTGGAGCACTTCCACACTCACCTGTCATTCCTCAGCGGAGCTGCTAGCAAACTGAGGAGCGGAGCGCAAGCAGGATGTGATGTCACCAAAGGAAACCAGGATCACTTTAAGAAAATAAAAGCTCTGCAATAAAAAAAAAATGCTTGAATAAAAGTTGTAAAATAATACAAAACAAAAGTGTTTATAAAGCGTATTTTTGGGTAATTAGAAAGAATTTTAATAATAATTTTAATTGATACTGTAGAATCATTTAATGATCATAGGAAGACAAAAAGATTTTTGTCAAATTAGTTTTATTGACAAACTGAAGACATAACTGAAAATTTAAATGTAAGTTTCATTTGTTTGTATATAATATAAAATAAGATCAATGTTTATTCATTTTCTATTCCGCATTTCTCTGATTCAGGGTTGCTGGGAAGCAGGAGTCTATACCAGCAATTAGCAGGTACACCTGGACAGGAAAGCAGTCAATCACCAGTCAACATGGTAACAACACGATAAAATAACCCTGTTTCCTCTTTTATATCACGATTCTTGTCAAGATGGCTGCTGGTTGGAAGCTCTGTGCTGATCAGCTTCAACAATCTACTGAATATCATGAAATTAACATCCAAGAGATTAGTTAAGTTTCCTGAGTTTACAGAGAAGTTTTGATCCAGATTGCAGTTTTTTGGGTTTTTTTTTTGCCACTTTGGACGTTTTTTGCATTTTTAATATGTGCTCTGCAGACAACATAAGTTGGAACATTCCACTGAACTTAACTTTTCGTTAAAGAAGAATCATGACAACTAAGAAGTTGGTAGAAGATTTGGAAGAAGTTAACTTCATGTCAGAGGAGCTGAGCAAGGTTGGCCGACTGGATTTAACCGATGAAGTCAGAAAACTGAAGATTGTGATAAAATAAAAAGACCAGAAGATTAAAGAGATGGAGAGAAGACCTGGATCAGAAACAAGACTGGGAGACCTGGTGGTCTCTGGGCTGGAGACAACACACCGCTCTGATCCGCGGATCACAGCAGGCGACCGGGAGGGAGAGGATGTGAAAAACCTTGACCTGAACAGCAAGTCAATACATTTTACAAAGAGAAAGACATCCTCTTACAGTCATACTGTCCCTAAAAAACAAAACAATAGGGCGAGCATTTTCATCAAATTTGTGAATAGAAACCATGAAGTTGGGTGTTCAAGCTTACAGAGAATCTGAAGGGAACTGGCGTTTATGTAAACGAGCATCTCACAAAGAGAAATCATTGACAGAAACACGCCAAGCGGTTGTGAGGCGACGTCTCCAGCGGTTCCAATGTGGGGTGTTCAGCGTGTCCGACCCCCTGCCACCGCGCCGACTGATCAGTGTCACACCCTGCAGGGCACAGGTAGGCTCCCCACCCCCAGGCCCGGACTGAAAGCTTTCATTCCTGCCTCTGTGCTTTGAAAAATGATCAAAGTGCCGAGTTAGTGAGGGCGGCGAGCGGTCGGCGAGCCAAACATCAATTTGTAAGAATCAAGCGGCCAATTCTCTCAGGTCAGGAAAACTGTCCTCTCTCTGCTTCAAAGGGACGACTAATGAATACCAGAAATGTGAGAGCGCCTCACTATGGGGTCAATTACCGAGGTCTGAGGCTCCCGGTCGACCAATCAGATGTCAGGCTGCATGCATATCGATGAGGGAATCATCCAATCATAAGAGGAGATTTCAGATTCAGTTCAGCAGAATATTTCACTTCACAGGATCACAGATTCCCAGCATGTCATCCCCGAAACACCCGTTTACCGCCTCCACCTCCTGGTATCGTCCTCTTCATCACCTCCACCTCCTGGTATCGTCCTCTTCATCACCTCCACCTCCTGGTATCGTCCTCATCGTCACCTCCACCTCCTGGTATCGTCCTCTTCGTCACCTCCACCTCCTGGTATCGTCCTCGTCGTCACCTCCACCTCCTGGTATCGTCCTCTTCATCACCTCCACCTCCTGGTATCGTCCTCATCGTCACCTCCAACTCCTGGTATCGTCCTCGTCGTCACCTCCACCTCCTGGTATCGTCTTCATCGTCACCTCCACCTCCTGGTATCGTCCTCGTCGTCACCTCCACCTCCTGGTATCGTCTTCATCGTCACCTCCACCTCCTGGTATCGTCCTCGTCGTCACCTCCACCTCCTGGTATCGTCCTCGTCGTCACCTCCACCTCCTGGTATCGTCCTCGTCGTCACCTCCACCTCCTGGTATCGTCCTCTTCGTCACCTCCACCTCCTGGTATCGTCCTCGTCGTCACCTCCACCTCCTGGTATCGTCCTCGTCGTCACCTCCACCTCCTGGTATCGTCCTCGTCGTCACCTCCACCTCCTGGTATCGTCCTCGTCGTCACCTCCACCTCCTGGTATCGTCCTCGTCGTCACCTCCACCTCCTGGTATCGTCCTCGTCGTCACCTCCACCTCCTGGTATCGTCCTCTTCATCACCTCCACCTCCTGGTATCGTCCTCATCGTCACCTCCACCTCCTGGTATCGTCCTCTTCATCACCTCCACCTCCTGGTATCGTCCTCATCGTCACCTCCACCTCCTGGTATCGTCCTCTTCGTCACCTCCACCTCCTGGTATCGTCCTCGTCGTCACCTCCACCTCCTGGTATCGTCCTCTTCATCACCTCCACCTCCTGGTATCGTCCTCGTCGTCACCTCCAACTCCTGGTATCGTCCTCTTAGTCACCTCCACCTCCGGGTATCGTCTTCATCGTCACCTCCACCTCCTGGTATCGTCCTCGTCGTCACCTCCACCTCCTGGTATCGTCTTCATCGTCACCTCCACCTCCTGGTATCGTCCTCGTCGTCACCTCCACCTCCTGGTATCGTCCTCGTCGTCACCTCCACCTCCTGGTATCGTCCTCGTCGTCACCTCCACCTCCTGGTATCGTCCTCGTCGTCACCTCCACCTCCTGGTATCGTCCTCGTCGTCACCTCCACCTCCTGGTATCGTCCTCGTCGTCACCTCCAACCTCCTGGTATCGTCCTCTTCATCACCTCCACCTCCTGGTATCGTCCTCTTCGTCACCTCCACCTCCTGGTATCGTCCTCTTCATCACCTCCACCTCCTGGTATCGTCCTCATCGTCACCTCCACCTCCTGGTATCGTCCTCTTCGTCACCTCCACCTCCTGGTATCGTCCTCGTCGTCACCTCCACCTCCTGGTATCGTCCTCTTCATCACCTCCACCTCCTGGTATCGTCCTCGTCGTCACCTCCAACTCCTGGTATCGTCCTCTTAGTCACCTCCACCTCCTGGTATCGTCTTCATCGTCACCTCCACCTCCTGGTATCGTCCTCGTCGTCACCTCCACCTCCTGGTATCGTCTTCGTCGTCACCTCCACCTCCTGGTATCGTCCTCGTCGTCACCTCCACCTCCTGGTATCGTCCTCGTCGTCACCTCCACCTCCTGGTATCGTCCTCTTCGTCACCTCCACCTCCTGGTATCGTCCTCGTCGTCACCTCCACCTCCTGGTATCGTCCTCGTCGTCACCTCCACCTCCTGGTATCGTCCTCGTCGTCACCTCCACCTCCTGGTATCGTCCTCGTCGTCACCTCCACCTCCTGGTATCGTCCTCGTCGTCACCTCCACCTCCTGGTATCGTCCTCTTCGTCACCTCCACCTCCTGGTATCGTCCTCGTCGTCACCTCCACCTCCTGGTATCGTCCTCGTCGTCACCTCCACCTCCTGGTATCGTCCTCGTCGTCACCTCCACCTCCTGGTATCGTCCTCGTCGTCACCTCCACCTCCTGGTATTGTCCTCGTCGTCACCTCCACCTCCTGGTATCGTCCTCTTCGTCACCTCCACCTCCTGGTATCTTCCTCATCGTCACCTCCACCTCCTGGTATCGTCCTCTTCGTCACCTCCACCTCCTGGTATCGTCCTCTTCGTCACCTCCACCACCTAGTATCGTCCTCATCGTCACCTCCACCTCCTGGTATCGTCTTCATCGTCACCTCCACCTCCTGGTATCGTCCTCATCGTCACCTCCACCTCCTGGTATCGTCTTCATCGTCACCTCCACCTCCTGGTATCGTCTTTATCGTCACCTCCTGGTACTGTCCTCTTCGTCACCTCCACCTCCTTGTATCGTCTTCATCGTCACCTCCACCTCCTGGTATCGTCCTCATCGTCACCTCCACCTCCTGGGATCGTCTTCATCGTCACCTCCACCTCCTGGTATCGTCCTCATCGTCACCTCCACCTCCTGGTATCGTCCTATTCATCACCTCCACCTCCTGGTATCGTACTCATCGTCACCTCCACCTCCTGGTATCGTCCACATCGTCACCTCCACCTCCTTGTATCGTCTTCATCGTCACCTCCACCTCCTGGTATCGTCCTCATCGTCACCTCCACCTCCTGGTATCGTCCTCATCGTCACCTCCACCTCCTGGTATCGTCTTCATCGTCACCTCCTGGTATCGTCCTCTTCGTCACCTCCACCTCCTGGTATAGTCTTCATCGTCACCTCCACCTCCTGGTATCGTCCTGATCGTCACCTCCACCTCGTGGTATCGTCTTCATCGTCACCTCCTGGTATGGTCCTCGTCGTCACCTCCACCTCGTTGTATCGTCTTCATCGTCACCTCCGGGTATGGTCCTCGTCGTCACCTCCACCTCCTGGTATCGTCCTCATCGTCACCTCCTGGTATCGTCCTCATCGTCACCTCCACCTCCTGGTATCGTCCTCATCGTCACCTCCACCTCCTGGTATCGTCCTCTTCGTCACCTCCACCTCCTGGTATCGTCTGCATCGTCACCTCCTGGTATCGTCCTCTTCGTCACCTCCACCTCCTGGTATCGTCTTCATCGTCACCTCCTGGTATCGTCGTCATCGTCACCTCCACCTCCTGGTATCGTCTTCATCGTCACCTCCACCTCCTGGTATCGTCCTCATCGTCACCTCCACCTCCTGGTATCGTCCTCTTCGTCACCTCCACCTCCTGGTATCGTCTTCATCGTCACCTCCTGGTATCGTCCTCTTCGTCACCTCCACCTCCTGGTATCGTCTTCATCGTCACCTCCTGGTATCGTCGTCATCGTCACCTCCACCTCCTGGTATCGTCTTCATCGTCACCTCCACCTCCTGGTATCGTCCTCATCGTCACCTCCACCTCCTGGTATCGTCCTCATCGTCACCTCCACCTCCTGGTATCGTCCTCTTCGTCACCTCCACGTCCTGGTATTGTCCTCATCGTCACCTCCACCTCCTGGTATCGTCTTCATCGTCACCTCCACCTCCTGGTATCGTCCTCTTCGTCACCTCCATCACCTAGTATCGTCCTCATCGTCACCTCCACCTCCTGGTATCGTCTTCATCGTCACCTCCACCTCCTGGTATCGTCCTCATCGTCACCTCCACCTCCTGGTATCTTCCTCATGGTCACCTCCAACTCCTGGTATCGACTTTATCGTCACCTCCTGGTACTGTCCTCATCGTCACCTCCACCTCCTTGTATCGTCTTCATCGTCACCTCCACCTCCTGGTATCGTCCTCATCGTCACCTCCACCTCCTGGTATCGTCCTCATCGTCACCTCCACCTCCTGGTATCGTCCTCTTCGTCACCTCCACGTCCTGGTATCGTCCTCATCGTCACCTCCACCTCCTGGTATCGTCCTCATCGTCACCTCCACCTCCTGGTATCGTCCTCTTCGTCACCTCCACCACCTAGTATCGTCCTCATCGTCACCTCCACCTCCTGGTATCGTCTTCATCGTCACCTCCACCTCCTGGTATCGTCCTCATGGTCACCTCCACCTCCTGGCATCGTCCTCATCGTCACCTCCACCTCCTGGTATCGTCCTCTTCATCACCTCCACCTCCTGGTATCGTCCTCATCGTCACCTCCACCTCCTGGTATCGTCCTCTTCGTCACCTCCACCTCCTGGTATCGTCCTCGTCGTCACCTCCACCTCCTGGTATCGTCCTCTTCATCACCTCCACCTCCTGGTATCGTCCTCATCGTCACCTCCAACTCCTGGTATCGTCCTCTTAGTCACCTCCACCTCCTGGTATCGTCTTCATCGTCACCTCCACCTCCTGGTATCGTCCTCGTCGTCACCTCCACCTCCTGGTATCGTCTTCGTCGTCACCTCCACCTCCTGGTATCGTCCTCGTCGTCACCTCCACCTCCTGGTATCGTCCTCGTCGTCACCTCCACCTCCTGGTATCGTCCTCGTCGTCACCTCCACCTCCTGGTATCGTCCTCTTCGTCACCTCCACCTCCTGGTATCGTCCTCGTCGTCACTTCCACCTCCTGGTATCGTCCTCGTCGTCACCTCCACCTCCTGGTATCGTCCTCGTCGTCACCTCCACCTCCTGGTATCGTCCTCGTCGTCACCTCCACCTCCTGGTATCGTCCTCGTCGTCACCTCCACCTCCTGGTATCGTCCTCGTCGTCACCTCCACCTCCTGGTATCGTCCTCTTCGTCACCTCCACCTCCTGGTATCGTCCTCGTCGTCAAATCCACCTCCTGGTATCGTCCTCGTCGTCACCTCCACCTCCTGGTATCGTCCTCGTCGTCACCTCCACCTCCTGGTATCGTCCTCGTCGTCACCTCCACCTCCTGGTATTGTCCTCGTCGTCACCTCCACCTCCTGGTATCGTCCTCTTCGTCACCTCCACCTCCTGGTATCTTCCTCATCGTCACCTCCACCTCCTGGTATCGTCCTCTTCGTCACCTCCACCTCCTGGTATCGTCCTCTTCGTCACCTCCACCACCTAGTATCGTCCTCATCGTCACCTCCACCTCCTGGTATCGTCTTCATCGTCACCTCCACCTCCTGGTATCGTCCTCATCGTCACCTCCACCTCCTGGTATCGTCTTCATCGTCACCTCCACCTCCTGGTATCGTCTTTATCGTCACCTCCTGGTACTGTCCTCATCGTCACCTCCACCTCCTTGTATCGTCTTCATCGTCACCTCCACCTCCTGGTATCGTCCTCATCGTCACCTCCACCTCCTGGGATCGTCTTCATCGTCACCTCCACCTCCTGGTATCGTCTTCATCGTCACCTCCACCTCCTGGTATCGTCCTATTCATCACCTCCACCTCCTGGTATCGTACTCATCGTCACCTCCACCTCCTGGTATCGTCCACATCGTCACCTCCACCTCCTTGTATCGTCTTCATCGTCACCTCCACCTCCTGGTATCGTCCTCATCGTCACCTCCACCTCCTGGTATCGTCCTCATCGTCACCTCCACCTCCTGGTATCGTCTTCATCGTCACCTCCTGGTATCGTCCTCTTCGTCACCTCCACCTCCTGGTATAGTCTTCATCGTCACCTCCACCTCCTGGTATCGTCCTGATCGTCACCTCCACCTCGTGGTATCGTCTTCATCGTCACCTCCTGGTATGGTCCTCGTCGTCACCTCCACCTCGTTGTATCGTCTTCATCGTCACCTCCGGGTATGGTCCTCGTCGTCACCTCCACCTCCTGGTATCGTCCTCATCGTCACCTCCTGGTATCGTCCTCATCGTCACCTCCACCTCCTGGTATCGTCCTCATCGTCACCCCCACCTCCTGGTATCGTTTTCATCGTCACCTCCACCTCCTGGTATCGTCCTCATCGTCACCTCCACCTCCTGGTATCGTCCTCTTCGTCACCTCCACCTCCTGGTATCGTCTTCATCGTCACCTCCTGGTATCGTCCTCTTCGTCACCTCCACCTCCTGGTATCGTCTTCATCGTCACCTCCTGGTATCGTCGTCATCGTCACCTCCACCTCCTGGTATCGTCTTCATCGTCACCTCCACCTCCTGGTATCGTCCTCATCGTCACCTCCACCTCCTGGTATCGTCCTCTTCGTCACCTCCACCTCCTGGTATCGTCTTCATCGTCACCTCCTGGTATCGTCCTCTTCGTCACCTCCACCTCCTGGTATCGTCTTCATCGTCACCTCCTGGTATCGTCGTCATCGTCACCTCCACCTCCTGGTATCGTCTTCATCGTCACCTCCACCTCCTGGTATCGTCCTCATCGTCACCTCCACCTCCTGGTATCGTCCTCATCGTCACCTCCACCTCCTGGTATCGTCCTCTTCGTCACCTCCACGTCCTGGTATTGTCCTCATCGTCACCTCCACCTCCTGGTATCGTCCTCATCGTCACCTCCACCTCCTGGTATCGTCCTCTTCGTCACCTCCATCACCTAGTATCGTCCTCATCGTCACCTCCACCTCCTGGTATCGTCTTCATCGTCACCTCCACCTCCTGGTATCGTCCTCATCGTCACCTCCACCTCCTGGTATCTTCCTCATGGTCACCTCCAACTGCTGGTATCGACTTTATCGTCACCTCCTGGTACTGTCCTCATCGTCACCTCCACCTCCTTGTATCGTCTTCATCGTCACCTCCACCTCCTGGTATCGTCCTCATCGTCACCTCCACCTCCTGGTATCGTCCTCATCGTCACCTCCACCTCCTGGTATCGTCCTCTTCGTCACCTCCACGTCCTGGTATCGTCCTCATCGTCACCTCCACCTCCTGGTATCGTCCTCATCGTCACCTCCACCTCCTGGTATCGTCCTCTTCGTCACCTCCACCACCTAGTATCGTCCTCATCGTCACCTCCACCTCCTGGTATCGTCTTCATCGTCACCTCCACCTCCTGGTATCGTCCTCATGGTCACCTCCACCTCCTGGCATCGTCCTCATGGTCACCTCCACCTCCTGGTATTGTCTTTATCGTCACCTCCTGGTATCGTCCTCATCGTCACCTCCACCTCCTGGTATCGTCCTCATCGTCACCTCCACCTCCTGGTAGCGTCCTCATCGTCACCTCCACCTCCTGGTATCGTCCTCTTCGTCACCTCCACCTCCTGGTATCGTCTTCATCGTCACCTCCACCTCCTGGTATCGTCTTTATCGTCACCTCCTGGTACTGTCCTCTTCGTCACCTCCACCTCCTGGTATAGTCTTCATCGTCACCTCCACCTCCTGGTATCGTCCTCATCGTCACCTCCACCTCCTGGTATCGTCCTCATCGTCACCTCCACCTCCTGGTATCGGCCTCATCGTCACCTCCACCTCCTGGTATCGTCCTCATCGTCACCTCCACCTCCTGGTATCGTCTTCATCGTCACCTCCACCTCCTGGTATCGTCCTCATCGTCACCTCCACCTCCTGGTATCGTCTTCATCGTCACCTCCACCTCCTGGTATCGTCTTCATCGTCACCTCCACCTCCTGGTATCGTCTTCATCGTCACCTCCACCTCCTGGTATCGTCCTCATCGTCACCTCCACCTCCTGGTATCGTCCTCATCGTCACCTCCACCTCCTGGTATCGTCTTCATCGTCACCTCCTGGTATCGTCCTTTTCGTCACCTCCACCTCCTGGTATAGTCTTCATCGTCACCTCCACCTCCTGGTATCGTCCTGATCGTCACCTCCACCTCCTGGTATCGTCCTCGTCGTCACGACCACCTCGTGGTATCGTCCTCGTCGTCACGACCACCTCGTGGTATCGTCTTCATCGTCACCTCCTGGTGTGGTCCTCGTCGTCACCTCCACCTCCTGGTATCGTCCTCATCGTCACCTCCTGGTATCGTCCTCATCGTCACCTCCACCTCCTGGTATCGTCTTCATCGTCACCTCCACCTCCTGGTATCGTCCTCATCGTCACCTCCACCTCCTGGTATCGTCCTCTTCGTCACCTCCACCTCCTGGTATCGTCTTCATCGTCACCTCCTGGTATCGTCCTCTTCGTCACCTCCACCTCCTGGTATCGTCTTCATCGTCACCTCCTGGTATCGTCCTCATCGTCACCTCCACCTCCTGGTATCGTCTTCATCGTCACCTCCACCTCCTGGTATCGTCCTCATCGTCACCTCCACCTCCTGGTATCGTCCTCATCGTCACCTCCACCTCCTGGTATCTTCCTCTTCGTCACCTCCACGTCCTGGTATCGTCCTCATCGTCACCTCCACCTCCTGGTATCGTCCTCATCGTCACCTCCACCTCCTGGTATCGTCCTCTTCGTCACCTCCACCACCTAGTATCGTCCTCATCGTCACCTCCACCTCCTGGTATCGTCTTCATCGTCACCTCCACCTCCTGGTATCGTCCTCATCGTCACCTCCACCTCCTGGTATCGTCCTCATGGTCACCTCCACCTCCTGGTATCGACTTTATCGTCACCTCCTGGTACTGTCCTCTTCGTCACCTCCACCTCCTTGTATCGTCTTCATCGTCACCTCCACCTCCTGGTATCGTCCTCATCGTCACCTCCACCTCCTGGTATCGTCTTCATCGTCACCTCCACCTCCTGGTATCGTCCTCATCGTCACCTCCACCTCCTGGTATCGTCTTCATTGTCACCTCCACCTCCTGGTATCGTCCTCATCGTCACCTCCACCTCCTGGTATCGTCCTATTCATCACCTCCACCTCCTGGTATCGTCCTCATCGTCACCTCCTGGTATCGTCCTCATCGTCACCTCCACCTCCTGGTATCGTCCTCTTCGTCACCTCCACTTCCTGGTATCGTCCTCTTCGTCACCTCCACCTCCTGGTATCGTCTTCATCGTCACCTCCTGGTATCGTCCTCTTCGTCACCTCCACCTCCTGGTATCGTCTTCATCGTCACCTCCTGGTATCGTCCTCATCGTCACCTCCACCTCCTGGTATCGTCCTCTTCGTCACCTCCACCTCCTGGTATCGTCTTCATCGTCACCTCCTGGTATCGTCCTCTTCGTCACCTCCACCTCCTGGTATCGTCTTCATCGTCACCTCCTGGTATCGTCGTCATCGTCACCTCCACCTCCTGGTATCGTCTTCATCGTCACCTCCACCTCCTGGTATCGTCCTCATCGTCACCTCCACCTCCTGGTATCGTCCTCTTCGTCACCTCCACCTCCTGGTATCGTCTTCATCGTCACCTCCTGGTATCGTCCTCTTCGTCACCTCCACCTCCTGGTATCGTCTTCATCGTCACCTCCTGGTATCGTCGTCATCGTCACCTCCACCTCCTGGTATCGTCTTCATCGTCACCTCCACCTCCTGGTATCGTCCTCATCGACACCTCCACCTCCTGGTATCGTCCTCATCGTCACCTCCACCTCCTGGTATCGTCCTCATCGTCACCTCCACCTCCTGGTATCGTCCTCTTCGTCACCTCCACTTCCTGGTATCGTCCTCTTCGTCACCTCCACCTCCTGGTATCGTCTTCATCGTCACCTCCTGGTATCGTCCTCTTCGTCACCTCCACCTCCTGGTATCGTCTTCATCGTCACCTCCTGGTATCGTCCTCATCGTCACCTCCACCTCCTGGTATCGTCCTCTTCGTCACCTCCACCTCCTGGTATCGTCTTCATCGTCACCTCCTGGTATCGTCCTCTTCGTCACCTCCACCTCCTGGTATCGTCTTCATCGTCACCTCCTGGTATCGTCGTCATCGTCACCTCCACCTCCTGGTATCGTCTTCATCGTCACCTCCACCTCCTGGTATCGTCCTCATCGTCACCTCCACCTCCTGGTATCGTCCTCTTCGTCACCTCCACCTCCTGGTATCGTCTTCATCGTCACCTCCTGGTATCGTCCTCTTCGTCACCTCCACCTCCTGGTATCGTCTTCATCGTCACCTCCTGGTATCGTCGTCATCGTCACCTCCACCTCCTGGTATCGTCTTCATCGTCACCTCCACCTCCTGGTATCGTCCTCATCGTCACCTCCACCTCCTGGTATCGTCCTCATCGTCACCTCCACCTCCTGGTATCGTCCTCTTCGTCACCTCCACGTCCTGGTATTGTCCTCATCGTCACCTCCACCTCCTGGTATCGTCCTCATCGTCACCTCCACCTCCTGGTATCGTCCTCTTCGTCACCTCCATCACCTAGTATCGTCCTCATCGTCACCTCCACCTCCTGGTATCGTCTTCATCGTCACCTCCACCTCCTGGTATCGTCCTCATCGTCACCTCCACCTCCTGGTATCTTCCTCATGGTCACCTCCAACTCCTGGTATCGACTTTATCGTCACCTCCTGGTACTGTCCTCATCGTCACCTCCACCTCCTTGTATCGTCTTCATCGTCACCTCCACCTCCTGGTATCGTCCTCATCGTCACCTCCACCTCCTGGTATCGTCCTCATCGTCACCTCCACCTCCTGGTATCGTCCTCTTCGTCACCTCCACGTCCTGGTATCGTCCTCATCGTCACCTCCACCTCCTGGTATCGTCCTCATCGTCACCTCCACCTCCTGGTATCGTCCTCTTCGTCACCTCCACCACCTAGTATCGTCCTCATCGTCACCTCCACCTCCTGGTATCGTCTTCATCGTCACCTCCACCTCCTGGTATCGTCCTCATGGTCACCTCCACCTCCTGGCATCGTCCTCATGGTCACCTCCACCTCCTGGTATTGTCTTTATCGTCACCTCCTGGTATCGTCCTCATCGTCACCTCCACCTCCTGGTATCGTCCTCTTCGTCACCTCCACCTCCTGGTAGCGTCCTCATCGTCACCTCCACCTCCTGGTATCGTCCTCATCGTCACCTCCACCTCCTGGTATCGTCCTCATCGTCACCTCCACCTCCTGGTATCGTCTTCATCGTCACCTCCACCTCCTGGTATCGTCTTTATCGTCACCTCCTGGTACTGTCCTCTTCGTCACCTCCACCTCCTGGTATAGTCTTCATCGTCACCTCCACCTCCTGGTATCGTCCTCATCGTCACCTCCACCTCCTGGTATCGTCCTCATTGTCACCTCCACCTCCTGGTATCGGCCTCATCGTCACCTCCACCTCCTGGTATCGTCCTCATCGTCACCTCCACCTCCTGGTATCGTCTTCATCGTCACCTCCACCTCCTGGTATCGTCCTCATCGTCACCTCCACCTCCTGGTATCGTCTTCATCGTCACCTCCACCTCCTGGTATCGTCTTCATCGTCACCTCCACCTCCTGGTATCGTCTTCATCGTCACCTCCACCTCCTGGTATCGTCCTCATCGTCACCTCCACCTCCTGGTATCGTCCTCATCGTCACCTCCACCTCCTGGTATCGTCTTCATCGTCACCTCCTGGTATCGTCCTCTTCGTCACCTCCACCTCCTGGTATAGTCTTCATCGTCACCTCCACCTCCTGGTATCGTCCTGATCGTCACCTCCACCTCCTGGTATCGTCCTCGTCGTCACGACCACCTCGTGGTATCGTCCTCGTCGTCACGACCACCTCGTGGTATCGTCTTCATCGTCACCTCCTGGTATGGTCCTCGTCGTCACCTCCACCTCCTGGTATCGTCCTCATCGTCACCTCCTGGTATCGTCCTCATCGTCACCTCCACCTCCTGGTATCGTCTTCATCGTCACCTCCACCTCCTGGTATCGTCCTCATCGTCACCTCCACCTCCTGGTATCGTCCTCTTCGTCACCTCCACCTCCTGGTATCGTCTTCATCGTCACCTCCTGGTATCGTCCTCTTCGTCACCTCCACCTCCTGGTATCGTCTTCATCGTCACCTCCTGGTATCGTCCTCATCGTCACCTCCACCTCCTGGTATCGTCTTCATCGTCACCTCCACCTCCTGGTATCGTCCTCATCGTCACCTCCACCTCCTGGTATCGTCCTCATCGTCACCTCCACCTCCTGGTATCGTCCTCTTCGTCACCTCCACGTCCTGGTATCGTCCTCATCGTCACCTCCACCTCCTGGTATCGTCCTCATCGTCACCTCCACCTCCTGGTATCGTCCTCTTCGTCACCTCCACCACCTAGTATCGTCCTCATCGTCACCTCCACCTCCTGGTATCGTCTTCATCGTCACCTCCACCTCCTGGTATCGTCCTCATCGTCACCTCCACCTCCTGGTATCGTCCTCATGGTCACCTCCACCTCCTGGTATCGACTTTATCGTCACCTCCTGGTACTGTCCTCTTCGTCACCTCCACCTCCTTGTATCGTCTTCATCGTCACCTCCACCTCCTGGTATCGTCCTCATCGTCACCTCCACCTCCTGGTATCGTCTTCATCGTCACCTCCACCTCCTGGTATCGTCTTCATCGTCACCTCCACCTCCTGGTATCGTCCTCATCGTCACCTCCACCTCCTGGTATCGTCTTCATTGTCACCTCCACCTCCTGGTATCGTCCTCATCGTCACCTCCACCTCCTGGTATCGTCCTATTCATCACCTCCACCTCCTGGTATCGTCCTCATCGTCACCTCCTGGTATCGTCCTCATCGTCACCTCCACCTCCTGGTATCGTCCTCTTCGTCACCTCCACTTCCTGGTATCGTCCTCTTCGTCACCTCCACCTCCTGGTATCGTCTTCATCGTCACCTCCTGGTATCGTCCTCTTCGTCACCTCCACCTCCTGGTATCGTCTTCATCGTCACCTCCTGGTATCGTCCTCATCGTCACCTCCACCTCCTGGTATCGACTTTATCGTCACCTCCTGGTACTGTCCTCTTCGTCACCTCCACCTCCTTGTATCGTCTTCATCGTCACCTCCACCTCCTGGTATCGTCCTCATCGTCACCTCCACCTCCTGGTATCGTCTTCATCGTCACCTCCACCTCCTGGTATCGTCTTCATCGTCACCTCCACCTCCTGGTATCGTCCTCATCGTCACCTCCACCTCCTGGTATCGTCTTCATTGTCACCTCCACCTCCTGGTATCGTCCTCATCGTCACCTCCACCTCCTGGTATCGTCCTATTCATCACCTCCACCTCCTGGTATCGTCCTCATCGTCACCTCCTGGTATCGTCTTCATCGTCACCTCCACCTCCTGGTATCGTCCTCTTCGTCACCTCCACTTCCTGGTATCGTCCTCTTCGTCACCTCCACCTCCTGGTATCGTCCTCATCGTCACCTCCACCTCCTGGTATCGTCCTCATCGTCACCTCCACCTCCTGGTATCGTCCTCATCGTCACCTCCACCTCCTGGTATCGTCTTCATCGTCACCTCCACCTCCTGGTATCGTCCTCATCTTCACCTCCACCTCCTGGTATCGTCCTCATCGTCACCTCCACCTCCTGGTATCGTCTTCATCGTCACCTCCATGTATCGTCCTCTTCGTCACCTCCACGTCCTGGTATCGTCCTGATCGTCACCTCCACCTCCTGGTATCGTCCTCATCGTCACCTCCACCTCCTGGTATCGTCCTCTTCGTCACCTCCACCACCTAGTATCGTCCTCATCGTCACCTCCACCTCCTGGTATCGTCTTCATCGTCACCTCCACCTCCTGGTATCGTCTTCATCGTCACCTCCACCTCCTGGTATCGTCCTCATCGTCACCTCCACCTCCTGGTATCGTCCTCTTCGTCACCTCCACCTCCTGGTATCGTCTTCATCGTCACCTCCTGGTATCGTCCTCTTCGTCACCTCCACCTCCTGGTATCGTCTTCATCGTCACCTCCTGGTATCGTCCTCATCGTCACCTCCACCTCCTGGTATCGACTTTATCGTCACCTCCTGGTACTGTCCTCTTCGTCACCTCCACCTCCTTGTATCGTCTTCATCGTCACCTCCACCTCCTGGTATCGTCCTCATCGTCACCTCCACCTCCTGGTATCGTCTTCATCGTCACCTCCACCTCCTGGTATCGTCTTCATCGTCACCTCCACCTCCTGGTATCGTCCTCATCGTCACCTCCACCTCCTGGTATCGTCTTCATTGTCACCTCCACCTCCTGGTATCGTCCTCATCGTCACCTCCACCTCCTGGTATCGTCCTATTCATCACCTCCACCTCCTGGTATCGTCCTCATCGTCACCTCCTGGTATCGTCCTCATCGTCACCTCCACCTCCTGGTATCGTCCTCATCGTCACCTCCTGGTATCGTCCTCATCGTCACCTCCACCTCCTGGTATCGTCCTCTTCGTCACCTCCACTTCCTGGTATCGTCCTCTTCGTCACCTCCACCTCCTGGTATCGTCCTCATCGTCACCTCCACCTCCTGGTATCGTCCTCATCGTCACCTCCACCTCCTGGTATCGTCCTCATCGTCACCTCCACCTCCTGGTATCGTCTTCATCGTCACCTCCACCTCCTGGTATCGTCCTCATCTTCACCTCCACCTCCTGGTATCGTCCTCATCGTCACCTCCACCTCCTGGTATCGTCTTCATCGTCACCTCCTGGAATCGTCCTCTTCGTCACCTCCACGTCCTGGTATCGTCCTCATCGTCACCTCCACCTCCTGGTATCGTCCTCATCGTCACCTCCACCTCCTGGTATCGTCCTCTTCGTCACCTCCACCACCTAGTATCGTCCTCATCGTCACCTCCACCTCCTGGTATCGTCTTCATCGTCACCTCCACCTCCTGGTATCGTCCTCATCGTCACCTCCACCTCCTGGTATCGTCCTCATCGTCACCTCCACCTCCTGGTATCGACTTTATCGTCACGTCCTGGTACTGTCCTCATCGTCACCTCCACCTCCTTGTATCGGTTTCATCGTCACCTCCACCTCCTGGTATCGTCCTCATCGTCACCTCCACCTCCTGGTATCGTCCTCTTCGTCACCTCCACCTCCTGGTATCGTCTTCATCGTCACCTCCACCTCCTGGTATCGTCTTCATCGTCACCTCCACCTCCTGGTATCGTCCTCATCTTCACCTCCACCTCCTGGTATCGTCCTCATCGTCACCTCCACCTCCTGGTATCGTCTTCATCGTCACCTCCTGGTATCGTCCTCTTTGTCACCTCCACGTCCTGGTATCGTCCTCATCGTCACCTCCACCTCCTGGTATCGTCCTCATCGTCACCTCCACCTCCTGGTATCGTCCTCTTCGTCACCTCCACCACCTAGTATCGTCCTCATCGTCACCTCCACCTCCTGGTATCGTCTTCATCGTCACCTCCACCTCCTGGTATCGTCCTCATCGTCACCTCCACCTCCTGGTATCGTCCTCATGGTCACCTCCACCTCCTGGTATCGACTTTATCGTCACGTCCTGGTACTGTCCTCATCGTCACCTCCACCTCCTTGTATCGGTTTCATCGTCACCTCCACCTCCTGGTATCGTCCTCATCGTCACCTCCACCTCCTGGTATCGTCCTCTTCGTCACCTCCACGTCCTGGTATCGTCCTCATCGTCACCTCCACCTCCTGGTATCGTCCTCATCGTCACCTCCACCTCCTGGTATCGTCCTCTTCGTCACCTCCACCACCTGGTATCGTCCTCATCGTCACCTCCACCTCCTGGTATCGTCTTCATCGTCACCTCCACCTCCTGGTATCGTCCTCATCGTCACCTCCACCTCCTGGCATCGTCCTCATGGTCACCTCCACCTCCTGGTATCGTCTTTATCGTCACCTACTGGTACTGTCCTCTTCGTCACCTCCACCTCCTTGTATCGTCTTCATCGTCACCTCCACCTCCTGGTATCGTCCTCATCGTCACCTCCACCTCCTGGTATCGTCTTCATCGTCACCTCCACCTCCTGGTATCGTCTTCATGGTCACCTCCACCTCCTGGTATCGTCCTCATCGTCACCTCCACCTCCTGGTATCGTCTTCATCGTCACCTCCACCTCCTGGTATCGTCCTCATCGTCACCTCCACCTCCTGGTATCGTCCGTTTTCATCACCTCCACCTCCTGGTATCGTCCTCATCGTAACCTCCACCTCCTGGTATCGTCCTCATCGTCACCTCCACCTCCTGGTTTCGTCCTCATCGTCACCTCCACCTCCTGGTTTCGTCTTCATCGTCACCTCCACCTCCTGGTATCGTCTTCATCGTCACCTCCTGGTATCGTCCTCATCGTCACCTCCACCTCCTGGTATCGTCCTCATCGTCACCTCCACCTCCTGGTAGCGTCCTCATCGTCACCTCCACCTCCTGGTATCGTCCTCATCGTCACCTCCACCTCCTGGTATCGTCTTCATCGTCACCTCCACCTCCTGGTATCGTCTTTATCGTCACCTCCTGGTACTGTCCTCTTCGTCACCTCCACCTCCTGGTATAGTCTTCATCGTCACCTCCACCTCCTGGTATCGTCCTCATCGTCACCTCCACCTCCTGGTATCGTCCTCATCGTCACCTCCACCTCCTGGTATCGTCCTCATCGTCACCTCCACCTCCTGGTATCGTCCTCATCGTCACCTCCACCTCCTGGTATCGTCTTCATCGTCACCTCCACCTCCTGGTATCGTCCTCATCGTCACCTCCACCTCCTGGTATCGTCTTCATCGTCACCTCCACCTCCTGGTATCGTCTTCATCGTCACCTCCTGGTATCGTCTTCATCGTCACCTCCACCTCCTGGTATCGTCTTCATCGTCACCTCCACCGCCTGGTATCGTCTTCATCGTCACCTCCACCTCCTGGTATCGTCCTCATCGTCACCTCCACCTCCTGGTATCGTCTTCATCGTCACCTCCACCTCCTGGTATCGTCCTCATCGTCACCTCCACCTCCTGGTATCGTCCTCATCGTCACCTCCACCTCCTGGTATCGTCTTCATCGTCACCTCCTGGTATCGTCCTCTTCGTCACCTCCACCTCCTGGTATAGTCTTCATCGTCACCTCCACCTCCTGGTATCGTCCTGATCGTCACCTCCACCTCCTGGTATCGTCCTCGTCGTCACCTCCACCTCGTGGTATCGTCTTCATCGTCACCTCCTGGTATGGTCCTCGTCGTCACCTCCACCTCCTGGTATCGTCCTCATCGTCACCTCCTGGTATCGTCCTCATCGTCACCTCCACCTCCTGGTATCGTCTTCATCGTCACCTCCACCTCCTGGTATCGTCCTCATCGTCACCTCCACCTCCTGGTATCGTCCTCTTCGTCACCTCCACCTCCTGGTATCGTCTTAATCGTCACCTCCTGGTATCGTCCTCTTCGTCACCTCCACCTCCCTGTATCGTCTTCATCGTCACCTCCTGGTATCGTCCTCATCGTCACCTCCACCTCCTGGTATCGTCTTCATCGTCACCTCCACCTCCTGGTATCGTCCTCATCGTCACCTCCACCTCCTGGTATCGTCCTCATCGTCACCTCCACCTCCTGGTATCGTCCTCTTCGTCACCTCCACGTCCTGGTATCGTCTTCATCGTCACCTCCACCTCCTGGTATCGTCTTCATCGTCACCTCCACCTCCTGGTATCGTCCTCATCGTCACCTCCACCTCCTGGTATCGTCCTCATCGTCACCTCCACCTCCTGGTATCGTCCTCTTCGTCACCTCCACGTCCTGGTATCGTCTTCATCGTCACCTCAACCTCCTGGTATCGACTTTATCGTCACCTCCTGGAACTGTCCTCTTCGTCACCTCCACCTCCTTGTATCGTCTTCATCGTCACCTCCACCTCCTGGTATCGTCCTCATCGTCACCTCCACCTCCTGGTATCGTCTTCATCGTCACCTCCACCTCCTGGTATCGTCTTCATCGTCACCTCCACCTCCTGGTATCGTCCTCATCGTCACCTCCACCTCCTGGTATCGTCTTCATTGTCACCTCCACCTCCTGGTATCGTCCTCATCGTCACCTCCACCTCCTGGTATCGTCCTATTCATCACCTCCACCTCCTGGTATCGTCCTCATCGTCACCTCCTGGTATCGTCCTCATCGTCACCTCCACCTCCTGGTATCGTCCTCTTCGTCACCTCCACTTCCTGGTATCGTCCTCTTCGTCACCTCCACCTCCTGGTATCGTCCTCATCGTCACCTCCACCTCCTGGTATCGTCCTCATCGTCACCTCCACCTCCTGGTATCGTCCTCATCGTCACCTCCACCTCCTGGTATCGTCTTCATCGTCACCTCCACCTCCTGGTATCGTCCTCCTCTTCACCTCCACCTCCTGGTATCGTCCTCATCGTCACCTCCACCTCCTGGTGTCGTCTTCATCGTCACCTCCTGGTATAGTCCTCTTCGTCACCTCCACCACCTAGTATCGTCCTCATCGTCACCTCCACCTCCTGGTATCGTCTTCATCGTCACCTCCACCTCCTGGCATCGTCCTCATCGTCACCTCCACCTCCTGGCATCGTCCTCATGGTCACCTCCACCTCCTGGTATCGTCTTTATCGTCACCTCCTGGTACTGTCCTCCTCGTCACCTCCACCTCCTTGTATCGTCTTCATCGTCACCTCCACCTCCTGGTATCGTCTTCATTGTCACCTCCACCTCCTGGTATCGTCCTCATCGTCACCTCCACCTCCTGGTATCGTCCGTTTTCATCACCTCCACCTCCTGGTATCGTCCTCATCGTCACCTCCACCTCCTGGTATCGTCCTCATCGTCACCTCCACCTCCTGGTTTCGTCTTCATCGTCACCTCCACCTCCTGGTATCGTCTTCATCGTCACCTCCTGGTATCGTCCTCATTGTCACCTCCACCTCCTGGTATCGTCCTCATCGTCACCTCCACCTCCTTGTAGCGTCCTCATCGTCACCTCCACCTCCTGGTATCGTCCTCATCGTCACCTCCACCTCCTGGTATCGTCTTCATCGTCACCTCCACCTCCTGGTATCGTCTTTATCGTCACCTCCACCTCCTGGTATCGACTTTATCGTCACCTCCTGGTACTGTCCTCTTCGTCACCTCCACCTCCTTGTATCGTCTTCATCGTCACCTCCACCTCCTGGTATCGTCCTCATCGTCACCTCCACCTCCTGGTATCGTCTTCATCGTCACCTCCTGGTATCGTCCTCTTCGTCACCTCCACGTCCTGGTATCGTCCTCATCGTCACCTCCACCTCCTGGTATCGTCCTCATCGTCACCTCCACCTCCTGGTATCGTCCTCTTCGTCACCTCCACCACCTAGTATCGTCCTCATCGTCACCTCCACCTCCTGGTATCGTCTTCATCGTCACCTCCACCTCCTGGTATCGTCCTCATCGTCACCTCCACCTCCTGGCATCGTCCTCATGGTCACCTCCACCTCCTGGTATCGTCTTTATCGTCACCTCCTGGTACTGTCCTCTTCGTCACCTCCACCTCCTTGTATCGTCTTCATCGTCACCTCCACCTCCTGGTATCGTCCTCATCGTCACCTCCACCTCCTGGTATCGTCTTCATCGTCACCTCCACCTCCTGGTATCGTCTTCATCGTCACCTCCACCTCCTGGTATCGTCCTCATCGTCACTTCCACCTCCTGGTATCGTCTTCATTGTCACCTCCACCTCCTGGTATCGTCCTCATCGTCACCTCCACCTCCTGGTATCGTCCGTTTTCATCACCTCCACCTCCTGGTATCGTCCTCATCGTGACCTCCACCTCCTGGTATCGTCCTCATCGTCACCTCCACCTCCTGGTTTCGTCTTCATCGTCACCTCCACCTCCTGGTATCGTCTTCATCGTCACCTCCTGGTATCGTCCTCATCGTCACCTCCACCTCCTGGTATCGTCCTCATCGTCACCTCCACCTACTGGTAGCGTCCTCATCGTCACCTCCACCTCCTGGTATCGTCCTCATCGTCACCTCCACCTCCTGGTATCGTCTTCATCGTCACCTCCACCTCCTGGTATCGTCCTCATCGTCACCTCCACCTCCTGGTATCGTCTTCATCGTCACCTCCTGGTATCGTCCTCTTCGTCACCTCAACGTCCTGGTATCGTCCTCATCGTCACCTCCACCTCCTGGTATCGTCCTCATCGTCACCTCCACCTCCTGGTATCGTCCTCTTCGTCACCTCCACCACCTAGTATCGTCCTCATCGTCACCTCCACCTCCTGGTATCGTCTTCATCGTCACCTCCACCTCCTGGTATCGTCCTCATCGTCACCTCCACCTCCTGGCATCGTCCTCATGGTCACCTCCACCTCCTGGTATCGTCTTTATCGTCACCTCCTGGTACTGTCCTCTTCGTCACCTCCAACTCCTTGTATCGTCTTCATCGTCACCTCCACCTCCTGGTATCGTCCTCATCGTCACCTCCACCTCCTGGTATCGTCTTCATCGTCACCTCCACCTCCTGGTATCGTCTTCATCGTCACCTCCACCTCCTGGTATCGTCCTCATCGTCACCTCCACCTCCTGGTATCGTCTTCATTGTCACCTCCACCTCCTGGTATCGTCCTCATCGTCACCTCCACCTCCTGGTATCGTCCGTTTTCATCACCTCCACCTCCTGGTATCGTCCTCATCGTGACCTCCACCTCCTGGTATCGTCTTCATCGTCACCTCCACCTCCTGGTTTCGTCTTCATCGTCACCTCCACCTCCTGGTATCATCTTCATCGTCACCTCCTGGTATCGTCCTCATCGTCACCTCCACCTCCTGGTATCGTCCTCATCGTCACCTCCACCTCCTGGTAGCGTCCTCATCGTCACCTCCACCTCCTTGGTATCGTCCTCATCGTCACCTCCACCTCCTGGTATCGTCTTCATCGTCACCTCCACCTCCTGGTATCGTCTTTATCGTCACCTCCTGGTACTGTCCTCTTCGTCACCTCGACCTCCTGGTATAGTCTTCATCGTCACCTCCACCTCCTGGTATCGTCCTCATCGTCACCTCCACCTCCTGGTATCGTCTTCATCGTCACCTCCACCTCCTGGTATCGTCCTCATCGTCACCTCCACCTCCTGGTATCGTCTTCATCGTCACCTCCACCTCCTGGTATCGTCTTCATCGTCACCTCCACCTCCTGGTATCGTCTTCATCGTCACCTCCTGGTATCGTCTTCATCGTCAACCTCCACCTCCTGGTATCGTCTTCGTCGTCACCTCCACCTCCTGGTATCGTCCTCATCGTCACCTCCACATCCTGGTATCGTCTTCATTGTCACCTCCACCTCCTGGTATCGTCCTCATCGTCACCTCCACCTCCTGGTATCGTCCTATTCATCACCTCCACCTCCTGGTATCGTCCTCATCGTCACCTCCTGGTATCGTCCTCATCGTCACCTCCACCTCCTGGTATCGTCCTCTTCGTCACCTCCACTTCCTGGTATCGTCCTCTTCGTCACCTCCACCTCCTGGTATCGTCCTCATCGTCACCTCCACCTCCTGGTATCGTCCTCATCGTCACCTCCACCTCCAGGTATCGTCCTCATCGTCACCTCCACCTCCTGGTATCGTCTTCATCGTCACCTCCACCTCCTGGTATCGTCCTCATCTTCACCTCCACCTCCTGGTATCGTCCTCATCGTCACCTCCACCTCCTGGTATCGTCTTCATCGTCACCTCCTGGTATCGTCCTCTTCGTCACCTCCACCTCCTGGTATCGTCCTCATCGTCACCTCCACCTCCTGGTATCGTCTTCATCGTCACCTCCACCTCCTGGTATCGTCCTCATCGTCACCTCCACCTCCTGGTATCGTCCTCTTCGTCACCTCCACCTCCTGGTATCGTCCTCATCGTCACCTCCACCTCCTGGTATCGTCCTCATCGTCACCTCCACCTCCTGGTATCGTCCTCTTCGTCACCTCCACCTCCTGGTATCGTCCTCATCGTCACCTCCACCACCTAGTATCGTCCTCATCGTCACCTCCACCTCCTGGTATCGTCTTTATCGTCACCTCCACCTCCTGGTATCGTCCTCATCGTCACCTCCACCTCCTGGTATCGTCCTCATCGTCACCTCCACCTCCTGGTATCGTCTTTAACGTCACCTCCTGGTACTGTCCTCATCGTCACCTCCACCTCCTGGTATCGTCTTCATCGTCACCTCCACCTCCTGGTATCGTCCTCATCGTCACCTCCACCTCCTGGTATCGTCTTCATCGTCACCTCCACCTCCTGGTATCGTCTTCATCGTCACCTCCACCTCCTGGTATCGTCCTCATCGTCACCTCCACCTCCTGGTATCGTCTTCATCGTCACCTCCACCTCCTGGTATCGTCCTCATCGTCACCTCCACCTCCTGGTATCGTCCTCTTCGTCACCTCCACCTCCTGGTATCGTCTTCATCGTCACCTCCACCTCCTGGTATCGTCCTCATCGTCACGTCCACCTCCTGGTATCGTCTTCATCGTCACCTCCACCTCCTGGTATCGTCCTCATCGTCACCTCCACCTCCTGGTATCGTCCTCATCGTCACCTCCACCTCCTGGTATCGTCCTCATCGTCACCTCCACCTCCTGGTGTCGTCCTCTTCGTCACCTCCACCTCCTGGTATCGTCCTCATCGTCACCTCCACCTCCTGGTATCGTCCTCTTCGTCACCTCCACCTCCTGGTATCGTCTTCATCGTCACCTCCTGGTATCGTCCTCATCGTCACCTCCACCTCCTGGTATCGTCCTCATCGTCACCTCCACCTCCTGGTATCGTCTTCATCGTCACCTCCACCTCCTGGTATCGTCTTCATCGTCACCTCCTGGTATCGTCCTCATCGTCACCTCCACCTCCTGGTATCGTCCTCATCGTCACCTCCACCTCCTGGTATCGTCCTCATCGTCACCTCCACCTCCTGGTATCGTCCTCATCGTCACCTCCACCTCCTGGTATCGTCCTCTTCGTCACCTCCACTTCCTGGTATCGTCCTCTTCGTCACCTCCACCTCCTGGTATCGTCCTCATCGTCACCTCCACCTCCTGGTATCGTCCTCTTCGTCACCTCCACCTCCTGGTATCGTCCTCTTCGTCACCTCCACCTCCTGGTATCGTACTCTTCCTCACCTTCACCTCCTGGTATCGTCCTCTTCCTCACCTTCACCTCCTGGTATCGTCCTCTTCCTCACCTTCACCTCCTGGTATCGTCCTCTTCGTCACCTCCACCTCCTGGTATCGTCCTCTTCGTCACCTCCACCACCTAGTATCGTCCTCTTCCTCACCTCCACCACCTGGTATCGTCCTCTTCGTCACCTCCACCTCCTGGTATCGTACTCTTCCTCACCTTCACCTCCTGGTATCGTCCTCTTCCTCACCTTCACCTCCTGGTATCGTCCTCTTCGTCACCTCCACCTCCTGGTATCGTCCTCTTCGTCACCTCCACCTCCTGGTATCGTCCTCTTCGTCACCTCCACCTCCTGGTATCGTACTCTTCCTCACCTTCACCTCCTGGTATCGTCCTCTTCCTCACCTTCACCTCCTGGTATCGTCCTCTTCCTCACCTTCACCTCCTGGTATCGTCCTCTTCGTCACCTCCACCTCCTGGTATTGTCCTCTTCGTCACCTCCACCACCTAGTATCGTCCTCTTCGTCACCTCCACCTCCTGGTATCGTCCTCTTCATCAAGGTGATATTTGGGCACCAGATAAATTCTCCCTTCGGACACACAACCCGTCTGAAACCAGGGCTTTTGGTGTTATAGAATCAGGTAAACATCTGGATCGGACAAAGTAGGCAGTGAGTTTATTTTTACTGCTTTGCTTGATGTTTTATGTGCTCTCCAAAGAAAAATTTTTATGTAAAATGCTGAATATTCACATTTTTAAACTATTGATTTCCAACAGAAATTCTCACCTTTCAGCATCTGTGCATTCCTTTAGAGAGGTTTTTGGAGACAAAGCCTTGTGGAGCAGCTCAGGAATAACCGTCAGCTCAGCCCATTCGTTTTGCCAGGAGTGTTTTGGGTTTATTGAAAGAAGTGCACAACATGCGGAGTTGCCATGCTTGCCAAGTTGTTAATGGATTTTGGTACTCAATAGCAATAGTTAATTAAAATTTTAATGCACACGATTCCTCCTGATGGAGTTGCAGCGCTTGTGTTTTTATTCTGGATAATTTTGCTCATCTCCTGACTCACAGCTAATAGAATCAACACAACTAATTAAGTCAAGCTCACTACACCACTGACCTCTTTGTTTTCATCGCAGATGAAATGCAAAAAAGAATATTTACCATCAATCTCAGAATGATTTCTACTCTTGTTTCAGTCACAAGATCCAGCTGATGTTACAGATAAATGACCAGAAGATAAAGTCATCATGTTCTTCACTGACAGCATTCCCTTCATCTGAGGGTTGAATGATGTGATACACCCCAGCATCTGGCTCAGATTGCACCCTGGGGGCTCGCAGCATGCTTTTATCCAGCCTCATTACCAGGCTGGAAGCCAACAGTCCCACGTGCACCTGAGCAAACACCAGCATCTGTTTTAATAAAGGCGCCCCTGTGGAACCCTGATGATGGAAGCTGATGAAGATTGAGAAAGATTTGATTTAGGGATTATCTTGGTAAGGTTTAGGAAAAATGGCCAACCATCCCATAAAGTCTGCCATGGTGATGAGATTAGAATACATGGCTAGAAAGTTCACACTGTTGGTTAACACAAAGACTGCACGTCCACTAGCATGATTGTGTTTGAGTCCAGATGCATAAAACTCCTAAATAAAACTGTTTCCACACAAACGCAACGTTTGGAAACCAACCCTGGTGATTTCCTCCCCATTAAACCATGAAGGGATCCACACACCTCCTTCATCACATAGCTGTGTTTCACGAGTTGTAAATAGATTAACGATGAAGATGATGGATCTATCCAATTCCAATCCAAACCCAGAAAAACAATTATTTTCTGATACTGTATTTCAATAGAATATTTCAGAATATCAGCTTGCCTTGCTGATATGTCTGCATGGATGAAGGATCGCCACCTTCAGCTCAATCTGTCCAAGACAGAGCTCATGGTCTGTCCAGCCAATCCTTCCTTACATCCGCAATTAAGTGTGAAGCTTGACTCTGTCACACTTGTTCCTACGCCTGCTGCCCGGAATAATGGGGTCATGGTGGATGACCAGTTGACCTTTAAGGTCCATGCTGCCTTGGTTGCCCGTACCTGCCGATATGCTCTCTACAACATCAAGAGAATCAGACCGTATCTGACAGAACACACGACTCAGCTTCTGGTTCAGGTTCTGGTCATCTCACACATCCATTACTGCAGTTCCCTACTGGCAGGTCTGCCTGCATGCTCTGTTAAACCTCTGCAGATGATCCAGAATGACGCAGCGCGTCTGGTCTTCAACCAACCCAAACAAGCTCATGTCACTCCGCTGCTAATCACTCTTCACTGGCTTCCGGTTGCAGCACGCATCACATTTAAACCTCTGCTTCTGGTTTACAAAACAATAACTCAAATGGCTCCCGTCTACCTTCACTCCCTAATCCAGACCTACACTCGCTCTCCACAGCTACGTTCCACCAGTGAAAGACGCCTCGTGTTACCACCACAACGTGGGACTAAATCACCAGCCAGACTCTTTTCCTCTGTTGTTCCACGATGGTGGAATGATCTCCCAAACTGTCAGCTCTGCAGAGTCCCTGTCTACTTTTAAGAGCAAGCTGAAGACTCAGCTCTTCAAGGAGAACTTCTACACTTAGTTTAGCTGTATTTATTGGAAAGTTGGAGAACTTAGCCCAGTTCTTTGCAACAAACTTTGTGGTATTAAATCTTTGTATTGCAACATAGGTGATATTATATGGTGGGAAGGGAGTAAACAAAAAAAACAAAACAAAAAAAAAGCCTGTAGTACTTCATGGAAGGACCTGCGTCCAACTGGACAGTCCACCAGCACCTTCCTACCATGTCCTCTACTGTTTGATTTCCTGCTTGTGTTGTTCTCACTCATATGTAAGTTGCTTTGGATAAAAGTGTCTGCTAAATGACTGTAGAATAGAATAGAATAGAATAGAATAGAATAGAATAGAATAGAATAGAATAGAATAGAATAGAATAGAATAGAATTTCATCCTTTCTCTGTTGCATGTTTACACAACAAATTAAGATATAAAAAGAAGAATCTATAGTTTTTATATAGTGTCACACACTGAACCTAGACCTGAACCTAGACCTGAACTGAGACCTGAACTTAGACCTGAACGTAGACCTGAACGTAGACATGAAAATAGACCTGAACCTTGGCCCCAAACCTAGACCTGAACCTAGACCTGAACCTAGACCTGAACTGAGACCTGAACTTAGACCTGAACGTAGACCTGAACGTAGACATGAAAATAGACCTGAACCTTGGCCCCAAACCTAGACCTGAACCTAGACCTGAACCTACATCTGAACCTAGACCTGAACCTAGACCTGACCCAAGACCTGAACCTAGACCTGAACCTAGACCTGCACATAGACCTGAAAATAGACCTGAACATAGAACTGAACCTAGACCTGAACCTTGGCCCCAAACCTAGACCTGAACCTAGACCTGAACCTACATCTGAACCTAGACCTGAACCTAGACCTGACCCAAGACCTGAACCTAGACCTGAACCTACATCTGAACCTAGACCTGAACCTAGACCTGAACCTAGACCTGAGCTGAGACATGAACCTAGACCTGAGCCGAGACCTGAACCTAGACCTGAGCCGAGACCTGAACTTAGACCTGAACTTAGACCTAAACGTAGACCTGAACGTAGACCTGAAAATAGACCTGAACCTAGACCTGAACCTTGGCCCCAAACCTAGACCTGAGCCGAGACCTGAACTTAGACCTGAACCTAGACCTGAACATAGACCTGAAAATAGACCTGAACATAGAACTGAACCTAGACCTGAACCTTGGCCCCAAACCTAGACCTGAACCTAGACCTGAACCTACATCTGAACCTAGACCTGAACCTAGACCTGAATCTACATCTGAACCTAGACCTGAACCTACATCTGAACCTAGACCTGAACCTAGACCTGAACCTACATTTGAACCTAGACCTGAACCTAGACCTGAACCTACATCTGAACCTAGACCTGAACCTACATCTGAACCTAAACCTGAACCTAGACCTGAACCTACATCTGAACCTAGACCTGAACCTAGACCTGAACCTAGACCTGAACCTAGACCTGACCCGAGACCTGAACCTAGACCTGACCCGAGACCTGAACCTAGAATTGAACCTACATCTGAACCTAGACCTGAGCCGAGACCTGAACTTTGACCTGAACCTAGACCTGAGCTGAGACCTGAACTTAGACCTGAACTTAGACCTAAACGTAGACCTGAACGTAGACCTGAAAATAGACCTGAACCTAGACCTGAACCTTGGCCCCAAACCTAGACCTGAGCCGAGACCTGAACTTAGACCTGAACCTAGACCTGAACATAGACCTGAAAATAGACCTGAACATAGAACTGAACCTAGACCTGAACCTTGGCCCCAAACCTAGACCTGAACCTAGACCTGAACCTACATCTGAACCTAGACCTGAACCTAGACCTGAACCTACATCTGAACCTAGACCTGAACCTAGACCTGAACCTACATCTGAACCTACATCTGAACCTAGACCCGAACCTAGACCTGAACCTACATCTGAACCTAGACCTGAACCTAGACCTGAACATAGACCTGAACATAGACCTGAGCCGAGACCTGAACTTTGACCTGAACCTAGACCTGAACATGGACCTGAAAATAGGCCTGAACCTAGACCTGAACCTGGACCTGAACTTACATCTGAACCCAGACCTGAACCTAGACCTGAACCTACATCTGAACCTAGACCTGAACCTAGACCTGAACCTAGTGCAGCAACCCCAGATCATAGACTTGGATCTGGACCCGTCAGACCAAATGATGAGTCTGGAACAGGGTGGATCTGGACCCGTCAGACCACATGATTAGTCTGGAACAGGGTGGATCTGGACCCGTCAGACTACATGATGAGTCTGGAACAGGGTGGATCTGGACCCGTCAGACCACATGATGAGTCTGGAACAGGGTGGATCTGGACCCGTCAGACCACATGATGAGTCTGGAACAGGGTGGATCTGGACCCGTCAGACCACATGATTAGTCTGGAACAGGGTGGATCTGGACCCGTCAGACCACATGATGAGTCTGGAACAGGGTGGATCTGGACCCGTCAGACCACATGATGAGTCTGGAACAGGGCGGATCTGGACCCGTCAGACCACATGATGAGTCTGGAACAGGGTGGATCTGGACCCGTCAGACCACATGATGAGTCTGGAACAGGGTGGATCTGGACCCGTCAGACCACATGATGAGTCTGGAACAGGGTGGATCTGGACCCGTCAGACCACATGATGAGTCTGGAACAGGGTACATCTGGACCCATCAGACCACATGATGAGTCTGGAACAGGGTGGATCTGGACCCATCAGACCACATGATGAGTCTGGAACAGGGCGGATCTGGACCCGTCAGACCACATGATGAGTCTGGAACAGGGTGGATCTGGACCCGTCAGACCACATGATGAGTCTGGAACAGGGTACATCTGGACCCATCAGACCACATGATGAGTCTGGAACAGGGTGGATCTGGACCCATCAGACCACATGATGAGTCTGGAACAGGGCGGATCTGGACCCGTCAGACCACATGATGAGTCTGGAACAGGGTGGATCTGGACCCGTCAGACCACATGATGAGTCTGGAACAGGGCGGATCTGGACCCGTCAGACCACATGATGAGACTGGAACAGGGTGGATCTGGACCCATCAGACCACATGATGAGTCTGGAACAGGGTGGATCTGGACCCGTCAGACCACATGATGAGTCTGGAACAGGGCGGATCTGGACCCGTCAGACCACATGATGAGTCTGGAACAGGGTGGATCTGGACCCGTCAGACCACATGATGAGTCTGGAACAGGGCGGATCTGGACCCATCAGACCACATGATGAGTCTGGAACAGGGTCCATCTGGACCCGTCAGACCACATGATGAGTCTGGAACAGGGTGGATCTGGACCCGTCAGACCACATGATGAGTCTGGAACAGGGTGGATCTGGACCCGTCAGACCACATGATGAGTCTGGAACAGGGCGGATCTGGACCCGTCAGACCACATGATGAGTCTGGAACAGGGTGGATCTGGACCCATCAGACCACATGATGAGTCTGGAACAGGGCGGATCTGGACCCATCAGACCACATGATGAGTCTGGAACAGGGCGGATCTGGACCCGTCAGACCACATGATGAGTCTGGAACAGGGCGGATCTGGACCCATCAGACCACATGATGAGTCTGGAACAGGGTCCATCTGGACCCGTCAGACCACATGATGAGTCTGGAACAGGGCGGATCTGGACCCGTCAGACCACATGATGAGTCTGGAACAGGGTGGATCTGGACTTGGTGCAGGTCCAGAGTCCGGTCTTCCTGCTGGTTCCGCGGTTCTCCTCTCTGATCAGTGGTCTTCTTCTGGCTCCACAGCTGATCAGTCACATTGTTCATGTGGAACTGGTCTTACTGGTCCAGAGTTGTGCTGCTGGTTTCCTTCCATCTGGTTCCAGCAGACGTTGCAGTGATCACCGTCAGCATCCTCCAGGATGTTTCCCACCACGTTTCTTCCTGGAAGACCATGCTCCCCACCATCCTTCCAGTCTTTAACCATGTGTTGGACGGTTCTGGACCCGATTCCGGACCCAGTTCCGGACCCGGTTCTGGACCCAGTTCTGGACCCAGTTCTACCAGTTTCTGCATCTCCTGACTTGTTTTCTCAGCTGGATGTGGAGGATCTGACCTCCTGGAACACACCGGCAGCTGTACTGTGTCGTACTGGTTGAAGACGTGAGGAGCAGCTCGCTGCATGAAACGTGGAGCTGGAAGTCTTCAGGAAGTCTGCTGGTCTCTTCAGCAGCAGAGTTTCCTGGACAGGCCACAGATTTACGACATGTGCTGTTTCAGCTTTAATAATCCTCATGTCGCTTTTAATGAGTCTGTTGTTCCACCTCCAGCAGATACATGATCATCACCGTGTGTGGGAGCCGACCTCCACTCCAGACGTTATCTGACAGGCATGTGTAAGGCTGCCACACACACGGCCAATCAGCAGTGGATGTAATCATTCCGAGCAGGCGGCGGCACATCCTCCACAGGGGTCCTCCTGCTGCTGGTCTCCTTGTTTAGAAACATACAATGGGCGGCGCCAGTTGCTGGATGAATCAGGCCTTAATTAAAGTTGTACTAATTAAGACTGTGTTCACAATGAGTGGGGCTTTGATAGCATTAAAGTAATCACAGAACAGCTCGCAGAGTGATTTTCTACAGCCGCTGAATGCTGATTGGATCTTTAAGCTTTCCACAGAGGAGTTTTCTCCGTCTAATCCAATTCTGCTAAACTGGTTACATGAGGAAAGCTGCATGTCTGGGCATCTATAGATCCGTTCAGACCTGCCATACTTTATTAAAATGCTTTTTTATAACAATGAATTGAATTTTATGTGTTTCTCTTTGGTGGTTGGACTCAAACACGCAGCATGTGTTTGGCTAATACTCTAAACATAGAAGGTAAAATTGGCCTGATCTTTGAGCTTTCAACAGATTACTGGAGGATTTCATTTTATTTTACTGCTTCTCTTTAAGTAAACATGAAATTTTAGTGAATACAGCGACGTTTCAGTCGTAGTTTCAGATCGATTCCTCTTGACTGATGGAGGACTTGCAGGACTTGCAGGATGTGTCTTCTCAGGTAACCAGGACAAAGAGGTTTAAATGTGAAAATCTGGTAGAGATGGGAGGTTCATCTCTTTTCAAAGAGTCGCCTCTTTTGTTTCAGTTCCCTAAGAGGAGTCGACTCTTTCTGTTCCCAAATGGTTCATTTAGTTTCTTCTTCTATAAAATTTTCTGCTTTTATCAGTGATTTTCTGTTGGTAAGAATTTTTTTTCATTTATTTTTATGATGAGCCTTGTTTTTATTATAAACTAGAATTATGTTCAATATTCTAATAAAACCTTTAAACAAACAGCTGAACACAGAGTCAGACCAAGCAAATTATTTACATTTATGGTCAAGATCTTCACATTATGAGTCTCCTGAGAGGTTCCTTTTTACAAGGTGGTGTGATCCTCATCTGGACTCGTACGGAATTAACCGCAGTGTGTAGCACAGCGGTCTGCAACCAAAGATCCATCTTCCCATCAGCCCTGCTAAATAAACTCATTTACAGCCACAAATGACCTGTTGCAAAAAGAAAAGATAAATCTTTATGAATATTTACTAAAGGAAACTTACTATTTATAAGAACCCCAGTTATGTTTGTTTTAGATTTAAAATAAAGAAAAAGGTCAAACTTTAGTGTAGATAGATACATTTTCTATGGGCTCCAGATAAAGGTAAAAAAAAAGTACATAGTTTCCAGCCTAATGACAAATAAATGTTCTTGTCATGATATGGAAATTCAATGCAGTTTTTGCATAAAGCAGAAGACAAACAGAACCTCCAGAGCCATCCAAAGAGCCGAGTCCGGTTCCTGAGCTGCAGGTTCGACATCTCTGGTCCAGGGAAAGATCCAGCTCAGCAATTGTTTCTTCTGGTTCACCATAAAGAATAGGCTTTTGGAGCCGACTCGTTTATGAACAACACATCCGTAAAAGTCAGGGTTCTTTGCAGTTTGGAGCTGGCTGCTGCATTTTGGCTGAATTTGCAAAACAGTCCATATTTTGGTATTTTAGTGAGAAACTGACGGTGTGTTTAATCACACTGAAAGGATGAAATTCATCTCACACCCTCCTGTTTAATTGCAGGGAATCGTCACTGGTCTGTGATGGTAATGCGTTTCGGCTTCATTCGAGCTGCTTTTTCTCCTTTTCAGATCCGTTCTGTGGGTGTTATCACACGTCACTGCGGTGCTTTGCTGGAGAAACAGTTTAAATGAGCTTTTCAAAGATCTGTGTTTTCCCAAAGTCCTGAGACCCTCGCTGGTGAAATATTTGCTTTTCTAACGTTCCTTGTAGGCTGAGAGATTGATGTGGGCACCTGTCAGCAGAAGTCATGCTTGATGAACGGAAGCTGTGTGGAACCTCATCAGGTTAGATCACATGACTGGAGCATGATGTGGATTCATGGCCCAGGCGGAGCGAGCAGTCTGAACTACAAACAGGGAATTTTCATCAGTTTTGGGGGGGGGGGCAGAGGGAGCTAACATTTTAGTCTGAAAGTTTTTGCAACTTGAGATTTTTTTGGTGACAGTTTAAGCAAATTATCACTCAGTTTTAATCAAAGGCGTTTGCATAATGTACAGCATAATTAATATCTGGTAGAAAACAATACAGTGAAGCACAAAGACAAACAACCAGACCAAACACGGTAGGATATTCATTATTTAGTGCGATTTAATTACAAAGCGGGGTGTCTGCGCATTTTCAGTGTAACAAATTACCTCCCGTAGCAAAGCAAATGCCTGACATAAATCATTTGTCATATTTCATTATGGCACAAAGCGGTGGTGGGTATGCTCTGATTTCCATGCTGGTTGTTATTCCCACACCCACTCCCCTGCTGTGGAGGCCAAGAGCTGTGTGTTTTCTCTGATTATTTGTTTGTACAGTTTAGTTGAATCACTGAGTTTTGGTTGGCGCCTAAACGGCGCCCAATTCTTTCATTGCAGCGTAATTCTGTTCATTACGAAGACAAATAGCCACCCTGGTTCTTACACGTCAGCTTCACTGGCCGCCGTTTTCCGTACCTGCAGGGTGTCTGGTCCAGCTGGCTGCATGCCGGACCAGACACCCGTCCATCACACGTTGGCTGATACCAACATTTCCCCTGTCGATACAACACCATGAGGTTAGAGTTTCCATCCATACAGAGAGACAGATCCATACTTCTTGCTCCTTGAAGGAAGACAAGCTTAGGGATTGTAAATGATATCTTTAATGCAAGGCAATATGGAATATTTACAAAAATCTAGAGCATCAATACTTGAAAGAAATGCTTGTAGAACAATAATAAATGATACTGATGTATTAATTTACCCATTTTTAGATGAATCTTTGTAAACTGAGAGTGCAGTTAAACCTCAGGTCGACATTTTCACATTTATTAATTAGAAAGCGACTATGTGTAAAAGTGGTGCATCAATATAATAAAACATAATGCCCAATAACACACATGAAAGCAGAATATCTAAACAAAACCTCATCATTACTGACCGTATCAGCATAATGACATCACCACGTTTGATAGGCTGTTATAGTCATGTGACACAGCAGGAAGGCACCGTTGTCGGACTTCACACAGTTTTATGGCCTAAAACTGTGAAATGAAAACAATCACATGATTTGTGTCAGCAGAGTGGTATCGACATACTCTGAAAAGTATCAAAGCTGATATTTTGACGAGCGAATATGTAAGTATCGACTCCAGGGAGTTGATCCGCTCCTGCCTGAACATACCTGTGGTGCAACCGATGACGTGATGCTTCGCATTTAACCAGACCTCCAGGTCTTCTCCAGGTCTTCTCCAGGTCTTCTCCAGATCTTCTCCAGGTCTTCCTTATATATATATATATATATATATATATATATATATATATATATATATATATATATATTTATATCTTTCTTTTCCAGCAGGTCAGGGCATTACTCCTACAACAGACCGTCTTGCCTCCTGCAGCCTGCAGACATCACATGGAAGCTCCTGGTATCTCACCAGATCAATAAAGCATCGTATCACAGATGATCTATTTCTGTCGTTGTAAACAGTAACTGCAGGTGTAGCATCGTATTTTACATGTGAAGCTTCTCTTTAAGAAGCTAGTCGGATGTGAACCGTTCCAGACCAGTTCCAGAAACTTTGGCTCCAGTTAGTGGGGGGTCAGACAGAAAAGCCAATGATATGCAGCCAGGAGTCCCAGTCCAGCTGCTCAGAGCTGCAGCTCCACCAGCAGCTAAATGCCAAGTCCCCAGTTTTATCCAGAAGCTCTGATTCTGTCTTCTCAGGCTTCAGGCTTGTCCTAGCTCACATGGTCTTAACTCTGTCCTCCAGGACTGCTGGCCGGCAGGTTCTGGATGTTTCTCTGCTCCAACACAGCTGACATGTGCAGAGCTTGTGTGAGTCAGGTGGCAAACCTGCAGGACGCCGGTCGTCGAGGACCCCTGCTGCAGCTGGCACGTTTACATGGATTCTGGAATAACTGATCAGTTGTAGAAACACGATAGACAGATTCAATACGACCGTAATGGGTGTAACCATGGCAACCTGCAGCCATCAAATCCTTCAAGAATCCTGAATCTTGCAGTTTCTGACAAAAATGATCCGATTTCTTCTTCTTTCTTTCCAGAAGAAATGAAGCTTCTTGTTTTCAGCAGAAACATCTGGAATCTGCAGTCCAGCTGTTCCTCGTCGTTCATGTCTTCACGCCGTTACGTTGCACGTTCACAGCGCCGCCAAACTCCATCAGGCGCCATTAAACGGGTTCATTAAGGAACTGCTCATAATTACAGCTGAATTCAGACTCAGTTATTTACTACAACACTCAATAATTAATGTTCCAATCAATTATTCTGGAACAATTATTTAATTCTGAACTGCCGTCACATTTGCATACTGATGGTGGTAAAAACCATTCCTAATGACAGTAATTACTAACAAAAGCAGCCTTATCGCTCAGGACTGTTAATAAAGGCAAGTTATCCGCAGGTCGTGACGCTCTGCAGCATTTTTAATCCTGACGTCACATTTCGTCTTGATCTGAACCGAGCTCCACCTCCTCTGCACCGCCAGCGTCTCCAGCAGGATGTCCAGGATGGTTGCAAATGTTCCTGCGTGTGGAGGACAGAATCTGCCAGAAGCATAAATAAATACAGAAATATAAAAATGGTTCAAGTAACAATCTTCCAGAAAATCATATGAAAGAATGTCAAAATCCTTTTTCCACATCGAAACCTGAAAAACCTGCCATAAAGTTAGTTTAACTTTGTGTTAATGCAGATTTTTATTCACTTTTCTGGACCATTTTCACTTCACTTTATTTATTTATTTATTGACTGATTTTTCATTTTTCCTCTATTATTTTCCCTTTGCATTTTTTTATCCCTGTAATAATTCATTTCTTTATTTTATTTTCATCTGACATGTTAGTCAGTCATTTATTTGTTCTGTTTTTACATGTCTGCCTCCGCGTGTCGCTGGGGGGGCAGCACCGAGCGGGTCGGAGCCGGACGGGGTGATGCAGCCCAGCTGGACGATCCGGTCTGGCAGCTTGTGGTTTCAGCTCGTCTCACTCTTAGCAGACATGATCACTGATTGCAAGTTTTTTGCTGTTACCATGGAAATTTTTATTTTTTGTTTGAAATAATTAACATATCAATTTGTTTAATAAGCCATTTCTATATTTCTGCTTTTTTTTTTTTCTTTTTCTGGCAGTTCCGGTGCTCCATACCCGCGTGCTTCGCCTCCTACAGGACCACGTGTTCGGGTCTAAGCAGCCGTCAGCTTCGGGTGGGAGTTCCACCGGAGGATTCTGACAGGAGCTTCGCCGTGCTGGAGAAGCCATCGTCTGTCCATCTCCAGCTTTTGTTTGTTCCCAGGACTGTCCTCTTCCTCAGCGAAGGACATAAATATCAGCAGCAGCTTGTAGGAGAAATTATGATGGGTTTTGTTTGTATTAAGTATTAGACATATATGCATTGATTTGCTGTGATCCTGATGTGTTTTGTATCTATGCACAAAGCTTTCTTTAACTCATATATGACCTTGTCTGGAATGTGCAGATGAAGTCTGAGACAGGAAGAGTTTCCTGCAGCACATCTGTTTTTGTCAGCTGCTTGTTGACCAGTTGTCTAAAGGTTAAAGGTTAAAGGTAATATAGTGAGTGATTGATGCTTAGTGAGCTCAGTTTAGCTCTGAATGAGAGAATGATTGTTTTCTGTGGTCTGCCCAGCAACTAGGAGGAGTTAAGCATGGTTTATAATCAGGTGTTATTTCAGCATCTGCAGAGAGAGTTCTCTCTCCAAGCTCCAGCACGTTCTTGTATTAGTTTATAATAAAATACTCATTGTAAGAAGACAGTTGACTCTTAGATGTATTACAACTTCTCAAAGCCAGAATATTTCCACCACAAGTCCACGGCAACCTTTCCACAAACCTGGATTCAGACATGAAGAGTCACAGTTAAATGTGTTTTTCTCTTTCCAGACATTTTCCAGCAACCCTGGAATGGATCTGGAGTCGACACGGTTCAGACCTCCTCGAGAATATTTCATGTTCTGGACTGAAACCATGTTATAAAGGTGATACTGATGCAGATATGTGGACTCCCTGGTCTCCTGAGAGACATCATGACCAGGATACTAACGCTCACATGATGATACATTTTATTTTCATTAAAAACACTCATATTATCATAAATCATTATAACTATGTATATATTATTTATATACCCAGTCCTAATGTAAGCTGTAAGGATTCATATATTATACGTAGTTTCATGCAACACAGGACGTTATTTTTCCGTGGTATGCTTTCTGCTGTGTTTCTGGACTGGCTGTTTTTCTGGGCTGTAATTGCAGTCGGAGCCTGAAGGCAGCAGGAGAAATGATTCAGACGGAAACACGGTTCAATCCGGGAGAAAGCAGCAAAAAGTCATTTAAAGGAAACTCACACAGACATGGAGTGGAGTAAATCTCCTGAGCAGCTGACAGAAAATAACGTCATACTGCCGTCTGAAACCAGCAGCAGGGATCCAAAGTCGCACCAAACCCAGTTGTAGAGAAACCAGAAACAGTCTGCTTCATGGAACAGACGTAGCTGGTCTGATTTCTGAAGCAAACAAGAGTTGGAAGACAGTTTAGTTACTCTTCATCGTGTTTAACCCTTTCATACGCCATGAAGGGGTTAAACCCGACTGCAGGCGCCTGGATAAGGGGCTCCCCGATGCCAAATGGAGTTTTCTCTGGTGATGAATATGCATCAAACCAGCGAACGTCTTCTCTCACAAACACATCTGGCCAGCACGTTTTCTCATGGGGTTGCCATGGCAACGGAAAGGACACAATAATACAATATTGTTTATATAGAGAAACATTCCGACTCTGCAGAACGGCGACCCTGCAACCCTGCGGGATGGCGGCCTGGAGGGCTGGAGGGACAGCGACCTGGAGGGACAGCGGCCTGGAGGGCTGGAGGGACAGCGGCCTGGAGGGACAGCGGCCTGGAGGGCTGGAGGGACGGCGGCCTGGAGGGACGGCGGCCTGGAGGGCTGGAGGGACGGCGGCCTGGACGGACAGCGACCTGGAGGGACGGCGGCCTGGAGGGCTGGAGGGACGGCGACCTGGAGGGACAGCGACCTGGAGGGACGGCGGCCTGGAGGGCTGGAGGGACGGCGGCCTGGACGGACAGCGACCTGGAGGGACGGCGGCCTGGAGGGCTGGAGGGACGGCGACCTGGAGGGACAGCGACCTGGAGGGACAGCGACCTGGAGGGACGGCGGCCTGGAGGGCTGGAGGGACAGCGACCTGGAGGGACGGCGGCCTGGAGGGACAGCGACCTGGAGGGACGGCGGCCTGGACGGACAGCGACCTGGAGGGACGGCGACCTGGAGGGACAGCGACCTGGAGGGACGGCGACCTGGAGGGACGCGGCCTGGAGGGACGGCGGCCTGGAGGGCTGGAGGGACGGCGGCCTGGAGGGATAGCGACCTGGAGGGCTGGAGGGACGGCGGCCTGGAGGGCTGGAGGGACAGCGACCTGGAGGGACGGCGGCCTGGAGGGCTGGAGGGACGGCGGCCTGGACGGACAGCGACCTGGAGGGACGGCGACCTGGAGGGACGCGGCCTGGAGGGCTGGAGGGACGGCGGCCTGGAGGGATAGCGACCTGGAGGGACGGCGGCCTGGAGGGACGGCGGCCTGGAGGGCTGGAGGGACGGCGGCCTGGAGGGACGGCGGCCTGGAGGGACGACGGCCTGTAGGGACGGCGGCCTGGAGGGACGGCGACCTGGAGGGACGGTGGCCTGGAGGGCTGGAGGGACGGCGGCCTGGAGGGACGGCGGCCTGGAGGGACAGCGACCTGGAGGGACGGCGGCCTGGAGGGACGGCGACCTGGAGGGACAGCGACCTGGAGGGACGGCGGCCTGGAGGGCTGGAGGGACAGCGACCTGGAGGGACAGCGACCTGGAGGGACGGCGGCCTGGAGGGCTGGAGGGACAGCGACCTGGAGGGACGGCGGCCTGGACGGACAGCGACCTGGAGGGACGGCGGCCTGGAGGGCTGGAGGGACGGCGACCTGGAGGGACGGCGACCTGGAGGGACGGCGGCCTGGAGGGACGGCGGCCTGGAGGGCTGGAGGGACAGCGACCTGGAGGGACAGCGACCTGGAGGGACGGCGACCTGGAGGGACGCGGCCTGGAGGGACGGCGGCCTGGAGGGCTGGAGGGACGGCGACCTGGAGGGACAGCGACCTGGAGGGACGGCGACCTGGAGGGACGGCGGCCTGGAGGGCTGGAGGGACAGCGACCTGGAGGGACGGCGACCTGGAGGGACGGCGGCCTGGAGGGACGGCGGCCTGGAGGGCTGGAGGGACAGCGACCTGGAGGGACGCGGCCTGGAGGGACGGCGGCCTGGAGGGCTGGAGGGACGGCGACCTGGAGGGACAGCGACCTGGAGGGACGGCGGCCTGGAGGGACGGCGACCTGGAGGGACGGTGGCCTGGAGGGCTGGAGGGACGGCGGCCTGGAGGGACGGCGGCCTGGAGGGCTGGAGGGACGACGACCTGGAGGGACAGCGACCTGGAGGGACGGCGGCCTGGAGGGCTGGAGGGACGGCGGCCTGGAGGGACGGCGGCCTGGAGGGACGGCGGCCTGGACGGACAGCGACCTGGAGGGACGGCGACCTGGAGGGACGCGGCCTGGAGGGACGGCGGCCTGGAGGGCTGGAGGGACGGCGACCTGGAGGGACGGTGGCCTGGAGGGCTGGAGGGACGGCGGCCTGGAGGGACGGCGGCCTGGAGGGACGGCGGCCTGGAGGGCTGGAGGGACAGCGACCTGGAGGGACGGTGGCCTGGAGGGCTGGAGGGACGGCGGCCTGGAGGGACGGCGGCCTGGAGGGCTGGAGGGACAGCGACCTGGAGGGACGGTGGCCTGGAGGGCTGGAGGGACGGCGGCCTGGAGGGACGGTGGCCTGGAGGGCTGGAGGGACGGCGGCCTGGAGGGACGGCGGCCTGGAGGGCTGGAGGGACGGCGGCCTGGAGGGACGGCGGCCTGGAGGGACGGCGGCCTGGACGGACAGCGACCTGGAGGGACGGTGGCCTGGAGGGCTGGAGGGACGGCGGCCTGGAGGGACGGCGGCCTGGAGGGCTGGAGGGACGGCGGCCTGGAGGGACGACGGCCTGGAGGGACGGCGGCCTGGAGGGCTGGAGGGACGGCGGCCTGGAGGGACGGCGGCCTGGAGGGCTGGAGGGACGGCGGCCTGGAGGGACGGCGGCCTGGAGGGCTGGAGGGACGGCGGCCTGGAGGGACGGTGGCCTGGAGGGCTGGAGGGACGGCGGCCTGGAGGGACGGCGGCCTGGAGGGCTGGAGGGACGGCGGCCTGGAGGGACGGCGGCCTGGAGGGACGGCGGCCTGGACGGACAGCGACCTGGAGGGACGACGGCCTGTAGGGACGGCGGCCTGGAGGGCTGGAGGGACGGCGGCCTGGAGGGACAGCGACCTGGAGGGACGGCGGCCTGGAGGGCTGGAGGGACAGCGACCTGGAGGGACAGCGACCTGGAGGGACGGCGGCCTGGAGGGCTGGAGGGACAGCGACCTGGAGGGACGGCGGCCTGGACGGACAGCGACCTGGAGGGACGGCGGCCTGGAGGGCTGGAGGGACGGCGACCTGGAGGGACGGCGGCCTGGAGGGACGGCGGCCTGGAGGGACGGCGGCCTGGAGGGCTGGAGGGACAGCGACCTGGAGGGACAGCGACCTGGAGGGACGGCGACCTGGAGGGACAGCGACCTGGAGGGACGGCGGCCTGGAGGGACGGCGGCCTGGAGGGACAGCGACCTGGAGGGACGGCGACCTGGAGGGACGGCGGCCTGGAGGGACGGCGGCCTGGAGGGCTGGAGGGACAGCGACCTGGAGGGACAGCGACCTGGAGGGACGCGGCCTGGAGGGACGGCGGCCTGGAGGGCTGGAGGGACGGCGACCTGGAGGGACAGCGACCTGGAGGGACGGCGGCCTGGAGGGACGGCGGCCTGGAGGGACGGCGGCCTGGAGGGCTGGAGGGACGACGACCTGGAGGGACAGCGACCTGGAGGGACGGCGGCCTGGAGGGCTGGAGGGACAGCGACCTGGAGGGACGGTGGCCTGGAGGGCTGGAGGGACGGCGACCTGGAGGGACGGCGGCCTGGAGGGACGGCGGCCTGGAGGGCTGGAGGGACGGCGACCTGGAGGGACGGTGGCCTGGAGGGCTGGAGGGACGGCGACCTGGAGGGACGGCGGCCTGGAGGGACGGCGGCCTGGAGGGCTGGAGGGACGACGACCTGGAGGGCTGGAGGGACAGCGACCTGGAGGGACGGCGGCCTGGAGGGCTGGAGGGACAGCGACCTGGAGGGACGGCGGCCTGGAGGGCTGGAGGGACGGCAGCCTGGAGGGACGGCGGCCTGGAGGGACGGCGGCCTGGAGGGCTGGAGGGACAGCGACCTGGAGGGACGGCAGCCTGGAGGGACGGCGGCCTGGAGGGACGGCGGCCTGGAGGGCTGGAGGGACAGCGACCTGGAGGGACAGCGACCTGGAGGGACGGCAGCCTGGAGGGACGGCGGCCTGGAGGGCTGGAGGGACAGCGACCTGGAGGGACGGCGGCCTGTAGGTACGACGGCCTGTAGGGACGGCGGCCTGGAGGGCTGGAGGGACGGCGACCTGGAGGGACAGCGACCTGGAGGGACGGCGACCTGGAGGGACGGCGGCCTGGAGGGTTGGAGGGACAGCGACCTGGAGGGACGGCGGCCTGGAGGGCTGGAGGGACGGCGACCTGGAGGGACGGCGACCTGGAGGGACGGCGGCCTGGAGGGACAGCGGCCTGGAGGGACGGTGGCCTGGAGGGCTGGACGGACAGCGACCTGGAGGGACAGCGGCCTGGAGGGACGGCGGCCTGGAGGGCTGGAGGGACGGCGGCCTGGAGGGCTGGACGGACAGCGACCTGGAGGGACGACGGCCTGGAGGGACAGCGGCCTGGAGGGACGGTGGCCTGGAGGGCTGGACGGACAGCGACCTGGAGGGACGACGGCCTGGAGGGCTGGACGGACAGCGACCTGGAGGGACGGCGGCCTGGAGGGTCGGCGGCCTGGAGGGACGGCATGGGTAGAACCTGGGTAACGATGCCTTTGATGGACAGATGACGGAACAAGAAAAGTCTCTTATTTTCTTTGTCTGAGGCTCCATAAATAGAAGAGGCGAGCGTCGTGCTGCAGTTCTAATCTAAATTACAGGACTCTGACTTAATGAAAGAGGCCATTAGTCTGCTGAGGCAACAGAAAATTCATTGTTGGATCCAAGTGAAAGGCTTAACAAAGGGTGAAAGAGGCTTGTTTTATTCCCAGCCCATGCAGAGTAGGCAAAAGTAAATAATTACACATTGTACAGGAGTATTTGTGTTTCTCTTTTATCTTTATTTAACTGAATATTCCAAGTAGCCAGTTTTTCATATGAATAGAAAAACTAATCCATAAATGTGGCACAACCTTTTGAATTAAAGCAAGCAGTCAATTAGTGGAGAACAGTGGGCCATCAGCTCGCTGCAGGAGCTGCAGCCACGGCGCTGCTATTAGTGTCTGCTCTGTGAAATATGTGTCTGTGAAGATGGAACAATAAAAGCAGAGAGGGGTTAAAAAGACCTTGGAATGTAAATCATCTGAGGCAACCAAGCTCATTCTGAAATTCTGGAAATTACCAGCCGATCCCGCCTCCGTCTTTCCCACAACAAACCTCCCCAGACAGCTCCATTTTGTTTCCAGCATCGTTTCGACAGAACGAGAGCAGAAGGAGAGAAACGGCGTGCGGAACCGACAAAACGCTTGCATGAAAACCATAAAACCATTACCACACAAAACTGCTGCCATATTAACGTTAGGAAATAGTGATCACAGTTAAGCTACAGTTAAATGGATTAAAACCCTTGTGGTGTTTTTTACCGGCTTCTGTGTTTTTGTTTTATGGGATTTTATGCTGTTTACGACATTTAACAAGTTCTGAACTGTAAATAAAAACAAAATGAAATGATTTCTAAATCTCATCAGGTCACATTTTACTTCCCCAGTAGAGGATAAACATCATGTCAGTTGATGAAACAGACATTTTATCTTCTGATGGAAAATATGGATCTCATGCAGAAACATGGAGGAGTTTTTACTGGTTTGACTGGGAACAGGTCAGGAATATTGCGCCGTCTGTTGGCAGCAGATTGTAGTAGCTCCGACTTGCTATCTTGATTTAAAAAAAAAAAAAATAGTCTTCTCACATGGATATTACCTCAAATTAGGTATTTTTTCTGAGGATTTCATGCCGGTTCGGAGGGTGTGCTGCATGGAAGATTTTTTTGCATATTTTTGGCTCTTTCAAGGCTTGTTATGATGAGTCTCCATGGCAACGAAAGACTTGTTTACAATCGGGATCAACTAATTAAACTCTCCCAAATCAGGATTATCAGCGAAACAACACATCAAATCCCGATGGAGTTGAAAAGAAAGAGAAGAGGATGCAGAGCGGGAGTCAGACAGCGGAGAAAGCGATGGAGATCTGTCGTCATGGGTAATGTGAGATCGCTAGCTAACAAAACGGACGAGCTGGAGATGCTAACAAGGTCTCAGAAAGAATACAGAGAGTGCAGTATTATGTGCTTCACCGAGACATGGCTGCATGAACACATCCCTGACTGTAATGTGTCTGTACCGGGCTTTAAAACGGTCCATGCAGACCGCAGTAGACAACACAGCGGAAAGCTAAAGGATGGTGGAATTGCAGTGCTGGTTAACCAGCGTTGGTGTCATCCTGGACATGTTACTGTCAAGGAGAAGATATGCACAAGGGACATGGAACTGTTAGCTGTGAGCTTCCGTCCATATTATTTACCCAGAGAGTTTACCTGTGTTATTCTGGTAGCGGTTTATATAATACCTGGTACCGCACCAGACACAGCCTGTGATGTCATCAGCTCCGTCGTTGCTCGGCTACAAACACAGCATCCAAACTCATTCATGGCGATCTCCGGAGACTTCAACAACGTCTCCCTCTCTGCAACTCTACCAACATTCCAGCAGTTTGTCAGCTGCTCCACCAGAGAAAATAAGATGTTGGACTTATTTTATGCAAATATGAATAATGGATCCTGCCTCCTTTAGGAAAATCTGACCATAATCTGGTTCTTCTCACCTCCACCTACAAGCCCATCGTTCAGCAGCAACCAGTCATCACAAAGACTATCAACATCTGGTCTGCTGAAGCTGAAGATGCTCTTAGAGGAGGCTTTGAGGCTACAGACTGGAACGTCCTCTGTGAACCTCATGGAGACGACATCAACGCCATGACTGAGTGTGGGACAGATTACATAAACTTCTGTGTGGACAGCATCGTCCCAACAAGAACAGTGAGGTGCTTCCCCAATAACAAACCCTGGATCACCAGTGACCTGAAAAAGCTGCTGAACATCAAAAAGAAAGCCTTCAGGGATGGAGACAGGGAGTTATTGAGGGCAACACAAAAACAACTTAAAACCCAAACTAAGAAGTGCAAGGAGGACTACAGGAAGAAGTTAGAAAGTCAGCTCCAGCAGAATAACCTGAGGGATGTGTGGTCTGGAATGAAGAAGATCACCGGCTTCAAGTTAAAGGGGGACCAGCCTGATGGAGGTCTGGACAGATCTAATGAGCTGAACATATTCTTCAACAGGTTCAGTTCACCCCCTACCTCCAGCCCAACAGACCACACACCCTCCATAAGCCCACTGCTTTCCTGTCACGCCTCCAATCTGTCACCCTGCAGCTCAGTCATGGACCAGAACACAGCTTCATCTCCCTCCACATCAGGACATCCTGAGACCTCCACCTTGTTTGTCTCCTGCAATCAGGTTAAGAAGCAACTTGAGAAACTGAACCAGAACAAGGCTGCAGGTCCAGATGGTGTCAGTCCCAGAGTTCTCAAGACCTGCTCAGAACAACTATGTCCGATTCTCCAGCACCTTTTCAACACCAGTCTGAGACAAAATAGAGTCCCAGTGCTGTGGAAAACCTCCTGCCTTGTTCCAGTGCCTAAAAAAACACAACCAGCTGAACCAAGTGACTACAGACCAGTTGTCCTGACATCTCACATCATGAAAGTCCTGGAGAGACTCTTACTGGCTCACCTCAACAAGCAAGTAAACACCTTTCAGGACCCATTCCAGTTTGCATATCATAATGGACTTGGGGTTGAAGATGCCATCATATACCTGCTCCAGAGAGCACACTCTCATCTGGACCATTCAGGCAGCACTCTGAGGGTCATGTTCTTTCATTTCTCAGTGCTTTTAATACCATTCAGCCTGCTTTGTTATGTGAGAAGCTCCATAAATTCCAGGTGGATACCTCCACAACCACCTGGATCTATGACTACCTCACAAACAGACCCCAGTTTGTGAGACTGAAAGGTTGTGTGTCTGAGATGGAGGTCAGCAGCACTGGTGCACCACAAGGAACTGTACTCTGGCCATTCCTCTTCACTCTGTACACCTCAGACTTCCAGTACAACTCTGAGTCCTGTCATCTGCAGAAATACTCTGATGACTCTGCAGTTGTGGGGTGTATCAGGGATGGACAAGAAGCAGAGTACAGAGAACTGGTCAGTCAGTTTGTTAAATGGTGCGGTGACAATCATCTCATATTAAATAGCAGCAAAACAAAAGAGATGATTGTTGACTTCAGGAGGAAGAAGAATAAACAAAGCACTGTTTCCATCCTGGGAGAGGAGGTGGAGGTGGTGGAGGAATACAAGTATCTTGGAGTTCAGCTGGACAACAAACTGGACTGGAAATGCAACACTGACTACATCTACAAGAAAGGTCAGAGCAGACTGTACTTCTTAAGGAAGCTGAGATGGTTTAACGTCTGCACCAAGATGTTGCATATCTTCTATAAGTCTGTTGTGGAGAGTACAGTCAGCTTTGCAGCATCTGCTGGGATAGTAGCATCAGAACCAGAGACTTGAAGAGAATCAACAAACTGATCCAGAAAGCTGCTTCTGTGCTTGGAGTAACTCTGGAGCCGCTGGAGCTGATTGTCCAAAGAAGAATGCTGCACAAGCTGATGAAGATGATGGAGGATTCTTCACACCCTCTCCATAACACAGTGATGAAACAACAAAGTGTGTTCAGTGAGAGGCTTCTTCAGGTCCGATGTAAGACTGAAAGATACAGAAGATCATTCCTGCCAGCAGCCATCAGCCTCCGGAACAAGACCTCCTCTAGTTATTATTATTATATACTACAATATTTCTCTTTGGGGATTAATAAAGTATTTTTCATTTCATTTCATTTCAACATAACTGGGTATACAAGGAGCTTTTTAGAGTTTCTGAAATAGGAAGATCGACAATGTTTACCAAACTGAGACAAACTGGATCTAAAAGTTCAGAAAAATGTTCCTCAGTCTTCGAAGATCCTCCATTTACAGATTCAGAGAATAAGAAGGAATCTCTGTATGCGCAGGACAAGGCCATTTATGGTCACATTCATTGCTAAACTAAAAAAAAAATCATTAAATTATTGAGAAATTATGAGGAGAAAGTATTGATATCTGTTGTGAGGAACTGAGCTGACAAAAGGTGGCTTAAAAAGAAACCGGTTTTTAACTGAAAGATTTCGGCCTTTAAAAGGGGTCAACTTAACAAAATCCAAATTAAAGTCCAGAGAAAAGTCAAAATGTCTGTAAATTTACAGATTAGGCAACAAAACCAAAATCATCTTCACAAAGAAAAATAATTAGAGAATAAAATGAATGTAAGAAACATTTAGAGAAACTCAACTAAACCAGTCTGAAAGAAGGAGGCTTCAAGTCGCTCCTCCCCCCGGTGTCCACACCTCTCCCTCCTTCCATCCTCCCTTCCTCCATCCACACCTCTCCCTCCTTCCATCCACATCTCTCCCTCCCTCCATCCACATCTCTCCCTCATCCATCCACATATCTCCCTCCTTCCATCCACATATCTCCCTCCCTCCTTCCATCCTCCCTCCTTCTATCCTTCCTCCTTCCATCCTCCCTCCTTCCATCCATCCCTTCTCTTACTCTTCAGAGTTGCGGGAAAGTGGAGTCATCTCGGCAGCCATCAGGCAAGAGGCAGGAACACCAGGACTGTTGTGATCCTGTTCCCTGGTGGGCGTGGCTGGCATCCTGGCACCTGGATCAGCACCTGATTGGCATCTTGGCAATCAGCAGCAGCACTATTTAAGATCTGCCCAGCCTGCTGTTCATCACCAGATAGTTGAACGCCTTTGGTACAACTCTCGGCCTGAAGGATTCTTCCCAGTGTGATTTCCTGATCGTTAACCTGTGTGTTTTTTCCCCGTCAGAGATCCTGCCTGCATGCCCGATTGCTGCCCTACCGCTTGCCTGCCTGCCCGCCTGCCTGCCCGCCTCTCTGTCCGCCAGGTTTACCTCCCCGCTTGTCTGCCTGCCGACTAACCTATCTTCCGCATCCACCTGGGAAAGAAACCGAAATCAGAAGGAAGCAAATAAAGCATTGTTTGAAACTCCAAGCCGAGTCCGCATATGAATCCCCCGCACTTGACGTCAACCTAACAGAACTATCTGGCCACAAATGGATTCAGCGGACTCAAACCCGGAAGTCGCCTCGGTCCCACTACAGCAAGCCCTCTCAGGTCTGAATGCTCGCCTCGCTCGACATGAACAGTTGATGATGACTCTGGATCATAATTACCACACCATACTCTCTCAGCTGGCCCAACTTACCACACATGTCGCTGGATTGATCCCTTCTGCACCTTCCCAGCTGCCGGATCCCGACGCCCCCGCGCTTCAACCCGGTCGAGCAGTCACAGTAAGAGAGACACACATCCCAGATCCCAAGCCCTACGCTGGGGATTTGGGAAAATGTAGGGGATTCCTCCTCCAATGCTCCATTGTTTTTGACCAGAAGCCACTCACCTATGCTAACGATAGATCCAAGGTTTCATATATAATTGGACTGCTGGAAGGAAAGGCACTGGCGTGGGCGGAAGCGGCATATGAACAGCAGGATTTTAGACACTCATCCTATTCCTCATTTGTCGAGGAGATGAAAAAAGTTTTTGATCACCCAGTAAGGGGCGCAGAATCAGTCAAGCGTCTCCTTAATCTCCGTCAGGGAGATCGGTGTGTAGCGGACTTTGCGATTGATTTCAGGACAGCAGCTGCTGATTCAGGCTGGAACAACGTGGCTCTCTGAGACATCTTCGCCAACGGGTTAAGCGATGAGCTAAAGGATGAGTTGGCAACCCGAGACACACCGGGCTCGCTGGACGAACTAATTTCTCTTGCCATACGAATAGATAACCGGCTACGGGAGAGGGATAGGGAACGGTGATCCAGATCCAGCCAAGACTCGGGCACTCTCTCGGGATCGAACTCCTCCCCTCTGTCTCACACTACCCCGCCTACAGAGGAGCCCATGCAACTGGGCAGGGCTCACCTCTCCCCAGAGGAGCGGCAGAGGAGAAGGGACTCTGGAGATTGCTATTACTGCGGAAGATCTGGACACCGGATATCTCTATGTCCCAACCGGGCAAAAGACCAGGGTCGTCAGTAGCGGCGGGAGTACTGACGACCACATCATCCAATGAGATCCCCCACACCAAGACACTTATCCCCGCAACCTTGTTCGTAGATAAGACCCCACATTCTGTTGAGGCCTTAGTGGATTCTGGAGCTGAGGCCAAGTTTTCTGGACGAGACTTTGGCCACCACTCTTGGGTTATGTCTGGAGGCTCTTTCTTCCCCTGTATCAGCACAGGCTCTGGATGGTAGCCATCTTTATTCCATAACCCGACAGTCCATCCCCGTTAGACTGATTCTGGCAACCACCAAGAATACATACCTTTCTTCATTGTTGACTCACCTAAGTCTCCACTGGTCTTGGGTCACAACTGGCTGTCATTACATAACCCGCACCTAGATTGGCGAACTGGGAGAATTATCAATTGGAGCTCCTTTTGTCATGCCACCTGTCTTCTGTCGGCTATTCCCTCGACTCATCCGTTTCTGGTCTTCAACCCGTTGCCCCAGACCTGTCTGCAGTACCGACAGTATATAACGATTTAATGGAGGTTTTCAGCAAGGACAAGGCCTTAGCTTTGCCACCTCATCGACCTTATGATTGCACCATTGATTTGCTCCCAGGTGCCCCGCTGCCTACCAGCCGACTGTACAACATATCCCGACCTGAGATGGAGGCTTTGGAGGGGTACATCTCAGATTCCCTAGCAGCTGGATTAATTAAGCCCTCTTCTTCACCCCTAGGAGCTGGATTCTTCTTTATCTCCAAGAAGGATGGCTCACTTAGACCTTGCATTGACTACCGGGGCTTAAATGCAATCACAGTTAAAAACAAGTACCCTTTACCCCTACTGGAGTCAGTTTTCAATTCCCTTCATGGCTCCACAATCTTCACGAAGCTCGACCTTCGCAACGCATACCACTTGGTCAGGATAAAAGAGGGAGACGAATGGAAAACAGCGTTTAGGACACCCTTGGGCCATTTTGAGTACAGTGTTATGCCGTTTGGACTATGTAATGCTCCTGCCGTGTTTCAGGCCCTGGTTAATGACGTGTTACGAGATCTCCTTAACCGCTTCGTCTTTGTCTATTTAGACGACATCCTCATTTTCTCCCAGAACGAGTCTGAGCACATCCAACACGTCCGACTGGTCCTACAGAGACTCTTGGAGAACCGCTTATTTGTCAAGGCTGAGAAATGTGAGTTTCATAAGAGTACTGTATCATTCCTCGGCTACATCTTTGAGACTGGGCAAGTCCGAGCTGACCCGGAGAAGGTCAAGGTGGTGGTAGATTGGCCTACCCCCACCTCTGTGAAAGAACTGCAACGCTTCCTGGGATTTGCTAATTTTTACCGCCGTTTCATCCGTAACTATAGCCAGATTGCAGTCCCTTTTCTTTAACCGCTTCAACTTCACCTTGTCGTACCGACCTGGGTCCAAGAACCAGAAGCCAGACTCCCTTTCCCGCCAGTTCACTTCAGGATCCACTTCCTCCACGGACCCAATCCTGCCTGCTACCCGCATTGTTGCCGCAGTTACCTGGGAAGTCCTCGCAGCCCAGCAACAGCAACCTGACCCAGGTACAGGTCCTCCTAACCGCCTATTTGTTCCAGATGCCGTCCGTTCCTTGGTCCTCCAGTGGGGTCACTCGTCCCGTCTGGCTTGCCATCCTGGATCCACACGCACCCTATCCCTCATTAGGCGTAGGTTTTGGTGGCCCACAATGGAGAAGGATGCTCGGGAGTATGTAGCTGCCTGCACCACCTGTGCCTCTCATAGACCGCCAGCCGGTCTTCTACGACCCCTGCCTGTTCCCAGCCGGCCATGGTCCCACATTGCCCTGGACTTCGTCACCGGCCTACCCGTCTCCAAAGGTAAAGATACAATCTTAACCATTGTTGACCGCTTTTCCAAGGCCGTGCATTTTGTCGCACTCCCCAAACTTCCCTCGGCCAAGGAGACGGCTGACCTACTGGTTCATCACGTTTTTCGGCTCCACGGACTGCCCGCCGACATCGTGTCTGACAGAGGGCCCCAATTCACGTCCCAGGTATGGCGAGCCTTTTGTCAGTCAATTGGAGCCACTCTGAGTCTGTCATCAGGATTTCACCCCCAAACCAATGGTCAGGCTGAAAGGACGAATCAAGACTTGGAGACTGCCCTCCGGTGTGTGGCAGAAACTAACCCATCCTCTTGGAGTGAACATCTGGACTGGGTTGAGTATGCGCACAATTCTCTCACCTCCTCAGCCTCTGGATTGTCCCCTTTTGAATGCTCCCTAGGGTACCAGTCGCCACTATTCCCCGCCCAGGAGGATGAGGTTTCTGTGCCTTCTGTCCAGCTTCACATCTGCCGCTGTCGACGGGTTTGGCAGAAGGCTCGGGCTGCGCTTCTCCGAACTGGGGAACAGAATCGGCGCCAGGCGGATCGTCACCGGACTCCTGCGCCCGGTTATTCCCCTGGTCAGAAGGTTTGGCTCTCATCCAGGAACATTCCTTTGCGGACCGATGCCAAGAAACTGACTCCTCGTTACTTGGGCCCCTTTGAAATTCAACAGATCATTAACCCTACTGTGGTTCGACTTAAGCTCCCCCGATCCATGCGGGTTCATCCCTCCTTCCACGTCTCCCAACTTAAACCTGTTTCATCCAGTCCTCTGGTCCCTCCTTCCAGGCCCCCTCCTCCCGCCCGGCTTGTGGCTGGTCGCCCGGCCTACATGGTCCGACGTCTCCTGGATGTGCGCCGTCGTGGTCGGGGCCTTCAATTCCTGGTTGACTGGGAAGGGTATGGTCCTGAGGAGCGTGCCTGGGTCCCTCGCTCGTTCATTTTGGATGCCTCCCTGGTTCGTGACTTTCGCCGGGCTCATCCTGACCGGTTTCGGTCGCCTGGTGGCTCCCGTTGAGGGGGGGGTACTGTTGTGCCTGCCTGCCTGCCTGCCCGCCTGCCTGCCCGCCTCTCTGTCCGCCAGGTTTACCTCCCCGCTTGTCTGCCTGCCGACTAACCTATCTTCCGCATCCACCTGGGAAAGAAACCGAAATCAGAAGGAAGCAAATAAAGCATTGTTTGAAACTCCAAGCCGAGTCCGCATATGAATCCCCCACACTTGACGTCAACCTAACAGGGACAGGACTCCAGTCCATCACAGAGCCCTGCTCCCTCCAGCACCAGTAAAAAGGAACGGATGTAAGGTTTGGTCTGTTTCCTGCATCCTTTATGTGAGTGATTTAGTTGGTTTTCACTGGCTTTGTGAATCTGTGTTTTTGCTATTTTCAAGGGGCTTTGCAATCCCTAACTTGATGCCATAGAAGGGGGAGGGGGGGCTGACACACAACCAGAGAGAGGGCAGTGTATGACTCTTTTTGAAACGGACATCCCCGTTAAGAGACGTAAGGGCCTTTTGTGTCCACAAACTCTTCTTCTACTTAAAGACGCATTGCGTAACTTTCTGACCTTAAAACTCCGCGTTCCAGTCGTGTTCCATGACAAAGTGACATCTATCATGTGTATGTCTAGAGCAGCAGCGTCCCGAGGCGGAGAAACCGACACTAGACAACGTTTACATCTGGGACGCGACGTGATGTTTGGTTTCATGGTACACTAAGATGGTCTTCTGCTAACAGGTCAGGTAGGATGCAGGATGGAGGCTGGGTTAGCCGGCGATGGGGGGTGCTGACGGGAACATGGCAGAAGTTCTGCAGTGTGTTTTTAACATTGACATGAATCTCCAGGTTCGACCGTAGCACTCCACCTGTCCACTACAACAGAAGTGTGACGAGGAGATATGAAACTTTTGTTCACCCAAACAGAGACAGATCTCATTGTAGCAACGTTTTATCCTCAGCAATGGTAACAGCGTTGTAACCATGGAGAGAGCTGTTACTGAGATTATGCAACACACCTGCATATACATGAGATCTCCTATATTTTGCTGTTTTGAGTTAGAGGAGGCGTAGCTGAGGAGTTGGACATATATCATGTGCATGTGATGAAAAAGTTGTGTCATTATTTAACTATTTAAAACCGATACCAATCATTTGCAATATTTGATTTTATTGACCAATAAAATCTCTAGTTTCAATTTTAAAAAAAAAACTAAGAAAAACATATTTTTGCTCATGACTGAATAATATATGTTGGATAATAAATGTCTGTTTATTTACTTGTCAGATCCACTCTAACTTGGGTTCGACTTATTTTAAAGATTTATTTTATTATGTTTAATTTACACATTATTAGAATTCATTATTGTTTTAAACACATTTCTTTCAGGTATTGGTGTTATTGAGTTTTATTTATACACCAAATTTCCCTTCCAATAAAGATATTAATTGTTCTTTAAATGGAAACAAGTATCAACATCCATATTGATATTGATCTATGGAGGGCCAAACCTGCCATAGTCATTCATAAATAAACATAAACAAAAACAAGTCGGCGTCAGAGAGCTAACCCCCCACCTGAAACCAGCTAACAACATATCCGGCTCTGCATAACAATAGCTTCAGATTCGAGAATCTCTGCGCATTTTCTACCAGAAGCATTTTCGGCTTTTCTGCTGATGGAACGCCAATCGCTCACGGCAAACTACCAAAACATGGGCGTGTGTTGGGGAGTCTTGAAGCTAGCTATTTTTTTTATTTCCTCATAAATTTCTTTCTGTTTGCAGCAGTTTGGTCCCCCATAGCGATTGGTATAGATGAAAAAGTATCATAGACCGGTGTCGCCCATCCCTGAGACTTGGATCATTAAGAAGTGATGCAACATATCGACACCAGTCCTCGAGTAGAGAGGCCGCCTCAGGTCTTTATGGATTAATTGACATGCCAAGGGCAGACCCCCACCTGTCAGCTTCTGAGCCAGTTGTCTCATTACATGCGTCCCTATGAACTTATACATATTAAATAACTTTAATGTTTCAACTGTCGCTGAAATGTAAACCTGAACTTAAAGCTTAGGAGCTACATGTTGAACAAATTCCACTCCTCGGCGAGTCTAATCCGACTGAATCAGAGGTATATGCTAATGTAAATGTGTTAAAACCCAATGATGGATCAAATTCAGCTGAAATAAGAAAGTCGTCACAGAAGAGTGAAAATCCTGGAAGCTAGAAAGTTTGAAGCTCATTAAATCTGAGAGAGTTTTATTTCCTCATTTAAGTTTGTGTCCGTCTTTCCTTCCACATGTCCACATCCCTCCGTTGTCCTCAGATTCGCCTCTATTAACCCAGAGGTGGAAAAGGAGAGCAAATAAAACAAGAACTAAAAGAATCGATAAATGTTTCATCAGATTTAAAAGACGGTGTTAGGCTCAGCTTTATGGCTGCTGCGCTACGGTTTCAGGGTGGCCAAGTCCTTGGGTTTAAAAGAAAGGTTTATGGTGCTGTAAACATGCCCCAATTCTCTTTTCCATTTCAGCCACATAAAGCAGTGACAGACCAGTAAATTTACACAGCAGAGTGGAAGCTCTTTGCCCCCTGATCTTCCTCCCCTGCAGCTTGCCCTCTTCATGCAGTCAGGATGAAAACCAGGACTATTAACTCTGGAGGAGATTTTTAGAAATGGAAAAGCCTGAATCTAGTGTTCTCTTAAGGAAAACGTTTTAGTCCTGGGTTGGACTCCTTCATTCTGGGTTTGATAGATGCAAGAAAATGGAGACTTTCATCAGAGATTTAGCCTCATATTGATATGAAATGTGGTCTACCATGAGAATCTCCCGTTCCACCTCATCATAATGAGAATCTCCCGTTCCACCTGAAGATGATGAGAATCTCCCGTTCCACCTCATCATGATGAGAATCTCCCGTTCCACCACATCATGATGAGAATCTCCAGTTCCACCTCATCACCATGAGAATCTCCAGTTCCTGCTCATCACCATGAGAATGTCCCGTTCCACCTCATCATGATGAGAATCTCCCATTCCACCTCATCACCATGAGAATCTCCCGTTCCACCTCATCACCATGAGAATGTCCCGTTCCACCTCATGATGAGAATCTCCCATTCCACCTCATCACCATGAGAATCTCCCGTTCCACCTCATCACCATGAGAATCTCCCGTTCCACCTCATCATGATGAAAATCTCCCGTTCCACCTCATCATGATGAAAATCTCCCGTTCCACCTCATCACCATGAGAATCTCCCATTCCACCTCATCATCATGAGAATCTCCCGTTCCACCTCATCACCATGAGAATCTCCCGTTCCACCTCATCCCCATGAGAATCTCCCATTCCACCTCATCACCATGAGAATCTCCCGTTCCACCTCATCACCATGAGAATCTCCCGTTCCACCTCATCATTGTGAAAATCTCCCGTTCCACCTCATCACCATGAGAATCTCCCGTTCCACCTCATCATCATGAGAATCTCCCGTTCCACCTCATCACCATGAGAATCTCCCGTTCCACCTCATCCCCATGAGAATCTCCCGTTCCACCTCATCACCATGAGAATCTCCCATTTCACCTCATCACCATGAGAATCTCCCGTTCCACCTCATCATGATGAGAATATCCCGTTCCACCTCATCACCATGAGAATCTCCCGTTCCACCTCATCATGATGAGAATATCCCGTTCCACCTCATCATAATGAGAATCTCCCGTTCCACCTGAAGATGATGAGAATCTCCCGTTCCACCTGAAGATGATGAGAATCTCCCGCTCCACCTCATCATGATGAGAATCTCCCGTTCCACCTCATCACCATGAGAATCTCCCGTTCCACCTCATCACCATGAGAATCTCCCGTTCCAACTCATCACCATGAGAATCTCCCATTCCACCTCATCATGATGAGAATATCCTGTTCCACCTCATCATAATGAGAATCTCCCGTTCCACCTCATCATGATGAGAATCTCCCGTTCCACCTCATCATGATGAGAATCTCCCGTTCCACCTCATCATGATGAGAATCTCCCGTTCCACCTCATCACCATGAGAATCTCCCGTTCCACCTCATCACCATGAGAATCTCCCGTTCCACCTCATCCCCATGAGAATCTCCCATTCCACCTCATCACCATGAGAATCTCCCGTTCTACCTCATCATGATGAAAATCTCCCGTTCCACCTCATCATGATGAGAATCTCCCGTTCCACCTCATCATGATGAGAATCTCACGTTCTACCTCATCATGATGAGAATCTCCCGTTCCACCTCATCACCATGAGAGTCTCCTGTTCCACCTCATCATGATGAGAATCTCACGTTCTACCGCATCATGATGAGAATCTCCTGTTCCACCTCATCATAATGAGAATCTCCCGTTCCACCTGAAGATGGTGAGAATCTCCCGTTCCACCTCATCACCATGAGAATCTCCCGTTCCACCTCATCATGATGAGAATCTCTCGTTCCACCTCATCACCATGAGAATCTCCCGTTCCACCTCATCATGATGAGAATCTCCCATTCCACCTCATCCCCATGAGAATCTCCCGTTCCACTTCATCATGTTGAGAATCTCCCGTTCCACCTCATCATGATGAGAATCTCTCGTTCCACCTCATCACCATGAGAGTCTCCCGTTCCACCTCATCATGATGAGAATCTCCCGTTCCACCTCATCCCCATGAGAATCTCCCGTTCCACCTCATCATGATGAGAATCTCCCGTTCCACCTCATCATGATGAGAATCTCTCGTTCCACCTCATCACCATGAGAATCTCCCGTTCCACCTCATCATGATGAGAATCTCCCGTTCCACCTCATCCCCATGAGAATCTCCCGTTCCACCGCATCATGATGAGAATCTCCTGTTCCACCTCATCATAATGAGAATCTCCCGTTCCACCTGAAGATGGTGAGAATCTCCCGTTCCACCTCATCACCATGAGAATCTCCCGTTCCACCTCATCATGATGAGAATCTCTCGTTCCACCTCATCACCATGAGAATCTCCCGTTCCACCTCATCACCATGAGAGTCTCCCATTCCACCTCATCATAATGAGAATCTCCCGTTCCACCTCATCATGATGAGAATCTCCCGTTCCACCTCATCACCATGAGAATCTCCCGTTCCACCTCATCACCATGAGAATCTCCCGTTCCACCTCATCATGATGAGAATCTCCCGTTCCACCTCATCCTCATGAGAATCTCCCGTTCCACCTCATCATGATGAGAATCTCCCGTTCCACCTCATTATGATGAGAATCTCCCGTTCCACCTCATCATAATGAGAATCTCCCGTTCCACCTCATCATGATGAGAATCTCCCGTTCCACCTAATCACCATGAGAATCTCCCGTTCCACCTCATCACCATGAGAATCTCCCGTTCCACCTCATCCCCATGAGAATCTCCCGTTCCACCTCATCCCCATGAGAATCTCCCATTCCACCTCATCATGATGAGAATCTCTCGTTCCACCTCATCACCATGAGAGTCTCCCGTTCCACCTCATCACCATGAGAATATCCTGTTCCACCTCATCATGATGACAATCTCCCGTTCCACCTCATCCTCATGAGAATCTCCCGTTCCACCTCATCACCATGAGAATATCCTGTTCCACCTCATCATGATGAGAATCTCCCGTTCCACCTCATCACCATGAGAATCTCCCGTTCCACCTCATCATGATGAGAATCTCTCGTTCCACCTCATCACCATGAGAATCTCCCGTTCCACCTCATCCCCATGAGAATCTCCCGTTCCACCTCATCATGATGAGAATCTCCCATTCCACCTCATCATGATGAGAATCTCCCGTTCCACCTCATCACCATGAGAATATCCTGTTCCACCTCATCATGATGAGAATCTCCCATTCCACCTCATCATGATGAGAATCTCCCGTTCCACCTCATCACCATGAGAATCTCCCGTTCCACCTCATCACCATGAGAGTCTCCCGTTCCACCTCATCACCATGAGAATATCCTGTTCCACCTCATCATGATGACAATCTCCCGTTCCACCTCATCCTCATGAGAATCTCCCGTTCCACCTCATCACCATGAGAATATCCTGTTCCACCTCATCATGATGAGAATCTCCCGTTCCACCTCATCACCATGAGAATCTCCCGTTCCACCTCATCATGATGAGAATCTCTCGTTCCACCTCATCACCATGAGAATCTCCCGTTCCACCTCATCACCATGAGAATCTCCCGTTCCACCTCATCATGATGAGAATCTCCCATTCCACCTCATCATGATGAGAATCTCCCGTTCCACCTCATCACCATGAGAATATCCTGTTCCACCTCATCATGATGAGAATCTCCCGTTCCACCTCATCACCATGAGAATCTCCCGTACCATCTCATCACCATGAGAATCTCCCGTTCCACCTCATCGTGATGAGAATCTCCCGTTCCACCTCATCACCATGAGAATCTCCCGTTCCACCTCATCGTGATGAGAATCTCCCGTTCCACCTCATCACCATGAGAATCTCCCGTTCCACCTCATCGTGATGAGAATCTCCCGTTCCACCTCATCACCATGAGAATCTCCCGTTCCACCACATCCCAAAGCTGCTTTGCTGGATGTAGATCTGGTGACTGTGGAGGCCGGTGGAGGACAGTGAACTCATCGTCATGGTGGAGATGATGTGAGCTTTGTGACATGGTGCATCATCCTGCTGTAAGTTTCCATCAGAAGATGCTACACTGTGCTCAGAAATGGATGGACATGGTCAGCATCAAAAGGATTTTGGCACTGCGTTGCATTTGAGGACGTGGCAGCCATGTTGATGGCCTCACAAATGTAACAAACGGCAGCATGGTAGCACTGAGTGGAATGAGAGAGGTATAAAGACTCTCAATGTGTTTGAAACCTGCGGAAAATGAAAAAGAGAATATGAGAATTTTGCTTTCAGACACACTGTTCCTACTCATTGTGTTGTTTGTGTCATTTTCTCTGTCATCGTCCAGCAGCAGGACACTTCCAGCATCTGATTTCAGGGTGAAACGTTTCCTTAAAGACTGTAGTAGTAAATCTTCTCTATCATAGATGTCATGTACATTGTAATGCCTACATTATAAAGTAAAGATAATAATGTAAACATGCATTTAGCATATGATGCAAAGTTTTTTACTAGGAAACTTAGACTTGGTCTGTTAGTTGCGTTTGCTTTTACTAAAGAGGCCTTTTGGTTTGGGAAGATGAACTCTTTTATGTTGAACCTGAAAAGAACACAGATATGCACATGGGCAACTGTCAAACTCCATACAGCAGAAACCTTCCTGCTAAAATGTGACAGAGCTGATCATCATGCAGCCTCTAATTAATGTCCACAGATGAATTCACAAGCACCTGAGACAGTCCTGATGAAGGAAATGAGGGCCTCTTCCCTGGTTCCACAGTCCGCCTGCACCACATATGAAGCTGGCAGAGGGCTGAAATTCAGGTCAGCACTTTATTAAGTGTAACAGATGCCTTGGTTGCTCTACTCCAGGGTCGGGGAATTGCAAATGTGGTCTGCTCTGACAGAATGGCAGACAGTTATGATAAGAGAGTGGCAGATAAAAATCCATTTAACCTCCATTGGCTGCAGCAGGAAGCCGGCCAGGCTGGTGTTATCCTCTATAGGCAGGCGGTGGGAGAGGACCGTACAGAGGTAACAGGTGGCAGATGCTTGTTTTCCAAGGCCAAGAAGGCGCCATTCTCCAAACTCATCACCTCAATTTCTACATCATTAACCTCACACAACAGCAGAAGTGCACCTAAATGCAGAGAAGACTGTTATATACCTGCCATTTAAATCACAGTAATTTCACTTTGTCTTGGAGCTAAAAGGATATTTATCAAACCATAAAATAAATACAATACATGAAGGATATAGCCATACAAACACAACAATCCTGCTGGAATCTTTCCAGTTGTTCCCTGGATGGGTGAGCACTGAGCTGCAGCTTTAGTTATGTTAATTATTTTCATCTTCTGGGTTGATATTCATGACTAAGAGAATTTTTCAGGCTAACATGAGTACATCAGACAGATCAGTGACTGAAAAAGTAAGTAAGTAAGTAAGTAAAGTAAGTCAATTTTATTTATATATCACCTTTCACAGACAGAAGTCACAAAGTGCTTCACAAAAAAGCAAAATACAAAAATAAAATACATATAAAAAGATACAACAAAAATACTGTATAAAAAAATAGACACAGAAACTGCTGGTCATAACACCCCTAATCTACACAGCTGGGTATGCCTGCCGAAACAAGAAGGTTTTAAGATTGCACTTAAACACATCAACAGACTCAAGCGAACGTAGGGAGGGTGGAAGATCATTCCAGAGCCTCGGTGCAACAACCTGAAAAGATCGGTCTCCTCGGGTCCTAAAACGAGAACGAGGGACCATGAGTAAGTTTTGATCCAACGATCTCAACCTCCGCATGGGGGTATATGGACACAACAAGTCTCTTAAGTAGGAGGGGGCCTGGCTATGCAAGGCTCTAAAAGTGAGCCCCAGGATTTTGAAATTCACACGAGACAGGGAGCCAATGGAGAGTTTTCCAAATTGGCGTGATATGAGCCCTTCGGTTGCATCGAGTCAGCAACCGCGCAGCAGAATTTTGGACCTGCTGCAGACGAGACAACTCTTTTTTGTTTAGACAAGAAAACAAACCGTTACAATAGTCTAAACGAGAAGACACAAAGGCGTGGATAATCATCTCGAGCTCACCTTTGGATACCATTGTTCTAAGTTTAGAGATTTTCCTCAGCTGAAAGAAACAATTTCGAGTGAGCTGCTTTGAGTGATGCTGTAATGACATTTCCTTGTCAAAAATTACTCCAAGATTTCTGAGACTTGACTTACAAGACAAGCTGTGAACACTCAAATACTGTTTGATCCCTGGAATAGCTTCATCGGGGGCGATCACCAACACCTCAGTTTTTTCTGAATTAAGTTGAAGGGAATTTGCGCCGAGCCATTGTTTAATTTGCACTAGACAGTTCATTAAAGAGTTCAATTTCTGAATCTCCGAAGCCTTAAAAGAGCAGTACAGTTGAATGTCATCAGCAAATAAATGGTACGAAACATCATCAAACTCCTGAATAATCTTTCCTAAAGGGAGGACATAGAGCAAAAACAAAATCGGACCCAAAACAGAGCCCTGTGGTACTCCACACAGAAGATCAGCAGAGTCAGATAGAATATGGTTAGCTGAGACACTAGAACTCCTGTCTGATAAATAAGATGAGAACCATGCTAGGACAGAGCCAAACAGTCCGACCAAGTCATGTAGTCTTGTTAGCAAAATCTGATGATCGACAGTATCAAATGCCGAGGAGAGATCTAACAAGACAAGTACCGTGCATTTCCCAGAATCTGCAGACATCATAATGTCACTAGACACTTTCAGCAGTGCAGTTTCCGTTGAATGATGTTTGCGGAAACCAGACTGGAAAGTGTCAAAAATGTCATATTTTTGCAAGAAATGTAGCAGCTGCTCGGAGACCACCTTCTCTAAGATTTTAGACATGAATGGAAGTCACTTCCATTCAGAAAGCAGTTGGAGATGATGTGAGCTTTGTGACATGGTGCATCATCCTGCTGGAAGATGCTACACTGTGCTCAGAAAGGGATGGACATGGTCAGCAGCAGGACTCAGGTAGGCTGTGGAGGTTAAACCAGGTCATGTTCTCCCATGTTCTCCCAATAATCTCCCAAACTCTGTCCGCTCTGCAGAGTCCCTGTCTACTTTTAAGAGCAAGCTGAAGACTCAGCTCTTCAAGGAGCACTTCAACACTTAGTATTGTCACAATCAGCCTTGCTTCCTCCAGCATTGCTGCTTGCCACACCCCTAATCAGTTCACTGCTCTCACCTGCCTCTGCCACCTGTTCACAATCCCCATCAGTTCAGCCTGCGCATATATGCAGCCTCCACCATTCACTCAATGCCAGATTGTCATTGCTCTCATGCCTGACCTTCCAGCACTCCGACCGCAATTGCCTGCCCGTTACCGACCTGATCTGTCCCCGACTTCCGCTTCCTGCCTTGCCCTTGGAGCCTGCTCCCCAGTGGTTACTGGGTTTCTGTCCTGGAGGACCCCCAACCGTGAGTTGTGGATCTTCACTCACCTTGTTATGCTAGGTGTCCACTCTGTCGGCCCAGAGGAAAGTTACTCTGCCCTGCTCTGCTCTACTCATTGGGAACCAGAGTTCAATTCCAGCACCGAACCTCACCAAGTGGCTGAAATAAAAACTGTTAATCTGCCCAGATCTCTTGTGCTGCTTTTGGGTCCTTTCTCCGATCATTTCAAGTATAGCTATATTTGTTGGAAAGTTGCTTAGCCCAGTTCTTTGCCACAAACCTTATGGTATTAATTCTTTGTATTTTAACATAGGTGGTATTATGGGGTGGGAAGGGAGTAAACAAAAAAACAAAACAACAAAAAAAAAGCCTGTAGCAATTCATGCAAGGATCTGCGTCCAACTGTACAGTCCACTGGCACCTTCCTACGATGTCCTATACTTTCCTGCTTGTGTTGTTCTCACTCATATGTAAGTCGCTTTGGATAAAAGCATCTGCTAAATGACTGTAGAATAGAATAGAATAGAATGTTGGTACTAGAACCTGATTTCCACCAAAAAAGATGTGGGTCAAGGAAGGATTGGACTTTAATATCTGAATTGGCTCGTCCTGCTTTAAGATCATCCATCCGTTGGGCAGCTAAGCCAACCAATCCAACCCAAAAAATCCTGTGACAAAAAAACTGTTTTACAAGACATCAAAAATAGATGTGGATCCCAGCAACATTCTGGATACGAACATCCACAACAGGAACAACATTTTGAATACCAGCACCCACAACAAAAACAATATTCTAGATACCAACATCTAGAACAGGAACAACATTCTGGATTCCATCATCCAGACCAGTAAACACATTTTAGATACTACCATCCAGAACAGTAACAACACTCTGGATACTACGATGCAAAACAGGAACCACATTTTATCACTGCAAGAGAATAAGCATGCAATGAACCACAATGTTGCCAAGACACTTAAGATTTATTATCGGATCCAGAATCTGATCGTGGCTCAATATAAGATGGATGTAGTTTTTTTCACATCAGCTGGAAATGAGACGGTGGCTGGAGGTCTGACCTCAATGGAGTTTTCAAGTTGATTAAATCACTGTTTCCAAAGGTGTTTTAAAGCCCTGTTCCACGTAAGGGATAGTGCCTGACATGGTGTCCATTATCAGAAATTAATGGACGACGTAGAGAAGTGAATCGTCCGACACGAAGCATTTTTCTCAACTTCTTCTTTTTCAGGTGTTTTTTAATTGGCAGTTTCTGCATCGTCTCATTACTGGTCCTTTCCTTCTTCTTTGGTTTGTTCATTTCTCTAGGTATGTCTAGCTGTACAACACTGCCCCTGCTTGTTTTCGGCGGTATTGCTCTTTTATCTGTGTCAAGTGAAGGATAGCTAAGGTCCTTGAAAATGGACCAAACTACATACGTAGCCAAAGCAGGAGATGGAGAAAAAAATTCTGCGTCCAGCAGAAATGGACCATCACACCAGCAGCAGCAACCTAAAGCGCTGATCCAGAGCAGGATGGATTCAACCTTTCATGATGCATCCGGCAAATCCTGAGCTGGCTGTCAGAATGTGGAACTGATGAATACTTCTTCTTTATGTTTTTTTACATTTTTCCGACTCAACTGATGACAGACTTTTTGGTCAAACAGAGTGATATTTTGTCCCATTCACGTCTGCCGGGCTCCTGCACGTCCTGTTGCTCAGTATTCATGTGACTGGCTGGAGCTGCCAGATGTGTCATTGGATTCCTGTGCTGAGCAATTGACTGCTGTTTGGATTCATAAGCAGGGCGATTGACTGCAGCTTGGATTCATAAGCTGCATGATTGACTGTGGTTGGCACAATAGCTGCCAGCAGTGCAAGTGGTGTCTGACAAACGACAGGGTTGAGTTGGCGGCGAGGGAAATTACCTCGGCTCTCTACAAAGCCAACCGGCAATCGTCCCACATCTTTGTGTCTTTCTCACTGCCTTTTTACTGCCACACTCAATCACTGCCAAACAGATAATACAGACAAAACTCCAGCAGAGGGGCTTGTGAGGAAATGTGCATATGAGCATGGAGTTATTACACTCATCAGTTCTACAGCGACACAGCCTGAGACACCTCACATTTGCACTACAGGCAAAATAGCCTATCTGGTGCCTATATACAGGACAATCAAGACACCTAAATCATTATGAACAGCCATAAACTACTCACTGTACCAAGAAGCATGCCACTGAATATGACTAAATTAATGTGACAGCTCAATATTAAGAAAAAAATTATCATGGAGTGCCATTCTCTGCTTTCATTCTAACCTAATTGTCTTGAGGAAACCCAATAGCTGAGTGCTGACTGCTTAAGTCAATTTATATTATGTTTTAATTGACTGTACAGCAGTCAGGTGGCAGCCATTGTGCAGAGAGAGAGAGCAGAAAACACCACTTTATGTTGCATTAACGTCAATTAATTTGTCCTCAGCGAGGGGATGCACCTCTTCATTGCTTCTTCTCCGTCCCAGTAATTATTTTCATGCACTTGTGCAGTATATATCTACAAATACAGTTTAGTAATGGGGAAGCAGCGAGGAGCGAGGAGCGAGGAGTCTCAAGCGAGGAGCGAGGAGCGAGGAGGTGCCCCTATCTGGGAGACACTTTCACTCCAGTTAATGGCTTTTGTTTTGTGAAGCTGAACCCAGTGTGGACCACGACGTTGGCTCCAGTCGGGGGGGGTAAATACAGGACAGCTGGTTATCCGGGGATTCCAACAGAACTTTCACATTCTGTTTCAGCAAAATGGTTCTGATCAGAGAATCGGAGGCGAGCAGCTGACTGATCAGCTTCATTAGTTAGAAATACATATTCGTGCATGTGACTAACACAGCTGATCAATGGACCCCTGTCTCAGACATAATCCTCATCTTCATCCACCTGATCTTCCTCATCTTCATCCACCTGATCTTCCTCATCTTCATCCACCTGATCTTCCTCATCTTCATCCACCTGATCTTCCTCATCTTCATCCCTGGGTACTGAAACATGATCCACTGTTATTCTGAAGTCGATCAGATGTGTAAAATGTTGAGCTGAATAAAAATAGTTATAATCAATAAACATCAGGTAAAAATACAGAACGTTTGTAAAACCAGCTGAGATAAACTGTAGATATGAACATTGAGATGAGACATTTTCTTTAAACCTTTCACGTTTTGGTCTGTTTCTGACATCCAAAGTTCTCAGTCAGTTTACCAGACAAAGTGTTGATGGAGATGGTTTTAAATGTGAAGACGAGTCATTCATCTGCAGATGACAGAAAGTAATGAAGCGTCCGTTACATGAGCCTGCAAACAAACTGACGAGTGATTTCATCTGGGCGGTGAAACACGGAGACTTTTTAATGATGTTCCTCTGAGCCCTGCTCATTAAAAGAGTCAGTCGCAGCAAACTAAGCATGACCATAAACCCACAGCGCACCGTAGGGAACTTAACTGTTGCTCTTCCTGCTGCCTAAAATCATGTCACATGATCCAGAAGAACATAATTGATCATGCAGAGTTTGTTTTTTAGTCTGCTTAGCAAAGTGATGGACACTGGTCCAGAAGAACTGGCGTCTGTGTGTTTGGTGTGTCTCCTTCTGTAGAGGCGTGGCTTCCAGCTGCTGATCGATGGCTCATGCAGATCAGCTGTGACTGCTAGGGTTGCCACCTTTCACAAATTAAATAAGGGACGCCCACCCCTGCCCCAGTCCATCGCATCGCATCGCATCGCTTCGCATCGCATCGCATCGCATCGCATCGCATCGCATCGCATCGCATCGCTTCGCATCGCTTCGCATCGCTTCGCATCGCATCGCAGCGCTTCGCATCGCATCGCATCGCATCGCAGCGCTTTGCTTCGCATCGCATCGGATTGCATCGCATTGCTTCGCATCGCATCGGATTGCATCGCATTGCTTCGCATCGAATCGCATTGCTTCGCATCGCATCGGATTGCATCGCATCGCATCGCATCGCATCGGATTGCATCGCATCGCATCGCATCGCATCGCATCGCATCGCATCGCATTGCTTCGCATCGAATCGCATTGCTTCGCATCGCATCGGATTGCATCGCATTGCTTCGCATCGAATCGCATTGCTTCGCATCGCATCGGATTGCATCGCATCGCATCGCATCGCATCGGATTGCATCGCATCGCATCGCATCGCATCGCATCGCATCGCATCGCATCGCATTGCTTCGCATCGAATCGCATTGCTTCGCATCGCATCGGATTGCATCGCATCGCATCGGATTGCATCGCATTGCATCGCATTGCTTCGCATCGCATCGGATTGCATCGCATTGCTTCGCATCGAATCGCATTGCTTCGCATCGCATCGGATTGCATCGCATCGCATCGCATCGCATCGCAGCGCTTCGCATCGCATCGCAGCGCTTCGCTTTGCATCGCTTCGCTTTGCATCGCTTCGCTTTGCTTCGCTTCGCTTCGCATCGCTTCGCTTCGCATCGCTTCGCTTCGCATCGCTTCGCTTCGCTTCGCATCGCTTTGCATCACATCGCATCGCTTCGCTTCGCTTTGCATCGCTTCGCTTTGCATCGCATCGCTTCGCTTGGCATCGCATCGCATCGCTTCGCATCGCATCGCTTCGCATCGCTTCGCTTTGCATCGCTTCGCTTTGCATCGCTTCCCATCGCATCGCTTCGCTTTGCATCGCTTCGCATCGCATCGCTTCGCTTCGCTTTGCATCGCTTCGCTTTGCATCGCATCGCTTCGCTTCGCTTCGCTTTGCATCGCTTCCCATCGCATCGCTTCGCTTTGCATCGCTTCGCTTTGCATCGCTTCGCTTTGCATCGCTTCGCTTTGCATCGCTTCGCTTTGCATCGCTTCGCTTTGCATCGCTTCGCTTTGCATCGCTTCCCATCGCATCGCATCGCTTCGCTTCGCTTTGCATCGCTTCCCATCGCATCGCTTCGCTTTGCATCGCATCGCATCGCATCGCATCGCTTCGCTTCGCATCGCTTCGCTTCGCATCGCTTCGCTTCGCTTTGCATCGCTTTGCTTTGCATCGCTTCGCTTTGCATCGCATCGCTTCGCTTTGCATCGCATCGCTTCGCTTCGCATCGCTTCGCTTCGCTTCGCATCGCATCGCATCGCTTCGCTTCGCATCGCTTCGCATCGCTTCGCTTCGCATCGCTTCGCTTCGCTTCGCATCGCATCGCTTCGCTTCGCTTTGCATCGCTTTGCATCGCTTCGCTTTGCATCGCTTCGCTTTGCATCGCTTCGCTTCGCTTTGCATCGCTTCGCTTTGCATCGCTTCGCTTTGCATCGCTTCGCTTTGCATCGCTTCGCTTCGCTTTACATCGCTTCGCTTCGCTTCGCATCGCTTCGCTTCGCATCGCTTCGCTTTGCATCGCTTTGCTTCGCTTTGCTTCGCTTTGCATCGCTTCGCTTTGCATCGCTTCGCTTTGCATCGCTTCGCTTCGCTTTGCATCGCTTCGCTTTGCATCGCTTCGCTTTGCATCGCTTCGCTTTGCATCGCTTCGCTTCGCTTTACATCGCTTCGCTTCGCTTCGCATCGCTTCGCTTCGCATCGCTTCGCTTTGCATCGCTTTGCTTCGCTTTGCTTCGCTTTGCATCGCTTCGCTTCGCATCGCTTCGCTTCGCATCGCTTCGCTTCGCATCGCATCGCATCGCATCGCATCACATCGCATCGCATCGCTTCGCATCGCTTCGCATCGCATCGCTTCGCATCGCATCGCTTCGCTTCGCATCGCATCGCATCGCATCGCATCGCATCGCATCGCTTCGCATCGCATCGCATCGCATCGCTTCGCATCGCATCGCTTCGCATCGCATCGCTTCGCTTCGCATCGCATCGCTTCGCTTCGCATCGCTTCGCTTCGCATCGCTTCGCATCGATGGATGGATGGGTGGATAAACACTGGCTGGAAGTTAAGGGTTTTCTTCATACCTTCAGTGAGGAAAGAGTTCAGATTGAGTCGGAACGGCTGATGTTCCAGCTGTTAGAGCGTAATAACTATGATTGTTTGTTGGTGGTTTTGTTGTCTCCCACAGCAGCCTGTCTTCCTGTCAATAACCCATCAACACTCTGATGTTCAGATGCTGCAAGACGTGGGACTTCAGAAGTGCTGTTTTCATGATAAATCGTGATCTTTTCTTGGAAATGTGATGCTGCACATCCACAGCATGTGACCCATCGTCTCCGGTTGCAAAGACAGGAACAAATCACATCCAGACAAAAACTTTTTCCACAAGTTGTAATTTAATAATAACAACGAAAGATGAATTCATTCGTAGGTTTTAATATTTGCACAGAGGAAACGTTTGATGCTCCATGCGAGTGGTCGTGTTCTCATCATAATGTCATTAATAACAGAATATTCCAAATGCAGGTGGGGGCAGAAGACCATTGCAGCTCCTCCTCCTCCAACAGTAGGACAGACAGAAACCATACATAGCTGGAGAACATGTAAATTAAACGCAGAAACATACATGAAGTGTGTACATTAATAAATTCTTTTGGCTTTTACTGAGTGTTTGTGGTGTACTGGGAACCTTACTGGTTTCCAGTCTTACAACATTAGTTCTTTATGCATTGGATGCAGCAGCCTGTCTCTGAAGGAGCTCCGCAGGGTCCTTATATTACACATTATAACACAAATATTACACATGTATTACACATATACAACATTCCTCCCCAGCTGTCTGCGGTCTGCTTTGATCAATGAAACCACATGTAATACACTTACTTCTGAGCCCTTAATCTCCTCATTATCTCTAGAAAATTACTCACGATTTCGATATAACGATTAAAAACAGAGTAAGCGTCGGGCATGGGTGCTCTGGGCTTCGGTACATAATGAAAATGTGCCTCTTGTGCTTGTTGCTTCCTTCTGGGTTAACATTCCCTGCTCATTCAGCAGCTCTGCAACCCTTTATTTCACCTCCCTGTGAACACATAAAGAAAATACTCAACCTTCCTCACACCAACGCTTGTATTCAGATCTGACAAACACAGCGTGAGCTTTGTGGTTGAGCAGAAGCAGAAGGATGATGTCCAGCGTTCCTTCCTTTAAGACCTGGACCACCATGACCATTTTAAATGCACTCATGAGGGGTGACCCTGTAATTCACATTGCTGCACTTTGGTAGAGACAGCAGTTGTAGTGAAGCCACGGTTCATGTGGAGCATTATTATCATCTCTGGGACAAGCATAAGCCGACCTACGATGATGCTAAACGCTTTCTGCAGGAAACAGCAAGGCTTTGCTGACTGCAGACATTCAACAAGTGAGCTGAAAGCCCACTTTACGCTCAAAGCCCAAGTAAGAGAAGAAGTGTCCTTGTAAACAGATGCGTAGAGGATGAGTCACTGAACAAGGATCAGAAAACCTCTCAGACTCCCACCACTTCCCAAGTAATGAATGTGGAATTTAAAAGCTGCTCTCCGCAGTTTGGTCTGATGGCTCTCAGCATCACCACATCCCCATCTGCTGGCAGACGCCTTCAAATCTGCATTTTTCTACCTGCTCTCGGCCGTTACCTGGACATTTTCCCAGTTTGGGTCAGACAGACTCATTCTCCTGCATCCTGGTGATGGTTATCGGTTTACACATCGCTGCTTCTCCTCCATAACCCACAACAGGCTGCTAAAGGATCATCTCTGGTAAACCAATAATGGCATTAGATGCAGCTCGACCACCTCGGCCCTGAAGTAAGATCACAAGATAAAAAGTGAAAAATGGACAATAAAAACAGTAAGAAAAATATGATCAGAATAACAAGTAATCATAATAAACCCTCCAAACATCCGACTGACAGGATGTGAGGACGCCATGACGACGCCATGACGACGCCATGAAGACGCCATGACGACGCCATGACGACGCCATGACGACACCATGACGACGCCATGACGACGCCATGAAGACGCCATGAAGACGCCATGAAGACGCCATGAAGACGCAATGAAGACGCCATGAAGACGCCATGAAGACGCCATGATGATGCCATGAAGACGCCATGAAGACGCCATGATGATGCCATGAAGACGCCATGATGATGCCATGAAGACGCCATGATGATGCCATGAAGACGCCATGATGATGCCATGAAGACGCCATGAAGACGCCATGAAGACGCCATGATGATGCCATGAAGACACCATGATGATGCCATGAAGACACCATGATGATGCCATGAAGACGCCATGATGATGCCATGAAGACGCCATGAAGACGCCATGAAGACGCCATGATGACGCCATGAAGACACCATGAAGACGCCATGACGACGCCATGACGACGCCATGAAGACACCATGAAGACGCCATGATTTCATGGCGTCTTCGTGAAGCAGCGCCTCATGTAAACACCACAAGCGGCTTTCAGACCCTGATGGCGTCTGAAACAGTCTGCAGGATGTTGGACTGAATCGTTCCTGTTGCGACGGCGGTCTGAAAGCGCTCGACGCCTCTCTCCAGGATGAGCCTGAAGCCCCGGCAGCCATGGTGCGCACGCTGTGATGCAACACGTGCTGCAATCAGCAGGCTTTGCAGGGATGTTAACCTCTTCCTCCCCAGCCTGCCTTTAGTGTGCTCTCATTCAGAAGATTTAACATGTAGACGTCTCAAGGCTTTTCCTGTTCCTCGGTTGATGTTCCGAACATCCACACAGGAAGCCTGGAGGTCAGACCGATAGAAACATATTGATCTGCAGCCGTGGATCAATAATACACAGGAAGGAGATACAGTTCCAATCAATCCCATCAGCACACGTTACACTGCAAACACGCATGACAGAGTACAGTCTGTTAGTTAGTTAGTTAGTTAGTTAGTTAGTACACAGATGTATAAGCACGTGGCAGCGTGTTTATAAATACTACAGAGAGTCTGTAGATGACGTTCTACACGGTACATGATGGATGTGTAAAGTATGAGGAGCATTTTTCTGGAATTATTCCACAGTTTTGAATCCAGTTTGTCTCAGATTGTTGTTGCAACTTTTTACAGATGTGTTTCTGCGTCACATTCATATTTCCCATAAATTAATAAAATCTCATGCTGTTTATGTCCTGCAGGGAATAAAATGTGGTTTGGATTGATAAAACTGCACGTCGCTCAGCATTTTGCACTTCGGTTCGGGTGTCATACCGCACCTCAGCCACCCAGCGAGCCTTCTTAAACTCGCTCTGCTTCCTCAACTTCCCGTTTCTCTTGTTTTCTCCACCATCTTCTAATCAGTTTGCTGTCTTTTTTTCTGGCCTTGCTGACATCTGTCCTTATCTCTCCGTTAGGGATGTTTCATTTTGGCTTTTTTACGGATTTTGTCCAACTCGTGATATCAGTGATTTCTGATATTTTTGGAGCAAGTTGTGCCAAACAAACAAAAATATCTGGAAAACTATTCATGACGTCTCTTAAATGTTGTCATTTGAGTTAGAGGAGAGGAAGCTGATGAGTTTCATATATAATATGTGCATGTTGTGTAAAAGTTGTGTCATTAAACAATCACTACCAATACCGATCATTTCTGACATTGCATTTTAATGTTGATAACATCTGGTATACTTTCCATACCTCACCCCCATCTTTTTTCCATTTTCTCCTCCTTTTCCTTGTCCTTCTTTTTCCATTTCTTCCTTCCCTCTGCTGCCTCTGAACCTCTGCTGTTCCTCGCTCATTCAGTTTCTCCCACTTTGATTTTTCTTTCCAGCCCTGCTCTCCCTTCAGGTTCCGTTTGGGGGGGGTCCATACGCTGGTCTCCTGAAGATCCCGGCCCCATCCCAGACCTGAGACGTCCGCTCCACATCCTGCTTCCTCCTACCTCAGTAATCGCTTTAAGCCCCTCTCGTTCCATTCGGCACATCTGTGCTCAGCGTTAGGAAGTGTGAAACATAAAAGCTGCTTATTGCTGCACAGCTGCAACAGCAGCAAGTCTGAAGGTCAAGATGAACTTTCATTTAACAAGTAGACAAAGAGTTGAGTGTTTATGCTCGACTGATTATTCATGCTTCCATGTGCACAAATGGTTTGTTTGATAAAAACAGCAGCTACATTTAGTGGTGTTATCTTTGTCCTAGTCGCCTTCAGCATTACAGCCATAATGCAATAATATTAATATTGCAACAATGCTACTTCCAGAGCACCCCGCTCCTCTTAAAGTCCTAACCCCACAGCGGTGAACGTTCCCCTGATTCCCTCTGAACTTTCACATGTGTGCATCCTTCACCTGCTTGTCTGCTCTGAGGAGCTTCCAAGTGATTTGTAACCCTCAGCGATGGCACAGGAGACTCACTTTTCACTCAGTATGTCTGACAGCGAATGATCGGCTGGGTTTTATCAGTCGGAATAACAGCAGCTTTACTGAAATTTTCATGCATGCAGGAAACATCCTTTTTATGTTTTTAATGGAAATTTGCTCTTCAAATAAAAGCAAATAAAGCAGAAAAAGCCACAGTTGATGCTGCTGTGAATATGTGATCCCCAGGATGATTATATGTGGGGTTAAGTCAAAATAAGTTAGAACAAAATCAGCAAACATGTATTTACTTGCTGGAGCTTTAAGTGAAAGGTTGTAGTTCATGCTTTACATGCAGAACGCCCCACAGCAGCAGCGACAGCGAGTGGCCGTGTTCGCATGATGCGTCATGGCTCTCTGAGAGCCTGTTAAATTAAACCAGCAGCACCTTCGGAGAGTGAATGGGTAATACCCCACGCTCTCTGATAAGTGGCCCGATGAGGAGCTCTGTGAAGCCAACGCTGTTGCTTCACAATAAGATGCATTTTTAATCAGCAGCAGTGTGTTTGAATGCTCTGCAGAAAATGCTGCTGTCACTTCCCATCCTGCATTATCCCATCCCACTCTCCCAGTCCACCTCGCACACAACACTGCCAAACAGACTCCTGAATAATGAAGGCAGGTTAGCATTTTAATGGAGAGTGTGTGTCTGCTTGTGAAGGTGTCTACCTCTGTATTTAGTGGACCAGAAATACAAGATAAAAATACATCAGAGTGGAGAAGGGTGGACAGTTCAATGAGTGCTGATGTTGTGTAAAGACGACAGGATGAATAATGACATCTTCAGAAGGATTTTCTCCCCGTAGTGTTTGTACAACTTCAGGCTCATCTCAATCCTCCTGATTCTGCATAAAATAACTGAAAAGCTGCTTTTACATTCTTGGTGCTTAAAAATGGTCTCAGTCAATCACGGCTTGGACCTCACCACAGCCCTGAAGCTGTCCTCATCAGAGCCTTGAACGACAAATATGTCCACAGGCTTCCTGGCAGATGTTCTCTTTTGGTTCTGGCAGACCAGGGATCCTCAATCTTGGTCCTCAAAGGCCAGGTCCTGCAAGTTTCCCTGTTGCAACAGACTCAGTCTTCAACTTGAAGTGAAGCTCTGCACATGTCAGCCAGTGGCGCTCCGATCTGAGCCTGGTTTGTTACAGCAGGGAAACCACTAAAACCTGCAGGTCCCTGGCCCTCTAGGACCAGGATTGAGAATTCCTGTGGTAGATTGGGTTGCCAGTTTTTACACAGTCTACCAGAACACCTTAAAAGACCAACTGGAAAATGGGGTTACAATCTCTGGTCCAAGTCTGAACTGGTTTCATTCTTACTTGAAGAACTGTAACTACTAATCAACTAAAGATGACAGGTGGACCCTGTTGGGCCCCTGTTGTTCATCATGGGTGGAGTTCCTCAAAGCTTCATGTTGGGCCCCTTCAGCCGAACAAAGATATATCTGAAATTATTGTGTTTGAAATCAAATATTAGCATCCAGCATCTCCCGTGCCTCTGTCTAGAGTAGAACAGGGTAGGAAAAGTTGTAGATGGACAAACGTCCTACTTAGGCAGAAGATGGCAGATGGACAAAACTGAGCTTCAACCAAAGATTCCTAAAAAGAAACATCTTTAACAAAAATATAAACTTGTCATGTAACACAAACTCTTCAGACTCAACAAAACAGAGTGTTAAACTACTTTTTAGAGATGTGACACCGCCATCAGATTTACAATCTGTTCATATTTTCCACCAAAAGATAAAATGTCTCAGCATTTTTATTTTATGTATCTTCTACTGGGGATAAAATATGGGTTCAACTGATTCGCAAGTCAACTACTTCTGTTTTTATTTACATTTACTGGCACACTGACAGTGACCTAATGGTTCTGGTGTGCAGGCGTAAAGCGTGACCTGGGTAGCCGATGCAGTGATCCAACCTCATATTATCAACAAGACAGACATCACTATGTTGTTGAGCAAAAACCAAAACTAAAAGTCAGCATGACTGTGTGCAAAATTGCATCCTCTCTGTGATCCAGCAGCTTGTAGAAGCTGCTTTAGCAGCAGTCATTTAAACATGACCAGCCTTTTGCCGCACCGAGGGCCAGTTTTAGTTCACTCTTCTCTACAACTGAGACCTGGAAGGAGAAAGATAATAGTTTCATACTAGCCCGGCAGCCATTTTTGTGATGAGCAGCTGAGCATCTGCCAATGTACTCACAACAAGTCAGTACCAGGTTAATATGTCAGATGGTCCAGTAGCAACTCTGGAAACCATGGCAGTTGGTGCATTCATTTTAATCAGCAATGCTGCATTTGTTTGAGCATTATTTGCAAAATTGGATGAAACAAACCAAAGTGTCTCATTAGGACACAGCAGACAGGGCTCAGATTCGCTCAGATACGCTGCTTCTTGGCTTGATTCGCTCTCCACTAATGTTAGCCAACATTAAATCAATAAGCGATGGATTGTAATGGCTTGAATCTATTATCCATGGAAGGCCAAAGGAAAAAAGTCCTCAGCTCAATATACAACCACTGTGTGCATTCCTTCCCAAAAACAAAACATGGGGTGTTCTGAGCTTGATTAATCATGTATTAAATTGGAATTATTTAAGCTAATGGCCCATTACTGGCATCCTGACACACTGCTTACTCTCTCCTCACTTTCTCTGTCTGGTCCTCTTGGTGATGGACAGGGAAGCAGCCAAAAGCCATTAGAACACAGATACAACAGAAGAAGTCCAGGAAAGACAGGAGAAGTTCACAAAATGTTTGTTTTCTCTTTCAGTTCTTACAGCGAGTTTACTGTTGGGTCTGAATCAATACTAATTACATGAACCAAAAAACATCATATTAAAACAGAGCAATGGTTAAAGTACATCACCCAGAGTTAAATAATTTCTGTCTCCAGTGAAAGATGTGTCCAACTAAGCAGAAAGGGATCTGATGTCTGTAAATCTAAAACCACAGTTATAACAGATCTGGTCCTGCAGACCAGCTGGGACCAAAAACACATCCAATTTGCACAACAGTAACAGCAGAGAAAGGACATTACTGGGTCACAGTGGATGTGTAACATCTGCCATTATTTAAAGTGGACAGTGATGGAGAAGCTATCCAGTCAGTCCAGACCTCTTCCTGACTGCAGGAACCAGACAGGCTGGAGGAGGACCAGGTCTCAGTGTGGTCCAGAGTCCAGACCTCTTCCTGACTGCAGGAACCAGACAGGCTGGAGGAGGACCAGGTCTCAGTGTGGTCCAGAGTCCAGACCTCTTCCTGACTGCAGGAACCAGACAGGCTGGAGGAGGACCAGGTCTCAGCGTGGTCCAGAGTCCAGACCTGATCCTGACTGCAGGAACCAGACAGGCTGGAGGAGGACCGGGTCTCAGCGTGGTCCAGAGTCCAGACCTCTTCCTGACTGCAGGAACCAGACAGGCTGGAGGAGGACCAGGTCTCAGTGTGGTCCAGAGTCCAGACCTCTTCCTGACTGCAGGAACCAGACAGGCTGGAGGAGGACCGGGTCTCAGCGTGGTCCAGAGTCCAGACCTGATCCGGACTGCAGGAACCAGACAGGCTGGAGGAGTACCAGGTCTCAGTGTGGTCCAGAGTCCTGACCTGATCCTGACTGCAGGAACCAGACAGGCTGGAGGAGGACCAGGTCTCAGTGTGGTCCAGAGTCCTGACCTGATCCGGACTGCAGGAACCAGACAGGCTGGAGGAGGACCAGGTCTCAGTGTGGTCCAGAGTCCTGACCTGATCCTGACTGCAGGAACCAGACAGGCTGGAGGAGTACCAGGTCTCAGCGTGGTCCAGAGTCCTGACCTGATCCTGACTGCAGGAACCAGACAGGCTGGAGGAGGACCAGGTCTCAGTGTGGTCCAGAGTCCTGACCTGATCCTGACTGCAGGAACCAGACAGGCTGGAGGAGTACCAGGTCTCAGTGTGGTCCAGAGTCCAGACCTCTTCCTGACTGCAGGAACCAGACAGGCTGGAGGAGTACCAGGTCTCAGTGTGGTCCAGAGTCCTGACCTCTTCCTGACTGCAGGAACCAGACAGGCTGGAGGAGGACCGGGTCTCAGTGTGGTCCAGAGTCCAGACCTGATCCTGACTGCAGGAACCAGACAGGCTGGAGGAGGACCAGGTCTCAGTGTGGTCCAGTCAGAGTCACTTTAAGACAAGCCAGAAATCATCTGGTCTTCAAATTCACAGAGCCAGATCTACTAAAGGTTTGCATGTACTTTAATGTGTGCAAACTAATTGCACCAGCAAATAATGAATGAACTAACAGCGGCCTGAGCCATGCATCATTCAACAGTGCAAAATAGCACATCCGCCATCCGCATCCAGTTAGTATATCTGCCACAATGAATATGCAATATGAAGCATTCACACGCTATTCTGATTGTTTGAAGGAGAAAATGTAAATATAATAATTTAGCAGCAGCAATGTGATCTATCAGACCTGAGATCAATGTTGCTGATAGAAACTGTGTCTATAATACATTTCAAAAGGATGTGCAAACATTCTGTGTGCGTAAATGTGCACGTGGCTGCTGTTATTGTCACTAGAAGGAGACAGAAATGTTTTTCAACCTCATGTGAACATTTGTGGGATGAACGAGGAAACATCACCAGAACATGTGGGTTATCTTGCCTTTTGGAGTTGTTGGAGGAACTCAGGATGGATGTGGAGAGGAGTCACACATACCTGCTAATGACAGATGTTGTGTGTCACAGCTGGGATCCTCCAGATGTGCTGTCCAAGTCCTAAAAGTCATGTGTCGCCAGATGGTCACAGTTATTCCACTCTGCAGTCATTAACTGAGAAAAAACATGTTTTTATCTGTATCTGGATTTCTTAGAGTAACAGGAGCAAATGACTGCAACCATGTGTAAAATATCTCTGTTCAGTGCATGATGCTTTTATTTTGAAAAGCAGGCTTCTGTTCTCCGAGCTGTGAGCTGGTGAGTTTTCACACGACTGGTTTGTAGGCAGGTCAGTTTATGAAATCCTTAATTAGAAACAAGAGGCTGTGTCATATTCATCATGTTTTCTTTCTTTAAGGTGACAGTACGTCCACCATACACCCCCACCTGGTTTATTATATGCTGATTTTTATTTCTTCACCTTCTAATGTCTTTATATATCTTTTTACCTCATCCCCTGTTCACATCCTTTACCAAGAGCTTTAACTTTGTCATCAATTTGCTTCCGTACATGTCAGATTTATCTGTTGAGGTCATGTTTTCTCTCCAAACTCGCCATGCTGCAAACCACTAAACATGCAAAACCCTAAATATGAAGTCTGCAGCAAGTTTGCAGCTGCTGCCCATTTACACAATCATTCCTGGGAAATCACCCGCAAACCGTGGCTCAGCCCCACATGCACACTTCAAGACTGCAGTAAAGTAAAGTACCACTTGCAAATTGGGATGCTGGTGGATGCGGCCTATAGTGGCTAAAGGAAATAATTCAAGGAAAAGAGAAGAAATTATGAGTTTTTGAAGTGAAGAGCGTAGACTGTGTCCTTACAGAAGTGATCAGATGACAAATATACCTGATCCAGATCCATACTGAAGTCAGAAAATTGTCATTTTAAGTGTTTTGGTGGCTGTTTTTTTGTTTTTGTTTTTGTTTTTTTTAACTAAACTTTATTAAATATTATATTTACCAGTTAGAATTTTCTGAAATTTTAGGAAATTGTGTAAAATTTTGGACACATTTTCCCATTGGTTTTAATGGGAAAGTGTGTCTGGACTTTGGACTGGTAGTGTATGTATGAAACATAGGGCTACTGCAGCCACTAAAAACCTCTCTGAACCGATCTGTGTTTTATGTGAGGTAAACAGGATGTTAGCACGAGTTTTTTATGCTAATGTGGACGGCGCTCCTGTGCTGTCACTTTGTGTTATTGGACACAGCTCATTTGTCTCTACCTGTGTAGCTAACTCTCTGTGGTCTCTGTTAGCATTATAATTGCTACTAGCTGCCAGTTCTCAATGGAATATGTGTCATGTTCGTCATTAGCCAGTGCTGATAGATGTCTTTGAAAAGTGACACTTGAAAAGGGAATGTAATGAAAGGATGCATGTTGCATACAAATGGATATAGAAATCAGAAATTGCTCCTGAACTCATCCCAGCAGGACTTAGTTTTACCATCTGTTATGTCTTTGTTTCTTTCTTAAATGTGTTTTCTTTAATGTTTTCTGTAACTGATGGCACAGGGGTCCTTCACAGGGGTTTAAACCACATCTGCATGTGAGAGTTCAGTGCTGCCCCAGATGAATTATGACCACTAAAAATCATGTTTTTATGTTTGTTTGTGCACAGACATGAACAGAAAGAAATAACATCACAACTGATAAAAGTGGTAAAAAAAAGCTGGACGGGATTGGCTCTGGAGCTGCACATCCAGAAGAGCTGAACTCATTATCTGTCTGATCTGGTAAATCTGGAAACTTCTCGGCTTACTATGTGTGTCTAGCTGTTCTTATTATCTGCTTTTGGCTGCTGATTGCTCAGACTGCCAGTCCCAGGCAAAGGTAGGAATAAAACATCAATGGACAATTTGGTTTAGCTGTAGGTGGCAGAAACACATCATGACTCATCTTACATATTCTCAGGTGTGGGAGGGAGGGGGATGGTTGGGATTGAGTCGGGTAGGGTCCATGGGTGGAGGGATCCTCCCTCTGGCTCTGTCTCCTCCCGTCGGCGGCAGTCTTGGCGTTGCTGGTGGCATGGACCTGGATGGATGTCTGGGTGGGAACCGGGGACTCTCCGGCCCCTGGAGTGTTGGCGCTGGGCCGCCGGGGATGGGGGGACAACCGGGGTGCTGCCTCCTGCTCCACTTGGCGGGCCGAGGCTTGCCCTTCTGCCCTGGGGCTGTCCCGGTGAGGTGGGGGCACCTACTGCGGCCAGCTGAGGAGTTGGGAGGAGTCCTTCTCCCCTGGTTGTGCCCCTCCCCATGCCCCCCTCCTCTTCTGCCACCCGACATCATACATACAGCATATAGGGCACGGTGGGGGGGTGAAGTCGGTGGTCCCGGGAACCCTAAGGGGCATTTTCCGATGGACCCCGGTGACCACCTGCCCCACTAAATTTTAATTGCAACATAGACGGCAATATACATTTAGGGTTTTGAGGGGACAGGCGCCTTGGCCATGGGGGGGGGGGGGGGGGGGGGGGGGACAGGAGCTACAGCGGTGGCCCTTGCCCATCCCCTCCCATCGGGGTCTTTCTCCCCTCGATTTTACTCACAACTTAGACACTATTACATTTACACAAGCAGCACACACACTTAACACACACACACACTCACATAAACAAGGGAATGCTGGGGAGGGGGGGTCTGGCTGTCTGGCAGCAGCTGGTCCCACCCCCCCACGGCCACCCCTTTTTTTACTTGCACTACAACCACGACCCACCCATGCACACACCACAGAGGCGGGCGGGTGGGGGGGGCAGGAGTCTTCCTATGTCCCCTCTTCGTGGGGAGCACTCGGGGTACGGGGGGCGGTCCTGGTGCTGGCCTGGGGGTTGGGGACGGGGCGCTGCGGGGGGCCCTCTGTCCTGGGCGATGCCTGGGCCGCATGAGGGGGCCGGCAGGGTCTCTGGTTGGCTGCATAAGTGTGTGTGTGGGTGTGTGAATGTGGGGAGTTCAGGTCTGGGGCCTGCAGTCCTCCGGCTCCGGCTGTCGCTGGGGGGGGGGGGGGGGGGGGGGGGGGGGATTGGGAGGGAGAGGGAGGATTGAATGGGAGCAGGTGTGTGGGAGGGAGGGAGGGGGTGTGTGGAATGGGAGGGAGGGGTGGAATGGGACGGGGGGGGGGTTTGGAGGAGGGGGGGGGGGGGTTGTTGGGGACAGTAGGGCTTGGGAGGGAGAGGGATGGGGAGGGTGCTGGAGAGGGGGGATAGGAAGCAGCGGGAGGGTTGTGGGGAGGGGTTGTTGGGGGGAGGGTCTACGGACGTGTCCTTGTCCTTGGGGATCCCGCCCCTGGTATCGTGGTGGCGCCGGCCCGCGATGGTTTTGCTCTGGGTGGGCGGGGCCCGCTGGGTCTTGGCCGGGGCTCTGCCGGGGGGAACGGGTGGTCCTGGGGCCTGGCGCCCGCCGGGCCGGCTTGCCGTCGCCCTGTGCTACCCGGTGCCCCTGCCTCGTGGCGCCGGGTGGCGCCTGCCTGGAGGCTTCCACTGCTCTGGGCTTCGGGGGACGGAGGCTCTCTCTGCTTCGCCTGCCCGGGCTCTGTGTGCGGTGGGATTGCCGGGCCCTGGGGGCCTTGGCTTCCTCCCCTACACCTCGGGTCGTGGTCGTGCTCCCCTACAAGCACTCAGCTGATCTTTGATTGCATGATCACAGGTTGAACACTCACACGTGCACGCCCACATGCGCTCATCTTCCCATCTGCTTCCTACTAAACGTTGCTGATGACTCTCTGTAGGTATGTTTAATAACAGTTGGTATTGTAATTGTTATTTTATTAATTCATTTACTTTTTTACTTTTATTTTTCATTTCTTTTGTCTGTTTTTGAATATTGTCACTATCCTACTTATGTCTTGTTGTATTTTTTCACTACTTTATACTGTTTTGCAAATACTGTAACTTTAGCAGCTTAGACACGCCTTTCTTTTCTCTCTCTCTTTTTCCTCCTTTCATTTCCTTTTTTTTTTCCTCTTTCCCTGCCAGGTCCAGCTCAGCCATATCAAGACTGGCGATGATTGCAAAATGATAAAAGGAAAATAAAATAAAATAATTATCATAATAATAAAAATATTCAGATTATCAAGGGCAGCTATTTACATGAGATGTCTCCCTTGACAGAACAAATCTGTCTGGCAAAAATATGGCACGCAGATTGTTGTTCTGTCTGCTGAGATGCTGGACAGGACAGGTAAAAAAAAAAAAGAAAAAAAAAGATATTCTCAGGCCTCAAAATGGCAGTACAGGAATCATTTTACTGTATTGCCCTGTGATGGACTGGCGAGCTGTCCAGGGTGTACCCCGCCTTACGCCCAAAGAGTGCTGGGATAGGCTTCCCCGCGACCCTTCATTGGATTAAGGGGCTAGCAAAATGAATGAATGCTCTATACCAGTTCAGTCATGTTTTTTTTAAAGCCTTTCTAATGTACACATATCACAATCCCAAATAAGTAACAGAAGCCCAAGAATAATTCTGACAGAGGAAAATAACTTCCTTTAGACAGTTCTCCAATTGTGGACTTTCTCACATGTTTTGATGCCTAAATTCATTAACCATCAAATCAAGTGAAAATGGAAGTTTATGAAGTAAACTAGCTGCATGAGAGAGAAGTAGCTGCATGAGATGGTGAGACATAGCCTGGACTGGACAGACTGGAGTGCTCTATATATTCAATCAGAGCGACTCCGTCTGGAGTCCCTCCCCTTAACAGAGATTCGTATCGGTCTGAAACAAACCAGCCACTCTGATTGGTTGATCTGAGGAGACTCATGCCTCTTGCCCTGCATCACCACGTATTCTTCTAAATATTTAAGATGGTGCACAGACGTAGCCGGAGTTCATTTCTTCTGCGATTTCTATGATTAGGTTTATAATGAACACTAAGTTGCCAATAACTCAGATTAACTGCCAGCATGGTTTAAACTCAGCATGCGAAGCATGTGAAATGTCCAGTTCCCTTATGTGCATCAGAAAAAAGCGTCAGAGCTAGTACCATCAGCATTTGTATTTGATCTATAACTGGAAAAGTTAAAAAGCACCACATGCAGTTGTCATAATGAGACATGGGGTTGTTGGTGAGGCATATTGTGCTGTTATGTCTGGTTCATCAACACCACACCAGCTCTCCACATCTGGACTCAAAAGCTTTCCTCTGCTGCTGCAGGCTATGCTTACTTCCCTCACCTCCCTCTGGCTCTTGCTCTTCCTCTGGAAGTAGCTGGACCATCTTCATCTGGACAGCTCCTGCTGGACTCGTCTGCTCTCCTTGGTCTCCTGGTAGGTTGTCACTTCCAGTCAGATTCTGATGTCAGCCTAAATCATAAAACAAATAAATGCTGGGCTTTATTTTACAGAAGTACTGTGTTTGTGTTCAGTGTTTTCTCTCTCTCCCTCTCTCTCACACATACAGAAGCAATCAGAGTGTGAAAGCAGCCCACACCCACAAAAGTAACAAAGTCAGCAGAAACTTATTTTGTTTCTTTTCATGATTTAGTATTTATGTGCAACATGTCGATGACCACTGGCCGAGAAAGAAGAAAAACAGGAGGATGCACAAAACTCTTCATCCTTCTGACTGTTCAGGAATGAAAAACGCTCATTTCCTGCAAGTAAACAATGAAGCAACAAACAATTCGAACAGTCTGGTTTCAATTTGTTCTGTGATGATAAAACCTAATGCAGTTTCAACAGAATGTGTCCGGTACGAGCAGCAGGTTTTCCTGCACCGTGGCGAGGAATTTCACTGGCTTTACATCTGTAGCGTCAGAATTAGCATCAGAGCTAAGACACGTGGTCTGCTTGTGTAAGGTGTATGTATGTCCATTAACATAAGTTGATAATGGATGGATATATTTGCCTCAGGAAAGAACATAGATTCACTCTGTTAGTCAAAAGAGTTGTTGATCAAAAAAGGAGAGCGACTCAGTCAGCGAGACGCTATAGTGTTGAGATATTAAACAGATTGTAAAGGAGACTGTATTGAAAAGTAAGTCAGGAGAGGCTGAGGGCGGGCCCGTCCCATTAAGGTTTTTGGGTTTTTCCTTTACATTACTAGTCAAAAGTTTGGATGCACTTTCCCTTTGGATTTAATGAGAAAGTATGTCCAAACTGTTGATTAGTAATGTAGATCCCGGACAAGCCCCCATTCATTTTGTTAAGCTCTGGCAGTCTTTTATGAATTTTTATATAAAGTACATCTACTGGTTAGTTACTGAGCATTACTCTTTGACTGGGATGTGGAATTATGTACAGTGAAAAGACAGTAATTAATGCATATTCACTGTGTTCTGTGGGAAATATGATGCATGCTGTTGAGTGTATCATTCCTTTAATAGCTCTGTTTGGTCTTTTAAATTGGTCTTAACCTCAGTCTGTCTATTAATTATGAAGTCTGATTATTGGTTGACTGACTTTGCCATTCATAAATTAAATGTCCTGTTTTGTTAAATCTGACACAGTCAATGTGAGCATGATCAAATGATCAATGTAGGCATAATGGTTTTTGTTTGCTTCATTTAATATGGGAAAATACTTTTTGTGATGTTTCAATTATTTATCAATTACTATGAATGACTCAGAGCTTTACGGTAGGACAGGGTTATTCAGCTCCGATGCTCAGCATTGCTGTATTGCAGGTTTTACATATTTCCTGCTCCAACACACTTGAAATGAATGAAATGGATCCAACAGCTTGTTGTCAAGTTCTGCACAATGACAATGAAGCAGGGAAATGTCTCAAATCTGCAGGACAGTGGTCCCTGAGGGATGGAGTTAAGTAGGCCTGCAGTCAGACATGTCCCATCATACTGAGCTTATCCTCACGCCTCTCCAGGCTTTCATTGGGCTGGTTGGAAGCAACGAACTGTGGTCTTTTTGCATGCCGGTTAGAAACTTTGTCTTGAGATTGCGTCTGCACCAGAAAATGTGACCACATGACCATAAAACATGGTGGGAGCGACCTGACTGTAGTCAGGGTGTGCAGCTTGAGCTCACCAACTGCAGCTTGTGGACCTGCCTCTGCTGAGAACAGAACTTGTTCCTGATTGGTTTAACTTCTCGCTGACGCAATCTCCGATTTTCTGACATATAAGTATATGTAACGCTTCAGGTAATAAATGCATTACAGTATTATTAACAGCCTGTAAAATTATTTCAAGCAGCCTTCATGTTTCACATTGCAATAAGCTAATCTTCTCAAAACCTGGACTTGCGAATGTTTGGCTGTTTCAACAATGCAACACAAAATGTCCTGCACTGCGATCATTCTGAATCAGAACTGGAGCTTATCTCAATGTGACACATGAGCATTCAAAGACACACAAGGTGTTATTGGTGTGTATCCTACCTTTTCCTCAAGATGCCTCAAAAATAAAAATAATAATATGTGACATTTACAAGTGCCTTTCAGACCCACAACACATATAGATTAATTATAAGATGGAATAGAAATGAACAACGTTAAGATCGTCCTTCCTTGCACTTGTCACATTGACCAACTCGTTCTACTTGGTGATGCGGCTTTCATAGTCCAGCTTTGAAGGCTTGTGAAGTTCTCGTCTGACCATGAAGTCAAACATTAAAAGGAAGCAGTCTATCTGAATGATCTATTGTCTAACAGCAGGTAAAATTTAAAGGCACCCACCTAGCAGTTGAGATGGCGCCAACAGACCTGCCCAAACAGACCTCAGCTTCTACTGAACTTTGTCAGATCTTTTGACTGTGGCACCCCTTCTGCCTGTCTCTTCTCTGACATCTCTCCAGCCACTAAAAGTTGGTCCATTGTTGACTTGAGTTCTTGCTCTGGCCTTTTCTCTCTCTCTCTTCTTCTGATAATGTTCTCCTCCATATCTGTGAGGAATCACACATGTTGTGTGTTCAGTTTCTGGCATGTGAGATGATGCTGTAAAGCAACAGTTACATGATGCTCGGGGCTGAAAGAAAGTTGTGAAGTGTGGTTTCTCAGCCTGATGCTGCCGCATGGCAACAGCAGCTCTAGGAATGAACATAATGAACATCAGTGTGACATAAAAACTAGTCCAAAGTTCTGAGATGTAAAGTTACTGTGTTGGTTTAATACACAGTTTAAAGCATTCTGCTGGAAAACTGGTCTTCAGCTGCAGTGGACATGGAATGCTTCAGCTGAGAAATCCCACCAGGAGGAGAGGCCATTCCATTCAAAGCTTCAAACACGCAGGAAAGAAAGACAGAAAAAAAACATCCGACCAGAACAATGTCGATGCTGCTCTGCAGAAATACTGTCACCATGACAACTTCCACAGATGTCACATCCAGTTAGAGTGTTCCAAGTTAGAAACTCTGCTGTCTCTTGGCATGCCTCCCACTGTCCTCAACATACTTTCCAAACAGAAGTCCTCTCTTTGACAACTAAGAACTGCACTTTAACTCGTTGCAATTCCAAACTTGTGCAACATGAACACTGATGCAGACAGTAAATGTTGATCAAATTAAACTTCAGTGACACAATAGAAACAAATCAGCTGAGTCCTCATTCTCTGCACCTGATATCTGATGGAAAAGTCTGCAGTTTTTACCCACCAAGCAAAACTGACAAAGAAAACCTGCTTATCTTCTCTGAAATCATCAAATGGAAACATGCCTGATATTTTTCTGGATTTTAGCATTTGGAACTTTTCATATTTAATCATCATATCATTTCCCACATAGTTCTTCCTGATTTGTAGGCTGCTGCCCATGCCTTAGTTTACGCTTTCCTAAACGCTGTTTCTTTAATTCCATAAGAGAAAAAGCATGACCACCCAGCCAGAGTTCAGACTTATTCGTTTGGAATCTTCCCACTTGGCCAAAAAGTTTGGTTCTAATGTGACCCTGACTGCCAGCATCTGGACAACAGGTGGTCCACAGGAGACTTGCCATATTCCAGGCCAGGCTGGTAGCTGACATGCGGTCCACATCTTGCCCACACAACCCTGGGCAGTAGTGTAAACGAGCCATACCTGGGCTAAAAGAAGCCCAGATTCGTCTCAAACATGTCTGCTTTCTGGGTTTTATATTTTAGTCATGTGTTGGCGCAGTTTGGCCTGAATGTGACGCATTTAGCATCACTTCCAACTATGACTTTTTTTTTTTCCCAAACCCACCATTAGGTCAACACTTCTGTTTGTTTCTATGCATGAGGATCACCTGTCTGTTGGAGCTCACCTGCTTCCTTCCAGCATCTGCTTCCACATTGTCGCCAATAGTCTCTGACTTTCTGACCTCACAGACTCAACAAGTCAATACTTAACACAAGTCCATCTGTGGAAATATTGAGGCATAAACTCTGTAGAACTGCAGAGAAACATGTTGTCAACGAGCATCGAGACTTCTCATCGTAGCTTCTCAGTGCTGGGTGCAGCAGTACATCAGCCCAGTCACACAGAAGAGACGAAGGCAAACAAAGCCAGCTGCTGCTCTCCTTAGCTCACAATCCCAAGTTAATGAATGGAAAACATGACGTCATTTGCTTTGATGAACCAGAAGACTGTTTGTCACTGACTGTCAGTAAACTACTTGGTCTGTAACTGTCAGTTTATGCAGGATAATGCTCAGTGCAGGTTCTAACAGTGGCATGCACTGAATGGATTTGTATTCCAACATATTCCAGCTTCCCCATATGAAAGCTTTGAAATTGGGCCAAAAACCATAAAAGATTAACAATAAACTATGAAACTGTGACACATAAATCTGGATACTTCATATAATCATCTGTATATACGTAGACACACAAAGCCTTAAAAGACTCACAGTGCACGTGAACGTGACGTGGTTTAGTTGAAAAGGAGAGCAGAACAATGTGCCTTTGCAGAACAGTGTAGAAGTGTGCAGATGCAGAACAGTGGAAACCAAAAATAACCTCTACTGCAGCCGATGTAAGCTAGCTACAGCTAGCTCCTGCCACGTTTAGCTTCACATGCAAATCACCGTGCACTTGTTGTTTTCTGGTTTAACGCCATGGAGAAACGACACCATCCGTAAACTAAGCCTGAGCTTCCAAGGATTTATAGTTTCTATAGTGATCTGCTGTGTCGGCACTCGCACCACAGACCTGGGGCCTCATTTATAAACCTGCGTAGCAACGATGACTCCAGGTGGCGTACGTACAGAAAACAGGAAATCCGGTGCAAATAAACTTCCTGACTTATGAAGCAGCACGTCCCATGCCCGTCGTACTTTATATATCAGGATCAACACTAAACTTTGTGCACATGAGGAAACATCTGGCCACGCCCACATGTTGGCCATAAAAGGTCAGGCCGACGCCCTGATAAATATTAATCCATCTCATTTCCATGACGGTTCTGCAGGATAAAAGCAAAAAAGAGGAATTTCTGGAAAATGAGGAAGAAATTCTAACAGATAAAGTTGTAAAATGTAAAAGTATTTTATCTGGTGGAGACGGGATGGACATCAGCACCACCAGAAAGACAGAGGAGGTCAGCAGGGGACAGATGCTGTCAGCGTCTCATCAGACCACCGGACTTATCCAGAAAGGACAAATAAAGTGGTCAGACAATAAAATGTAGGGAGAAAGTGCATCTTGGTCCACAGGAGGAGGAAGGGGGGGCGCTGCCCACTCCCACAGATTAGAAGCTGGCGGGAAAATGAAGGAGTCCAGAGATGAAGTGTGTCCCAGCTGGGTTGCAGCGCTGCAGATGTGGTCGGGGGAGGGGGGGGAGACGGAGAGAAATAAACACCACCCTGACAGAAATGAGACTAAACCTGTGAATAAATGAGAATTGTCCACCTCTGATGTGTTGCATCACTTCTAGACGTTTGGCAGCAGTTTGGTTCCAACATGATGGTTGGAGGTCGGGGACAACAGCGCTGGTCGCAGCTGAACGGGACACGTTACCATTTAGTAGCATGTTATGTAGCGTCTCCACTATCTGCAGACATCTGCAGCTGTACAACAGGTTTCCTCCTGGGCATGGAGGCACCTCCACCTGCCTCCATCTGCCCGATGGCCGCTACACCACGTCTGGCTGTGGAGAACATCGTTCTGTTCCTCTGCTCTGGGTTGGGAAAAGGAGCGGACCCGACCTGTCAGTCCCTTCCCTTTGGAAGGTGCCGGACTGGAGTCCAGAGTCTCCATGTTCCATGTCCACCAGCAGGGACAGATAAGCCACGTTGGGGAGCATTTTATATCCAACCATCACTTCATGTTCTGTATCTGCAGGTGGAGGAAACACCTGCGCAGCCTGATGATGGGCTGTTGTCATGGCGACCGCCTCCTTTTACCTGCAGGTCTTCATGTAGAGCTTTATTAGTACGGCAGCTTCTGTACGACTTATTAACTGTGTGATGTGGCTTTTCTAACATGTAGAACTGCTTGGTTTCAGAACATATTTTAGCGGTTGACGTTCTTATTAATAACATTTCTGTTGTACATCCAGATTTTTTTCATTGTGCAGTCATAATATCAAACATTAATTTTCCTAAATTTTGTAAAACCCTTTAAATAGACAACATTTTGTGTAAATATTTAAATTTGCACAAATGTCTCAGTTTTCACACCATTTCTTTTTTTTCTGCCCCTGGTGTTTCTTGTTTCTCCAGGTGTGCGTACGCCACGGTCAGAGTTGGCGTGGAGGTTGGGCATTTTACCGGCAAGTCATGTTTTTAAAAAATGATTATAATGTCTAGAATTGGTGTATGCCGGGTTTTGTGCATGCAGCACCTTTATAAATCAGACCCCTGGTGGGCAAAGACGTTGCCATGGCAACCTGTGGTAGTTTGTCATGTTTTTGCTCCATGCTTTGGTTTTAATTAAATTAGGGATATTTTTTTATCATGGCAGGTTTCTGGACATAACAGGGTCCCCATAATGCTGAGCGGCTCTCATCCCTTTTAATTAAAATACCAAAAACAAGGCAACAATCATCTGAAGCTTCTCTGGATCCTAAATGGTCGACTCAACCTAAAATAAACTGTCGCTTTCAGGCTTTTGCAGGCTTTCATTTGGCTTACAGTATATCATGAGGTTGATGTAATTTGGGACATTTCAGGCTGTGGAACATCCTTCCCCACCACCAGAGGGCTCCATGATCTGCTTTCAAACAAGACCTGAAGATCCATATTTACAGACATGAGGACAGTTTTGTCTGTCTTCTGCGTCGTGATTTCAGTTTTCAAGGAGCCTAGCTGTCCATCACATGACGCAGACAGTCACGTGAAACAGTGATAAAGTTGACATGCGACCATCGAAAGCAACAAACCAGAGAAGAAGAACAGGAACAGGAAGAAGAAGAAGCAGAAACCACCAAATAAAAAGCACCTGAAAAAACAGACGTAGAATTTGAGGATAACTTGGATGGTTGGAAACAACTTTATAACCTTGTATTGCACTACCAACACCCACGTTTTGGTACGTAGGAGAGCAGGACTGCAGCTGAAGTTCTACTCTGCTGTACCTAATTTGCAATCATCCAAACATAATGTGCAATCCTAAAAAAATGTCTTATTATTAAGTTTTTATCATAAGTCTGGTTTCACCATCCGTCTCATTTAGCTGGTGCAGATGAAGCAGCATGGATGAGTTGAAAAGGAGACTGCATCGCCGTCTTTCTGTTACATCATCATAAATGAGTCATGTGGTTTGGTAACGCTGGCTCCTCCATCAGCTCCAGGCCTGAAGAATCATTTAATTCATTTAGCACAGATTAAACGTGTCATCACCTTGTTTCTGATCATGTGTGACTTACTACAAGATGTCATAACCAGACCTACCAGGAGCTGGTGAATTTTTTTCCTTTAGACAAAAAGTTGCAATACTCTCAATAGCTTTTGAATGATTTCATTTTGCACATAACACAATGTTTTATTGCAATCAATCACAGAAAATCATGTGATGAATGACAACTGATCTCCTTATGTTTTATGTTTAGTTACAGCACCTGCTTAGTGTGAGAAAAAGAAAGGTGTGCTGCTATGCTGCTAGGCAAACAGGCCAGTGCATCCAGCTAGGACTCCCTCACTGTACCTGGACACAAATCCAGAGGAGATTTTATCAGCTCTTGCTCACCCAGCAGCTTGGGGTCACAATAACAGCTTTCTGGGGAAGGAGAGACTCCAACCTCAGAGTAAATTAGAGGTAAAGTCAAGGTCCTGCTGGTGGTTTTATAAAGATGTGCACGACCTCCAGCATCAGCAGGACCAATTCCTCTGAATGTTTGTACAAAGATAAGGAATTCAGACCATAAATGTGATTCTCAAACACCTTCCAGTTTATAGTTGGTGTATGTTCAAGCCATTACTGAAAATGTTATCAAATCATTTCTCATAGATGCGCTGCTGGCTGAAAAAAGTCTCTTCCCCCTCTGATGATGACTCCAGCATTGTTCTCTCTCATCGCCTCCAGAAGCTTCTGCAACATCAGCAGATTTATTTCTATCTACTGTTGCATTCAGTTTTTTTCCCCAAAGATCTTGTCCTGATGATTGGGGAGTCTGACCACTGAACAAACCTTATCCGGAGCATCCCAGAGATCCTCCATGAGGTTCAGGTCTGGACTGGTGTGAAAACGATGTCTCCTGTTCCCTGAACCACTATTTCATAATCTAAACCTCATGAATCCTGGAGGGAGATGGAATTACCTACTCATTCACCATATCCAGGGTGTCAGCTGACCCTGAACCTAGACCCAAGTCTAGACCTGAATCTAGTCCTAAGTCTAGACCTGACAGACTGCAGAAACCACAGACCATAGACCGCCCCACATGCTGGTACAGGAACACTAGACATAATTTCGTTTAATCTTTTCTTCTTCTTTTTTTTTTTTTTTAGAAACTCCTTTTCTCCTGTACAATAACACTCTCCTACCTTTCTGCCCCAAAACTCTGCAGGTGTTTCCGCATGGTGGACATGTCTGCTCCGTTTGGACATTTCCTGAGCAACATCCATTTTTTCACAAGAATTTCATATTTCATAGAAAATGGAGGCAGACATGAAGCTCTACATAAGCTGCAGAAATGAGCGGGAGCTGGGAAAAATAAAAAGTGAGACTTAGTGTTATTATCCTCAAACCAGGATGTAGAACTAGAGGCTGGGCGGGGCTTCCTGATGGGGTCATTTTCCCTCCGTCTGACTGGCTCTGAGCGGGCACACACATCCAGTGCTCATGTGTGATGGAGCAACGCTCCCACTAACAGACTCACACACTTAAAAAAACAAACATCCCCTGTTGGGAGAACATATAAATGCACTACTGTATTTATTGTTAATTAGTTATTAAGTAGCTTGCTCACGAAGTGCACCAAGGCATCACAAAGACAAAGGCCCTCCTGAGAGAGAAGGTGTGGTTCCCAGGCATTGACCAACAGGCTGAGGCGATGGTGAGAAACTGCTTGGCGTGTCAAGCCACCACACCAGAAACACACAACGAACCTCTACAGATGTCAGAACTCCCTGACGCAGCATGGCAAGACGTCAGTGTAGACTTTTACGGCCCACTGCCAACAGGGGAACAGCTGCTAGTCATCATAGATGAGTACTCTCGGTACCCAGTGGTGGAGGTCACGCACTCCACTTCCACAAACTCTGTTATCCCTGTCATGGATAAGATCTTTTCGATGTTTGGCATCACCAGAACTGTCAAGACAGACCCCCCTTCAACAGCAATCAATTCAGCAAGTTTGCAACTTACATGGGTCTTTGACATTGAAAAATCCCACCATGATGGCCCCAGGCGAACGCCACTGCAGAGAGGTTTATGAGAACACTTGGAAAATGTCTCCGCGTTGTGCACATTGAGAACATCCCCTGGAAGCAGCATCTCTTCACGTTCCTGCGTGAGTACCGTTCAACACCACACAGCACTACAACAACGTCACCTGCTGAGTTGCTGTTCAAACGAAGGATACACACAAAGATGCCTTCAATTAGCACACCCACTGAGTCGGACCAAGATCTTCGAGAGAGAGAGACCGAAAGGCCAAAGCCAAAATGAAGGTGTACTCAGACAATCGCCGACACGCTGCACCCCACTCTCTCCGACCCGGTGATATGGTGTTATACTCTCAAAACAGGCACAACAAACTCACAGCGACCTATCAGCCGTACAAAGTGATCAAGGTCAAGGGCTCCAAGATAACAGCAAAGCTGGATGGATATCAGGTGACAAGAAACTTGTCTTTCTTTAAAAAGCTCAAGCCTGCCCTGCACGAGATGTCAACAACAGGACATGAGGGTGAAGACATCGGCGCTGATGCAGTACCGATGTCTGTGAGATACCCTGCCAGACACCGACGTACCTTAGAGACTTTGTTACAACCTAAGAAAGAAAAAAAGAGAGGACATATGGACTGAGACGGGAATTTTAGTTTACAAGAGTTGGTCCGTTTGGATCTGAGAATGTTCATAAAAGTGGTTGTTTTGTTTCCCCATCTAAAATATCCTCTGGATAAGCACTAAGTTGATTTGTTACACTGAAATGATTCAGTTTGTTTACTCTGAAGTGTTTATTGTTGCTTGCGGACCAAGTGAATGTTTAGTTGTTGGTCACTTAAAGAAACGTGTAATACAAGTAAGCGATCACGTTAGAATATCCCCTAAAAAAAAAAATCAGTGATGTAATGTTCAAGCCATCAGACTGAGCCGGTTATTAGTGGTGGTCGCAAGATGGCGCAGAGGTTTTGCGTCATCACGTTGGTGTGGTCGCGAGAGAAAGGCTTGTTGTTTGGTAGTAAAAGAAAAAAAAGCGGTACAAGTTTTTTCCAGAATAAAGAGAACATACGTGAAGCTCCTTCTCTCGATTCATTTCAAGTTTAGCAGACAACCTAACAAAATGTCACAGTGCTGTACAACCGGCACTCAGCTCAGTGCAGAGGTAGTTTATGCACTTTTGGCGGATTTGCAAAGGTTTTGTTTGAGGGGCGTTGCCCCCCCTTCTTCTGCATAGAGCCGACCTTGATTCTTCTATCTTCAAATCAGCTTATTGCAATGTGAAACATGAAGGCTGCTTGAAATAATTTTACAGGCTGTTAATAATACTGTAATGCATTTATTACCTGAAGCGTTACATATACTTATATGTCAGAAAATCGGAGATTGCGTCAGCGAGAAGTTAAACCAATCAGGAACAAGTTCTGTTCTCAGCAGAGGCAGGTCCACAAGCTGCAGTTGGTGAGCTCAAGCTGCACACCCTGACTACAGTCAGGTCGCTCCCACCATGTTTTATGGTCATGTGGTCACATTTTCTGGTGCAGACGCAATCTCAAGACAAAGTTTCTAACCGGCATGCAAAAAGACCACAGTTCGTTGCTTCCAACCAGCCCAATGAAAGCCTGGAGAGGCGTGAGGATAAGCTCAGTATGATGGGACATGTCTGACTGCAGGCCTACTTAACTCCATCCCTCAGGGACCACTGTCCTGCAGATTTGAGACATTTCCCTGCTTCATTGTCATTGTGCAGAACTTGACAACAAGCTGTTGGATCCATTTCATTCATTTCAAGTGTGTTGGAGCAGGAAATATGTAAAACCTGCAATACAGCAATGCTGAGCATCGGAGCTGAATAACCCTGTCCTACCGTAAAGCTCTGAGTCATTCATAGTAATTGATAAATAATTGAAACATCACAAAAAGTATTTTCCCATATTAAATGAAGCAAACAAAAACCATTATGCCTACATTGATCATTTGATCATGCTCACATTGACTGTGTCAGATTTAACAAAACAGGACATTTAATTTATGAATGGCAAAGTCAGTCAACCAATAATCAGACTTCATAATTAATAGACAGACTGAGGTTGAGACCAATTTATCAGACCAAACAAACTATTAAAGGAATGATACACTCAACAGCATGCATCATATTTCACACAGAACACGGTGAATATGCATTAATTACTGTCTTTTCACTGTACATAATTCCACATCCCAGTCAAAGAGTAATGCTCAGTAACTAACCAGTAGATGTACTTTATATAAAAATTCATAAAAGACTGCCAGAGCTTAACAAAATGAATGGGGGCTTGTTTGGGATCTACATTACTAATCAACAGTTTGGACATACTTTCTCATTAAATCCAAAGGGAAAGTGCATCCAAGCTTTTGACTAGTAATGTAAAGAAAAACCCAAAAACCTTAATGGGACGGGCCTGCCCTCAGCCTCTCCTGACTTACTTTTCAATACAGTCTTGTACAATCCGTTTAATATCTCAACACTATAGCGTCTCGCTGACTGAGTCGCTCTCCTTTTTTGATTGACAGCTCTTTTGAGTTTGAGGCAAATATATCCACCCATTATCAACTTACGTTAAAGGACATACCTTACACAAGCACGTGTCTTAGCTCTGATGCTGATACATTTGCCAACTCTGCGGCCAACCGAGAGATATAATCCCTCCAGCGTGTCCTGGGTCTTCCCCGGGGTCTCCTCCCAGATGGACGTGCCTGGAACACCTCACCAGGGAGGTCCAGGAGGCATCCTGACCAGATGCCCGAGCCACCTCAACTGGTTCCTCTCGATGCTGAGGAGCAGCGGCTCTACTGTGAGCCTCTCCCAGACGACTGAGCTCCTCACCCTATCTCGAAGGGAGAGCCCGACCACCCTGCGGAGGAAATTCATTTCAGCCGCCTGTATATGAGATCTCGTTCTTTCAGTCATGACCCACAGCTCATGACCATAGGTGAGGGTAGGAACGTAGATCGACTGGTAAATCGAGAGCTTTGCCTTTTGGCTCAGCTCCTTCTTCACCACAACAGACCGGCGCAGAGCCCGCATTACTGCAGACGCCGCACCGATCCGTCTGTCGATCTCGCGCTCCATCCTTCCCTCACTCGTGAACAAGACCCCGAGATATTTAAACTCCTCCACTTGAGGCAGGACCTGACTCCTGACCCGGAGAGGACAATTCACCCTATTCCGGCTGAGGACCATGGTCTCAGATTTGGAGGTGCTGATTCTCATCCCAGCCGCTTCACACTCGGCCGCGAATCGCTCAAGTGAGAGCTGGAGATCACGACCAGATGAAGCCAACAGGACCACGACATCTGCAAAAAGCAGAGACCCAATCCTGAGGCCACCAAGCCGGATCCCCTCAACACCTCGGCTGCGCCTAGAAATTCTCTCCATATAAGTTATGAACAGAATTGGTGATAAAGGGCAGCCTTGGCGGAGTCCAACCCTCACTGGAAATGAATCCGACTTACTACCGGCAATGTGGACCAAGCTCTGGCACCTGTCGTACAGGGACCGGATGTCATGGTGTGAAGATGTTGGACCCACATGCACGATTAAGCAATCTGGAGAATGTGAAAATGGTTTATTTGGTGAACTGAGGGGATGGTTCTGGAAAGACCCGAAGGCGGGGTTCTCTGCAAAGATAGATGTATGAGTAATGGAAATGATGGAATAATTCTCAGGGAAGTGAAGGTGTCCTACTTGTTTCGGAGTTGCCGTGAATTCGGGTGGTGTCAGGAGGTCCGAGATGATGGATGTTGGCAGTGGGTGCCAGTGAGGGTCCTTTCGGTGGAGGGCAGATAGGCAGCGACAAGCTGATCGGATCCGGAGGATAGCCAGTGAAGAGAAAGCCAGGTTATTGGTAGGGAGTGGTTGCTGGTGAGGATTGGCTGCTGGGAGGGAAATCACAGGTAGCTCTGGAGAGTCCACAAAGGAGTGTCTCTGGAAAAAACAAGAATTTGTAAAGTCTCTCAAACGTTAGAGGATACAGGAACTCGCTGGAGGGCTTAGGTTTTACCACAGAGGCTCAACGCTCAAGCGACGAAGGACTGGCAATCAGCTGCAGATATAGTGCTGGCAGAAGATCTCTAATTCTCTACAGGTGTGCAGGTCTGCACACCTGTGGTGAAAACACCCTCCAGAAAATGGTTCCTCTTGCTCCCTCTGGTGGATCCTGAAAAGAACCCACACCCCCTGACACCACCCCCCCCTCAACGACCGCCACCAGGCGGTCCAGAAGAGCACGATGGCCGAGAAGCCTCAAAATCCGTGATCAACGAGGGGTCCATGATGAAAGACCGGGGTACCCACGAGCGGTCCTCAGGGCCATAACCCTCCCAGTCAACAAGGTACTGCCAACCACGACCCCGTCGACGAGCAGCAACAATCTGGCGGACAGCAAAACAAGGGTGGCCAGCAACGTCCAGGGCGGGAGGAGGGGGCTTGGAAGGAGGGCACAAAGGGCTAGACAGCACCGGCTTCAGCTGGGACACGTGGAAGGTGGGATGGATGCGCAAATGACCAGGGAGGCGAAAACGGACGGAAGAGGGGCTGACGATGGAGAGAACCTCATAGGGCCCAATGAACCTGGGGGAGAGCTTCCTGGACATAGACTTCAATGGCACATCACGTGAGGACAACCACACCTTTTGGCCTGGAGCATACAGAGGAGCGGGGAGTCTGTGGCGATCAGCAAAACGCTTGTTCTGTTCAGCGGAGCAGTGGAGAGCAGCAATCGTGTCAGACCAGACTCGCCTGCAGCGGCGGATATGGTGACGCACCGAGGTGACGGATATGTCCGTCTCATCAGCAGGAAAAAGGGGTGGCTGGTAACCCAAGGAGATCTCAAATGGGGAGAGGCCTGTGGCGGAAGAAACATGAGAATTGTGCGCATACTCAATCCAGGGCAAGTGTTGGCTCCAGTTCGAAGGGTCAGTGGACGTGGCGCAGCGGAGGGCAGCTTCCAGTTCCTGGTTCAGTCGCTCTGTCTGGCCATTAGACTGAGGGTGATAACCTGAAGTGAGACTGACCTTGGCTCCCAACGCAGAACAGAAATGTTTCCAGACTTGAGAAACAAACTGGGGACCACGATCTGAGAGGATCTCCTGAGGAATGCCATGTAAGCGAAACACATGTTTGACAAGGAGTTGAGCAGTTTGAAAAGAGGTAGGCAACTTCTTCAGTGCTATGAGGTGGCAGGCCTTTGAAAAACGATCAACAACCGTAAGGATGGCTGTCATACCCTTAGAGACAGGCAAACCAGTGACAAAGTCCACGGCTATGTGAGACCAAGGTCTGGAGGGAGTGGGTAGTGGCTGCAGCAAACCAGCAGGAGGTCTGTTACCAGTCTTATTTCTAGCACAAACAGGACAGGCCAGGATGTATTCACGAACGTCTCTGTGGATTGTGGCCCACCAGAATCTACGTGTGATCAGGGAAACTGTGCGACTTATTCCAGGGTGACACGAGAACTTGGCCGTATGGAGCCAGTGAATGAGACGGACCTCACAGAAGCGGGAACATAAACACGGTTGGCCGGAACATTACCTGGAGCTGACTCAGTCTGTTGGGCTCTTTTCACGAGATTCTCGATCTCCCAGGTGAGTGTACCAATGGTGCAACTGGAAGGAAGAATAGGAGAGGGGGACTTGTCATTGTCGACAGGGCAAAATTGACGGGACAGAGCATCAGGTTTGGTGTTCTTGGAACCAGGACGATAAGAAATCACAAGGTTGAAACGAGAGAAGAACAGTGACCAACGGGACTGGCGAGGATTCAACCTTTTGGCAGATTGGAGATAAGAAAGATTCTTGTGGTCCGTCCAAATCAACACAGGATGTTCAGCTCCCTCTAACCAATGCCGCCACTCCTCCAGAGCTAATTTGATGGCAAGAAGCTCACGATCACCTACATCATAGTTTCTCTCCGTGATGGACAAGCGCCGGGAAAAAAAAGCGCAGGGCCGAAGTTTGGAATCAGAGCCTGAACGTTGGGATAATACAGCCCCTACACCTGCATCAGAAGCATCCACCTCCAGAACAAACTGTTTCATAGGATCTGGTTGCACAAGAATGGGAGCATGCGAGAACTTGTCCTTGAGGTCAGAAAATGCCTTGGTAGCATCAGGGGTCCAGGAAAAAGGGACCTTGGTGGACGTGAGAGCCGTTAGAGGAGCAGCAGTTTGGCTGTAACTCCGGATGAACCGACGGTAGAAATTTGCGAAGCCCAAAAACCTCTGTAGCTGTTGCCGTGTCTGGGGAATGGGCCAATCCCGGACCGCTTTGGTTTTCTCAGGATCAGTGCGAACCTGCCCACCCTCAAAAATGTAACCAAGGAAAGTCACAGAGGATAGATGAAATTCACATTTCTCAGCTTTCACAAAGAGCCGATTCTCCAAAAGGCGTTGCAGGACTTGACGAACATGGTGCTTGTGTTCACTGAGGGTCTTAGAGTAGATCAAAATGTCATCTAGATAGACAAACACAAATACATTCAGAAAGTCACGGAGGACATCGTTAACGAGGGCTTGGAACACAGCGGGTGCGTTGCAGAGTCCAAAAGGCATCACTAGATACTCAAAATGGCCAATCGGGGTCTTGAAGGCGGTTTTCCATTCATCCCCTTGTCGAATACGGATAAGGTGATATGCATTTCGAAGGTCCAGTTTAGAAAAAACAGTAGCGCCATGAACCTGTTCAAAAGCAGATGTAATTAGAGGAAGGGGATACTTATTCTTCACTGTAATCTGATTCAAACCCCTGTAATCGATGCACGGTCTAAGTGTTCCATCCTTTTTGGACACGAAGAAAAACCCTGCTCCAAGAGGAGATGAAGAATGGCGGATTATTCCAGCAGCTAAGGAATCCTTGATGTATTGCTCCAGTGAGGCCCTTTCTGGACGAGAAATGTTGTAGAGTCGGCTAGATGGCAGAGGAGCTCCGGCAAGAATGTCTATGGCACAGTCATAAGGCCGGTGTGGTGGTAGGGAAAGAGCTTTGCTCTTACTGAACACCTGCCTGAGGTCTGCGTATTCCTCAGGTACTCCAGAGAGGTCAGGATGCTCCTCCACATTATCCATAGACAAGGAAGAGGGAAGAATGGCTGACTGAAGACAAGAAGAGTGACAAAAAGCGGACCAGGATTCCACCCGCTGGTCAGACCAATTAATGTGTGGATTGTGTTTCTCCAGCCAATCGAAACCTAACACAATGGGCGAAGATGAAGTGGAAAAAACGTAAAAGGAAATGGATTCATGATGGTTGCCGGACACAAGATGGAGCGGCTTTGTTCTATGAGTGATGTGAGGGAGGGGACGGCCATCGAGAGCTGCGACCTTAAGGGGAGATGGCAGTGGCTCGGTCTCAACATTATGTTGCAGAACAAAAGTCTGGTCAATAACTGTGCGCTCACAACCGGAGTCAATTAGGGCACTGAGAGAAACAGATTTATGGTGGATCAGGAGATTTGCAGGTAAACAGAAACGGTGAGATTTCGCCGGGAAATTCTTGTCCTCCTGAACTGCTGCGGCAACAGGAGGACTCACCAGTTTAACCTCTTTGGACAAGCAGCAATAAAGTGTCCTGAGTTGCCACAATAAATGCACAACTTTGCCTCTATACGCCTCTGTCGCTCTTCTGGGGAAAGGCGAGTTCTGCCAAGCTGCATGGTTTCAGGTTCCGTACAGGATGAACTCACAGTGGGCTGGGGTTGCATAGACACAGAAAGGGATCTGCTAGGTGATTTACCTGACCCATTTCGCCTCATTCTGTCTTTACTCTTCTCTCTCAGTCTGTTGTCCATCTTAACTGCTAGACTGATAAGATCATCCAAGGAATCAGGTTCATCTAGCACAATCAGTTCATCCTTTATCAGATCATTTAAGGCATGAAAAAATGCACTCTTCAAGGCTGTTGTGTTCCAGGAAGAAGCCGCAGCTAGAGTGCGAAATTCGATAGCAAATTCAGCCACCGGGCGCTGTCCCTGTCGTAGCTTCCACAAACCACTTGTTAAAGCCGATTTATCCGTTACCAGATCAAACGTGGCTTTGAATTCATGAATAAATTCCTGAAATGAACATCCAAAATCTTGATACGCCTGGAAACGGGTCTCTGCCCATTTTATGCCTTGCCAGTCAACAATCCCAGAATGTAAGAAATCTTTGCATCATCAGAAGGGAAGGAATGCGGGGCCCGATTAAACACAAGTGAGCATTGTAACAAAAACCCACCAACACGGCCCAACTCACCAGAAAACTTCTCAGGAGTGGGAATGGCAATGTCGCGGAGGGGTGGAGAAACCAAGGGTGTGACAGATACAGGTTGAGGTGGAGGAGTTTGGAGGTTCTGCAGAAGATGTGTAATCTGTTCCAGACGTTGGAGAGTTGCGTTCTGCTGTTCACCAAGGGTCTGTAAAGCGGTCTCATGAGACTGAATTCTGGAGTGTTGTTCTGAGAGAGTTCTCCGTATTGCTTCTGCTGGGTCAGAGTGGCTTGAGCGTTCTGTCATGGTGTGAAGATGTTGGACCCACATGCATGATTAAGCAATCTGGAGAATGTGAAAATGGTTTATTTGGTGAACTGAGGGGATGGTTCCGGAAAGACCTGAAGGCGGGGTTCTCTGCAAAGATAGATGTATGAGTAATGGAAATGATGGAATAATTCTCAGGGAAGTGAAGGTGTCCTACTTGTTTCGGAGTTGCCGTGAATTCGGGTGGTGTCAGGAGGTCTGAGAGGATGGATGTTGGCAGTGGGTGCCAGTGAGGGTCCTTTCGGTGGAGGGCAGATAGGCAGCGACAAGCTGATCGGATCCGGAGGATAGCCAGTGAAGAGAAAGCCAGGTTATTGGTAGGGAGTGGTTGCTGGTGATGATTGGCTGCTGGGAGGGAAATCGCAGGTAGCTCTGGAGAGTCCACAAAGGAGTGTCTCTGGAAAAAACAAGAATTTGTAAAGTCTCTCAAACGTTAGAGGATACAGGAACTCGCTGGAGGGCTTAGGTTTTACCACAGAGGCTCAACACTCAAGCGACGAAGGACTGGCAATCAGCTGCAGATATAGTGCTGGCAGAAGATCTCTAATTCTCTACAGGTGTGCAGACCTGCACACCTGTGGTGAAAACACCCTCCAGAAAATGGTTCCTCTGGCTCCCTCTGGTGGATCCTGAAAAGAACCCACACCCCCTGACACCGGACAGCTCGTACAAGGGGGTCTGGTACTCCATACCCCCAGAGTACCCCCACAGGACGCCTTCTCCAGATGCACATGTAGACTGGTTGGACAAACTCCCATGCCCCCTCCAGGACCCCAAAGAGAGTATGGAGCTGGTCGACTGTTCCGCGACCAGGACGAAAACCACACTGCTCCTCCTCAATCCGAGATTCGACTATCCGGCGGACCCTCCTCTCCAGGACCCCTGAATAGACCTTACCAGGGAGGCTGAGGAGTTTGATTCCCCTGTAATTGGAACACACCCGCCGGGTGGTCACCACCCCAGTCTGCCAATCCAGCGGCACTGTCCCTGATGTCCACATGATGCTGCAGAGGCGTGTCAGCCAGGACAGCCTTAAGGAACTCCGGGCGGATCTCATCCACCCCTGCGGCCTTGCCACCAAGGAGCTTTTTGACCACCTCAGCGACTTCAGCCCCAGAGATAGGAGAGTCCACCCCTGAGTCCCCCAGCTCTGCTTCCTCATCGGAAGACGTGTTGGTAGAATTGAGGAGGTCTTCGAAGTACTCTTTCCACCGACCCACAATGTCCCGAGTTGGGGTCAGCAGCTCCCCATCTCCACTGTACACAGTATTGATGGAGCACTGCTTCCCCCTCCTAAGCCCCCAGATGGTGGACCAGAATCGCCTCAAAGCCGTCCGGAAGTCTTTCTCCATGGCCTCGCCGAACTCCTCTCGTGCCCGATTTTTTGCCTTGGCGACAGCTGAAACCACATGCCACTTAGCCGGTCGGTACCCATCAGCTGCCTCCAGAGTCCCACAGGCCAAGAAGGCCCGATAGGACTCCTTCTTCAGCTTGACAGCATCCCTCACTGCTGGTGTCCACCAACGAGTCCTGGGATTACCACCACGACAGGCACCAACGACCTTACAGCCACAGCTCCAGCTGGCCGCCTCAGCAATAGAGACACGGAACACAGCCCATTCGGACTTAATGTCCCCCACCTCACTCGGGACATGGTTGAAGCTCTGCTGAAGGTGGAAGTTGAAGCTCAGTCTGACAGGGGACTCAGCCAGACGTTCCCAGGCCTGCCAGATCTGGCCTTCCTCCCCCACCATCTGAGCCAACTTACCACCAGGTGGTGATCAGTTGACAGCTCCACCCCTCTCTTCACCCGAGTGTCCAAGGCATGTGGCCGCAGGTCCGACGGTACAACTACAAAATCGATCATCGAACTGCGGCCCAAGGAATCCTGATGCCAGGTGTACATATGGACACTCTTATGTTGGAACATGGTGTTCGTTATCATGAGCACAGAAGTCCAATAACAAAACACCATTTGGGTTCGGGGGGGCATGCATCCCAATCACTTCCCTCCAGGTCTCACTGTCATTGCCTACGTGAGCATTGAAGTCCCCCAGCAGAACAATGGATTCCCCAGAAGGAGCACCCTCCAGCACTCCCTCCAAGGACTCCAGAAAGGGTGGGTACTCTGAACTGCTGTTCGGCGCATAAGCACAGACAACAGTCAGGACCCGTCCCCCCACCCAAAGGCGGGGGGAAACTACCCTTTCATCCACCGGGGTAAACTCCAATGTGCAGGTACCAAGCTGGGGGCTGATGAGAATGCCCACACCTGCTCAGCGCCTCTCACCATGAGCAACTCCAGAGTGGAGGAAAGTCCAGCCCCTCTCGAGGGTACTGGTTCCAGAGCCCAAGCCATGCGTCGAGGTGAGTCCAACTATATCTAGCCGGAACCGCTCAACCTTGCGCACAAGCTCAGGCTCCTTCCTCACCAGAGAGGTGACATTCCACGTGCAGGTCCCTGCCGCTTGCTGCCGCCCAGCTCACATTGCACCCGACCCCTACGGCTCCTCCCGCAGATGGGGAGCCCACGGGAGGGGGGGCCCCTGTAACCCTTTCTGGCTGAGCCCGACCAGGCCCCATGGGCGAAGGCCCGGCCACCAGACACTCGCTCTTGTACCCCACCTCCAGGCCTGGCTCCAGAGGGGGGTTCCGGTAACCCGCGTCCGGGCAAGGGAACATTTACGCCCAAGTTTGTCGTCGTCATAGGGGTTGATGAGCCGTGCTTGGTCTGGTCCCTCCCCTAGACACCTGTTTGCCATGGGTGACCCTACCAGGGGCATAAAGCCCCAGACAACATAGCTGCTAGGATCTTTGGGACGCACAACCCCCCCCACCACAATAAGGTGACAGCTCAGGGAGGGGGTGCTTTAGTATGTGGATTCTAAAAAAAGCTTCAGGAAGTTCCTGTGTGAACACACAGACATCTGCTTCAATATTTGTACATCAGTGCATGAAAAACGAAGAGACTTTGTTTTTGTACTTTTTCTTAACTTAACAAAAATATACTATCGTAGAGATGGTCAACGGAAGGAATAGAGGTTTTCCACTTGGGAGTAACATGAAGAAGAGGGAATGGTTATTCATGGAGATGTCCTGTCTGGAACAGGGTGGATCTGGACCGGTCAGACCACATGATGTGTCTGGAACAGGGTTGCTCTGGACCCATCAGACCACATGATGAGTCTGGAACAGGGTTGCTCTGGACCCATCAGACCACATGATGAGTCTGGAACAGGGTGGATCTGGACCCATCAGACCACATGATGAGACTGGAACAGGGTGGATCTGGACCCATCAGACCACATGATGAGTCTGGAACAGGGTGGATCTGGACCCATCAGACCACATGATGAGTCTGGAACAGGGTGGATCTGGACCCATCAGACCACATGATGAGTCTGGAACAGGGTGGATCTGGACTTGTTGCAGGTCCAGAGTCCGGTCTTCCTGCTGGTTCCGCGGTTCTCCTCTCTGATCAGTGGTCTTCTTCTGGCTCCACAGCTGATCAGTCACATTGTTCATGTGGAACTGGTCTTACTGGTCCAGAGTTGTGCTGCTGGTTTCCTTCCATCTGGTTCCAGCAGACGTTGCAGTGATCACCGTCAGCATCCTCCAGGATGTTTCCCACCACGTTTCTTCCTGGAAGACCATGCTCCCCACCATCCTTCCAGTCTTTAACCATGTGTTGGACGGTTCTGGACCCAGTTCTACCAGTTTCTGCATCTCCTGACATGTTTTCTCAGCTGGATGTGGAGGATCTGACCTACTGGAACACACCGACATCTGTACTGTGTCGTTCCACATGCTAGTTGAAGTTGTGAGGAGCAGCTCGTTGAACCAGCTGGGCTTCAACAACTAGCAGCTGGAGGTTCATCACCCTGCAGGAATTATCCAAACTGGTTTTAGACCAGTCTGGTGCAAGCCAATCGAAAGTTCTGATTGATTTCCTCTCAGCCTTAAACTCTGTGATTTAGAGTAATTGGAAGAGGAAACGTGGCGACATGGAGGGAGGTGATGACGGAGACAGATGAACATACCTCCTCACTCTACCGCTCATTTATTACAACAAAACTTTCTAATTCTGCTTCTGGAGTTATGTAAGATGTCAGTATATCAGCAGCGTAGAGCCCAGGCACAATTAGCCCTCCATTCTCAAGGCCATTAATGGTTTCTTTATTAATCTGACTCTCAGGCTGCCATTATTAATTACAACTAACCGTCAAATCAAATCTTTGCCTGTGTGGTTTATTTCAGCATATTATGCACTACAAGGTGATGCTGGGAGGTTCCCATCTGCCTGTGTCTGTTCTGCAGAGATAGTGGTGAAGTCCAGCAAAGCATCTCAGTTATCTACTCACAACACGCACACACACACACACACACACACACACACACACACACACACACACACACACACACACACACACAATGTTGGGTTGTTGGAAGCATGGAGGGCGCGCTGGACACGGTGAGTCTGGTGGGTCACAGACAATACAATCGAACAGGAAAGCAAATTGAAATGTCTGCTGTGTGTGTGTGTGTGTGTGTGTGTGCGCGTGTGTGTTCTCCCCTTTAAGACACACAGTAGAAATAAACAGGGGCTTTTAGGTGTTAATGCTTAAAATGACAAAAATAGAGAGAATTGATTATTTCTCTGTGATTATAAGTCTGGTCTTTTGTTTAATATCTTAACTGCATCTGTTGGTGGTAGAAATGGGTTTATTAGCTTTTACCGGACATTCTGGATTCTCTATGGAAACCACATGTCTATATTTACATCACTGACCTGATGCTGGAGCTGGGAAACGTTTAGTCTGGTTTCAATGGAGGGGCTTCACATGATATTCTCACACCACATGAGGCTCATGATGCTGGAAGAGTTCCGGAAATGTTCCTCAAAACCCAAAATTCAATTCAATTCAATTCAGCTTTATTTATATAGCATCAAATTACGGCAATGCCATCTCAAGACACTTTACAGGCAGGAAAAAAACATAATGAAAGCCAATTCATAACAGCCTATATAAGGAAACCAACAGATTGAGTCTCCCATCCTGAGCAAGCACACTGGCAACAGTGGGAAGGAAAAAACTCCCTTTTAACAGGAAGGAAACCTCCGGCAGAACCCGGCTCAGGACAGGCAGCCATCTGCCTCTGCTGTGTGGGGGGAAGAGGAAAGAAAGACAACAGACAACAGGAACTGCTACTCCCGGCCAGGGAGACCTGCTGAGACAGGAGACATACATGTTAATGATGCAACACTGTTATGGGGGGGTAAAAGAGAGAGATAAAAAGAAAGAAGCTCAGTGTATCAGGAAATGTCCCTCAGCAGTCTAAACCTATAGCAGCATAACTAAGGGATGCTAACCATCCCTAGCTATAGGACTTATCAAAAAGATAAGTCTTCAGCCTAGTCTTAAAGGTGGGGAGGGTGTCTGCTTCCCTAACACTAACTGGGAGCTTATTCCATAAGAGAGGGGCCTGATAACCAAAGGCTCTGCCTCCTGCTCGGCTCTTTGAGACTCTAGGAACCACAAGTAAGCCTGCAGTCTGCGAACGAAGTACTCTGCTTGGTATATAAGGAACAATGAGGTCTTTGATATATAGTGGTGTCTGGTTGTGGAGGGCTTTATATGTAAGGAGAAGGATTTTAAATTCTATTCTAGATTCAACAGGCAGCCAATGAAGAGAGGCTAAAACTGGAGAAATATGATCTCTCATGCTGGTTCTGGTCAGGACTCTGGCTGCAGAATTCTGGATCAGCTGAAGGCTTTTCAGGGCATATTTAGGACAGCCCAGCAATAGAGAGTTACAGTAGTCTAGTCTCGAAGTAACAAAAGCGTGAACCAGTTTTTCTGCATCACTCTGAGACAGAATGTCCCTAATTTTGGCTATATTACGTAAATGAAAGAAGGCTGTTTTAGTAACCTGCTTAATATGTCGACCAAAGGACAGGTCAGGGTCAAATATTACTCCAAGGTTTCTCACTGTAGCACTGGAAGCTAAAGTAATGCCATCCAGGTTCATTACAAAACTGGAAAATTTAGCTCTGAATTTTTCAGATCCAAAGAGAATTACTTCAGTCTTATCTGAGTTTAAAAGGAGAAAATTTCTAGACATCCAAGTCTTTATGTCTATGAGACAATTTTGTAGCCTATCGGGTTGATTTGTTTCATCTGGTTTAAAGGATCAGTATATCTGAGTATCATCTGCAAAACAATGAAAGTTTATTCCATGCTGTCTAATAATTTTGCCTAAAGGGAGCATATATAGCGTGAAGAGTACTGGTCCAAGTACAGAACCTTGAGGAACTCCATGACTTACTGTAGTTTGTGAGGAGGACTTGTCATTTACATGAACAAACTGAAGTCTATCAGATAAATATGATTTAAACCAGCTTAACGCTGTACCTGTAATTCCAATCTTTGTAACAGAATGTTATGATCGACTGTATCAAATGCAGCACTAAGATCAAGCAAGAGAAGTACGGACACAAGTCCTTTGTCTGAGGCCATAAGAAGGTAATTAGTAACTTTCACCAATGCCGTCTCAGTGCTATGATGAGCTCTAAATCCTGACTTGAACTCTTCAAATAAATTATTTCTGCTCAGGTGGGCATGTAGCTGAGCTAAAACTATTTTCTCCAGAATTTTGGACATAAACGGGAGGTTAGATATAGGTCTATAATTTGCTATCACCTCTGGATCCAGCGATTGCTTTTTAAGTAAAGGCTTGATTACAGCAGTTTTAAATGATTGTGGTACATATCCTGTCACTAAAGACATATTGATAAGATTTAGTAGTGATGTATTAATTAAAGGGAAAATGTCCTTAAAGAGGTTCGTTGGGAGAGGGTCTAAGATACAGGTGGATGGTTTAGATGAAGCTATTATTTTAGTTAATTCAGAGGGTTGGACAGGACAGAAACTATTTAGACACAAGTCAGATCCTGGTTCTAAGGATGCTTCGGAGACCACAACAGGCTCAACATTATAGGTAGAAGGAAGAATGTTGTGGATTTGATCTCTAATAGTGTCAATTTTATTCCTGAAAAAATACATGAAATCATCACAGCTAAGTGAGAAAGGAATACAAGGCTCCACAGCGCTCCGGCTCCTAGTAAGCCTAGCTACAGTGCTGAAAAGAAACCGAGGGTTGTTTTTGTTTTCCTCTATCAATGATGAATAATAAGCTGTTCTTGCCGTACGTAAGGCTTTTTTGTATACGATTAAACTTTCTTTCCAGGTTAAGTGAGACTCCTCTAGTCCTGATGAACGCCATCTGTTTTCCAAACGCCTTGATGCCTGTTTTAGAGCTCGAAGCTGGGAATTAAACCAGGGAGCCTTCATAATCTTACCTAATTTCTTCTTCTTTAGGGGGGCAACATTATCCAAGGTTGTACGCATGGAAGCTGTTATAGTATCAGCATGTTGATCAATCTGAGCAGGAGTAAGGCTTAAAGGGGGACTCTCAGTCATGCTAACACATGGTAGAGGTGAAAAAATTGATTCAATTGATTGTTTAAATTTTGTAATATTATTGTCTGATAAACATCTACTATAGTTGAATTTATTTTTGGTCAGTGAGTAATCAAATAAAGTGAATTCAAAGGTTAATAGGAAGTTATCGGACAAGACAGGGTTTTGAGGAAATACTTTGAGCTTATCAGTCTCAATACCAGATGTTAGAACCAGATCAAGAGTATGGACATGAGAGTGAGTGGCTCCATTGACATTTTGTGAAAACCCAATTGAGTTTAGAATAGAACTAATGGAAATGTTTAAACTACCATTTTCATCATCAACATGAACATTAAAATCACCTAGTACAATGACCTTATCAGTAGTCAGCACTAACTCAGACAAGAGATCAGAGAATTTGGTCAGAAACTCGGAGTAAGGTCCAGGTGGGCGATACACTAATGCTAAAAGGAGCGGTTTCTCTCAATTCCATTTTGGATGAGATAAATTTAATGTCAGGAATTCAAAGGATTTATAGTTAGTTTTGTGCTTAGGACTAATTAAAAATTCTGACTTAAAAATAGCTGCAACACCTCCTCCTCTGCCTGTAGTTCTAGGAATGTGAAAGTTTAAATAGTTAGCTGGCGTAGCTTCATTAATACTAACATAATCCTCTTGCTGTAACCAGGTTTCCGTAAGACAGAATAAATCAATGTGGTGATCACCTATCAAGTCATTGACTAATAAAGACTTATTTGGGAGGGATCTGATATTCAGTAGGCCACACTTTATTGTCTTATTTTCAGATTTTATTAGATCCATTGTTTTTATTTTTATTAGGTTTTCATGATTAACCCCAGAAGTGTTTTTGTGTTGTTTAATTCTTACTGCTGGGAAGTTGTATAAGGTCGGAATGGGGTTTTGGGTGGGCGGCAGCAGGTGGGAAGCTGCAGAAAAGTGTGTAGGACTACAATTCTGCCTCCTGGTCCCAACCCTGAGTTGTCAATTTAGCTGACTAATAAAAGAGTCCATATTGCTAGATAAGAGAGCGGCTCCATCCAACGTGGGATGGATGCCATCTCTCCTAATAAGACCAGGCTTTCCCCAAAAAGCGCTCCAATTATCTATAAAACCCACGTTGTTATCGGGACACCACCTAGACAACCAGCGGTTGAAGGATGACATGCGGCTAAACATGTCATCGCTGATTAAATTTGGCAAGGGACCAGAGAAAACTACGGAGTCCGACATGCTCTTGGCAAAGTTACACACCGAAGCAACATTAATTTTAGTGACCTCCGATTGGCGTAACCGGGTGTCGTTACCGCCGACGTGAATTACAATCTTACGGTATTTACGTTTAGCCTTAGCCAGCAGTTTCAAATACGATTCGACGTCGCCCGCTCTGGCCCCAGGAATGCATTTGACTATGGTCCCCGGTGTCTCTAGAGCCACGTTTCTGACTATGGAACTACTATAATCAGGGTTTCTGCCTCAGCGGGTGTGTCACCGAGCGGGGAAAATTAGAAACGTGAACAGGTCGGTGGTGGCCAGTGGGTTTTGGTTTGGGGCTACGCTTCCGCCTGACCGTCGTCCAGCCTGCCTCGGCTCCCGGCTGCGCGGGAACTGCTGAGGGACCACTAGGGGTGGTTGCCCTGGCTGGTAGCTCTGCACTGGCTAATGGGGGCTTGCTGACTAACTGCTTCCCTAACTGAGTGCGGAGCTGGGCTTCTAACTCACAGAGCCTCGCCTCCAAGGCTGCCAAGCTGCTACACTTATACACCTACCGTTATCACTAAAGGAGGCGGAGGAGTAGCTAAACATCAGAGACACCGAGCAAGGAAAGGCAGGGGACCGGGGTGTGGGAAGAGAGCTAGCAGCCATGCTAAAACCGAGTGCTTGAGCTGTTTAAGTGAAGTAAACAGAAAGCCAAAGATCCCAAAAATAAATGCAATATGTAGAACAGTGGTTTGGGAAGATATTGTGCGCTTGGTTAACTATAGACAGAAGTTAGAAAGAGAGTAAAGGAGCCAACGGCTCGTAGCAATCCGCAGTGACACACGCTAGGGAAACAGGAAAAGACACAATACGTTACCGCAACGTCAGCACGTCCACTCTGCTGCAAAAGAACTGCAACTGATTTAACAATTCAGTCTATTGATCATTCCATTTTTGTAGCACACGCATTTACTCATTTAGCACGAGTAAAAAAAACATTAGAAATTCTTACTATGTAATAAGATGACCCATGCTTGAAGGGTTTTTCAGTAGACCTACATCAGACCTGCATCAGACCTGCATCAGACCTACATCAGACCTGGATCAGACCTGCATCAGTCCTGCATAAAACCTGCATCAGACCTACATCAGACCTACATCAGACCTGCATCAGACCTGCATCAAACCTGCATCAGACCTACATCAGACCTGCATCAGACCTGCATCAAACCTGCATCAGACCTACATCAGACCTGCATAAAACCTGCATCAAACCTGCATCAGACCTACATCAGACCTGCATAAAACCTGCATCAGACCTACATCAGACCTACATCAGACCTGCATCAGACCTGCATCAAACCTGCATCAGACCTGCATCAGACCTACATCAGACCTACATCAGACCTGCATCAGACCTACATCAGACCTGCATCAGACCTGAATCAAACCTGCATCAGACCTACATCAGACCTCCATCAGACCTGCATCAGACCTACATCAGACCTGCATAAAACCTGCATCAGACCTGCATCAAACCTAAATCAGACCTACATCAGACCTACATCAGACCTCCATCAGACCTACATGAGACCTACATCAGACCTGCATCAGTCCTGCATAAAACCTGCATCAGACCTACATCAGACCTACATCAGACCTGCATAAAACCTGCATCAGACCTGCATCAAACCTAAATCAGACCTACATCAGATCTGCATCAGACCTACATCAGACCTGGATCAGACCTATCAGACCTGCATCAGACCTACATGAGACCTGGATCAGACCTGCATCAGTCCTGCATAAAACCTACATCAGACCTGGATCAGACCTGCATCAGACCTGCATAAAACCTGTATCAGACCTACATCAGACCTGCATCAGACCTACATCAGACCTGCATAAAACCTGCATCAGACCTGCATCAGACCTACATCAGACCTACATCAGACCTGCATCAGACCTACATCAGACCTGGATCAGACCTGCATCAGACCTGCATAAAACCTACATCAGACCTGGATCAGACCTGCATCAGTCCTGCATAAAACCTACATCAGACCTGGATCAGACCTGCATCAGACCTGCATAAAACCTGTATCAGACCTACATCAGACCTGCATCAGACCTATCAGACCTACATCAGACCTACATCAGACCTGCATCAGACCTACATGAGACCTGGATCAGACCTGCATCAGTCCTGCATAAAACCTACATCAGACCTGGATCAGACCTGCATCAGACCTGCATAAAACCTGTATCAGACCTGCATCAGACCTACATCAGACCTGCATAAAACCTGCATCAGACCTGCATCAGACCTACATCAGACCTACATCAGACCTGCATCAGACCTACATCAGACCTGGATCAGACCTGCATCAGACCTGCATAAAACCTATATCAGACCTACATCAGACCTGCATCAGACCTACATCAGACCTGCATCAGACCTACATCAGACCTACATCAGACCTACATCAGACCTGCATCAGACCTACATCAGACCTGCATCAGACCTACATCAGATCAACAGCAGACCTACATCAGACCTGCATCAGACCTACATCAGACCTGCATAAAACCTGCATCAGACCTACATCAGACCTGCATCAGACCTACATCAGACCTACATCAGACCTACATCAGACCTACATCAGACCTGCATCAGACCTACATCAGACCTACATCAGACCTGCATCAGACCTACATCAGACCTATCAGACCTATCAGACCTACATCAGACCTGCATCAGACCTACATCAGACCTGCATCAGACCTACATCAGACCTACATCAGACCTACATCAGACCTGCATCAGACCTACATCAGACCTATCAGACCTATCAGACCTACATCAGACCTACATCAGACCTGCATCAGACCTACATCAGACCTATCAGACCTATCAGACCTACATCAGACCTGCATCAGACCTACATCAGACCTACATCAGACCTGCATCAGACCTACATCAGACCTGCATCAGACCTACATCAGACCTGCATCAGACCTACATCAGATCAACAGCAGACCTGCATCAGACCTACATCACACCTATCAGACCTATCAGACCTACATCAGACCTGCATCAGACCTGCATCAAACCTACATCAGACGTACATCAGACCTACATCAGACCTACATCAGATCAACAGCAGACCTGCATCAGACCTACATCAGACCTATCAGACCTACATCAGACCTGCATCAGACCTATCAGACCTACATCAGACCTACATCAGACCTGCATCAGACCTACATCAGACCTGCATCAGACCTGCATCAGACCTACATCAGACCTACATCAGACCTGCATCAGACCTACATCAGACCTGCATCAGACCTACATCAGATCAACAGCAGACCTGCATCACACCTACATCAGGCCTATCAGACCTATCAGACCTGCATCAGACCTACATCAGACCTGCATCAGACCTACATCAGATCTACAGCAGACCTGCATCAGACCTGCATCAGACCTACATCAGACCTACATCAGACCTGCATCAGACCTACATCAGACCTACATCAGACCTACATCAGACCTGCATCAGACCTACATCAGACCTATCAGACCTATCAGACCTGCATCAGACCTACATCAGACCTACATCAGACCTGCGTCAGACCTACATCAGACCTGCATCAGACCTACATCAGATCAACAGCAGACGTGCATCAGACCTACATCAGACCTATCAGACCTATCAGACCTACATCAGACCTTCATCAGACCTACATCAGATCTACATCAGACCTGCATCAGACCTACATCAGATCAACAGCAGACCTGCATCAGACCTACATCAGACCTATCAGACCTATCAGACCTACATCAGACCTTCATCAGACCTACATCAGATCTACATCAGACCTGCATCAGACCTACATCGGACCTATCAGACCTATCAGACCTGCATCAGACCTATCAGACCTACATCAGACCTGCATCAGACCTGCATCAGACCTACATCAGACCTGCATCAGACCTACATCAGACCTGCATCAGACCTGCATCAGACCTACATCAGACCTAGATCAGACCTGCATCAGACCTACATCAGACCTACATCAGACCTGCATCAGACCTACATCAGACCTACATCAGACCTGCATCAGACCTGCATCAGACCTACATCAGACCTGCGTCAGACCTACATCAGACCTACATTCAACCTATCAGACCTATCAGACCTACATCAGACCTGCATAAAACCTGCATCAGACCTACATCAGACCTGCATAAAACCTGCATCAGACCTACATCAGACCTGCATCAGACCTATCAGACCTACATCAGAACTACATCAGACCTGCATCAGACCTACATCAGACCTACATCAGACCTACATCAGACCTGCATCAGACCTACATCAGACCTATCAGACCTATCAGACCTGCATCAGACCTACATCAGACCTACATCAGACCTGCATCAGACCTGCATCAGACCTACATCAGACCTGCGTCAGACCTACATCAGACCTGCATCAGACCTGCATCAGACCTACATCAGACCTATCAGACCTACATCAGACCTACATCAGACCTGCATCAGACCTACATCAGACCTACATCAGATCAACAGCAGACGTGCATCAGACCTACATCAGACCTATCAGACCTATCAGACCTACATCAGATCTACATCAGACCTGCATCAGACCTACATCAGATCAACAGCAGACCTGCATCAGACCTACATCAGACCTATCAGACCTATCAGACCTACATCAGACCTTCATCAGACCTACATCAGATCTACATCAGACCTGCATCAGACCTACATCGGACCTATCAGACCTATCAGACCTGCATCAGACCTATCAGACCTACATCAGACCTGCATCAGACCTGCATCAGACCTACATCAGACCTGCATCAGACCTACATCAGACCTGCATCAGACCTGCATCAGACCTACATCAGACCTAGATCAGACCTGCATCAGACCTACATCAGACCTACATCAGACCTGCATCAGACCTACATCAGACCTACATCAGACCTGCATCAGACCTGCATCAGACCTACATCAGACCTGCGTCAGACCTACATCAGACCTACATTCAACCTATCAGACCTATCAGACCTACATCAGACCTGCATAAAACCTGCATCAGACCTACATCAGACCTGCATAAAACCTGCATCAGACCTACATCAGACCTGCATCAGACCTATCAGACCTACATCAGAACTACATCAGACCTGCATCAGACCTACATGAGACCTGGATCAGACCTGCATCAGTCCTGCATAAAACCTACATCAGACCTGGATCAGACCTGCATCAGACCTGCATAAAACCTGTATCAGACCTGCATCAGACCTACATCAGACCTATCAGACCTGCATCAGACCTACATCAGACCTATCAGACCTGCATCAGACCTGCATAAAACCTGCATCAGACCTACATCAGACCTATCAGACCTATCAGACCTGCATCAGACCTACATCAGACCTACATCAGATCTACAGCAGACCTGCATCAGACCTGCATCAGACCTACATCAGACCTACATCAGACCTGCATCAGACCTACATCAGACCTGCATCAGACCTACATCAGATCAACAGCAGACCTGCATCAGACCTACATCAGACCTATCAGACCTGCATCAGACCTACATCAGACCTACATCAGACCTGCATCAGACCTACATCAGATCTACAGCAGACCTGCATCAGACCTATCAGACCTACATCAGACCTGCATCAGACCTACATCAGATCTACAGCAGACCTGCATCAGACCTACATCAGACCTATCAGACCTATCAGACCTACATCAGACCTGCATCAGACCTACATCAGACCTACATCAGACCTGCATCAGACCTACATCAGACCTGCATCAGACCTACATCAGACCTGCATCAGACCTACATCAGATCAACAGCAGACCTACATCAGACCTATCAGACCTATCAGACCTACATCAGACCTTCATCAGACCTACATCAGATCTACATCAGACCTGCATCAGACCTACATCGGACCTATCAGACCTACATCAGACCTGCATCAGACCTGCATCAGACCTATCAGACCTACATCAGACCTGCATCAGACCTGCATCAGACCTACATCAGACCTGCATCAGACCTACATCAGACCTGCATCAGACCTGCATCAGACCTACATCAGACCTAGATCAGACCTGCATCAGACCTACATCAGACCTACATCAGACCTGCATCAGACCTACATCAGACCTACATCAGACCTGCATCAGACCTACATCAGACCTACATCAGACCTGCATCAGACCTACATCAGACCTGCATCAGACCTGCATCAGACCTACATCAGACCTGGGTCAGACCTACATCAGACCTACATTCAACCTATCAGACCTATCAGACCTACATCAGACCTGCATCAGACCTACATCAGACCTACATTCAACCTATCAGACCTGCATCAGACCTGCATCAGACCTACATCAGACCTGCATCAGACCTGCATCAGACCTACATCAAACCTATCAGACCTGCATCAGACCTATCAGACCTACATCAGACCTATCAGACCGATCAGACCTACATCAGACCTGCATCAGACCTACATCAGACCTACATCAGACCTGCATCAGACCTATCAGACCTACATCAGACCTATCAGACCTATCAGACCTATCAGACCTACATCAGACCTGCATCAGACCTACATCAGACCTACATCAGACCTGTATCAGACCTACATCAGACCTATCAGACCTATCAGACCTGCATCAGACCTACATCAGACCTATCAGACCTGCATCAGACCTACATCAGACCTGGATCAGTCCTGCATCAGACCTGCATAAAACCTGCATCAGACCTATCAGACCTGCATCAGACCTGGATCAGACCTGCATCAGACCTGGATCAGACCTACATCAGACCTGCATCAGACCTACATCAGACCTATCAGACCTGCATCAGACCTACATCAGACCTGCATAAGACCTACATCAGACCTGCATCAGCCCTGCATCAGACCTACATCAGACCTATCAGACCTATCAGACCTATCAGACCTACATCAGACCTATCAGACCTGCATCAGACCTACATCAGACCTGCATCAGACCTACATCAAACCTATCAGACCTGCATCAGACCTACATCAGACCTGCATCAGACCTACATCAGATCAACAGCAGACCTGCATCAGACCTACATCAGACCTGCATCAGACCTACAGCAGATCTACAGCAGACCTGCATCAGACCTACATCAGACCTATCAGACCTATCAGACCTACATTAGACCTGCATCAGACCTACATCAGACCTACATCAGACCTGCATCAGACCTGCATCAGACTTACATCAGATCAACAGCAGACCTGCATCAGACCTACATCAGACCTGCATCAGACCTACAGCAGATCTACAGCAGACCTGCATCAGACCTACATCAGACCTATCAGACCTACATCAGACCTACATCAGACCTACATCAGACCTGCATCAGACCTACATCAGACCTGCATCAGACCTACATCAGACCTACATCAGACCTACATCAGACCTGCATCAGACCTACATCAGACCTGCATCAGACCTACATCAGACCTACATCAGACCTGCATCAGACCTACATCAGACCTGCATCAGACCTACATCAGACCTATCAGACCTACATCAGACCTGCATAAAACCTGCATCAGACCTACATCAGACCTATCAGACCTATCAGACCTGCATCAGACCTGCATCAGACCTACATCAGACCTGCATCAGACCTACATCAGACCTATCAGACCTACATCAGACCTATCAGACCTGCATCAGACCTACATCAGACCTATCAGACCTGCATCAGACCTGCATAAAACCTGCATCAGACCTACATCAGACCTATCAGACCTACATCAGACCTACATCAGACCTACATCACACCTACATCAGACCTACATCAGACCTATCAGACCTATCAGACCTACATCAGACCTACATCAGACCTACATCAGACCTGCATCAGACCTATCAGACCTACATCAGACCTATCAGACCTGCATCAGACCTACATCAGACCTATCAGACCTGCATCAGACCTATCAGACCTGCATCAGACCTACATCAGACCTATCAGACCTGCATCAGACCTGCATCAGACCTACATCAGACCTATCAGACCTGCATCAGACCTATCAGACCTATCAGACCTACATCAAACCTATCAGACCTGCATCAGACCTGCATCAGACCTACATCAGACCTATCAGACCTACATCAAACCTATCAGACCTGCATCAGACCTACATCAGACCTACATCAGACCTACATCAGACCTGCATCAGACCTGCATCAGACCTACATCAGACCTACATCAGACCTATCAGACCTATCAGACCTATCAGACCTACATCAAACCTATCAGACCTACATCAGACCTGCATCAGACCTACATCAGACCTATCAGACCTATCAGACCTACATCAAACCTATCAGACCTCATTCAGGCCACAGGAATTGATCAAAGGTCTTAGAGAAGAGAAAAACAACAATATGTCTAAAGGGGAGCAGTTATCCTTCAAATAGGAGAAGTTGAATGGAGAAACTGCAGTATGGGGAGTGTGTGCGTGCGTGTGTGTGTGTGTGTGTGTGGGGGGGGGGGGGGGGGGGTGACAAAGATGTTTGCAGAAAATACTTTTCTAATGATTAATTCCATCTTGTGGGTTGACTGAAGCATCTATGTTTGAAATGGTTGACAGAACTCAATTATTAGAAGTAAATTACTCTGAATATAGAAAATATCAATGTATTTTACAGACTGTTTCCACAGGATCCCTGAACAATGCTGCCGTTTCTCATCCCTGCATTTAATGCTGCTTCCTGCTGACTTCTCCTCCGTTAGATCGAACAAAAACAACCCACATATAGATTTTAGTCTTGTGGTAGTAACAGCCATGTTTGAAACAGAAGCTAAACTGTGTTTTTTAAATTAACATAATGAATCTGCTTAATTAAATCTCTGTAGAGGCTTAGAGTTAACTAGTTTTTCCTTTCAACATAACTTATACCAAACCACACCTAGCCCATCGATTCATTCACTTATGGAGTTCCATGCTCATTTTACTGTTTCTTTTTGTTGTAGGTATGTTCAGCGCATCACAGGAAGATCCAGATTATTCAGATTTCACTGATTCTGAGACACCAACACATCAGTAAAATGAAATATGCACAGAAAAAGAAGGGTGGAAACTTGTGGCATGTACATAAGCCATGGAAGCTCCCACTGAAGCAAGGTGTACATTAATCAGAATGTTCAGAATGTGGGTGGATTTGCCTATTTTTACAAGTCCACTTTCCAAAGTGTTGGGATGTGAATAAGGAAGACGACAATGATTTTAAAATCTCATCGATCCATATTCTCTTCCTTAGATGATAAACATCATATCAGATCATGAAACTGAGACATTTTAACACGTCATGGAAAATTTGAGCTGAATGTAAATCTGATGCAGCAACAAATCTCTAAAACGGTGGAACAGGAGCAGGAAAAGGTTGGAAAAGTAAAATCATAAACAACGTCACTTCATTATGATGAAAACTGGTACTGGAGGAAGTCTAGAAACAGAATCACTGTGTCTGCTGCAGCACTTCTCTTCTAGACGTGTTATTTAGGTCCAGGTCCAGCTAACTAATGAATAGAGATTTTTATTTAAAATGAAGATGAAAAGTCAGCTCCAGAATGACTGGATTCTCAGATAAAGAGACAAACAGCTGCATCAATATGTCACATGGGCAAAAGAGTGTGTAATTTCTCTATATTATCCATAAGCATCTTCACAGAAGCTGCCTCTGACACATTGAGACCCATCTGATCATCAACTCACAGCCAATAAAAGGTAAACAGCAGAAATCTGCTGTGTCACTGTTAATGTTGAAGAATCATTGTTAAAGATCCACTTCACAATAAAAACAAGACTTCATTCAGGAAGATCTCATGTTTAACTTGTGAATGAAACCAGTTAACTAGTCAATACAAGAAGTACACAGTATCAATCAATACAACCAGTTAATTGGTGAATAAAACCAGTTGAACTGTGAGGACATCTAGTCGACTTTTACGTCCCAAAAGCAACCTTCTCTTGGTCACCAGAATGTCAGCGTGCCTTTGAAAATGTCGCAGTTGTGCAATGCACCTGTTCTCTCCGCTCCTGATCGAGCAAAACCATCCAAACTGGAAGTTGATGCTAGTGCTGTCGGTGCTGTTCTCTTACAAGAAGAAAATGACGGATTTGATCATCCTGTCTGCTTTTTTTCATACGAGTTCAACAAGCACTAACTCAACTATTTAACTATTGATAAAGAAACACTGGCTTTGTTACTCACTCTGCAGCCCTTTGAGGTGTACCTTGGATCTGCCTCTTTGCCAATTACTGTGTACAACAATCACAACCCTCTTGTGTTTCTCCACCAACTGTAAAAATCATAATCAAAGACTCATGAGGTGGGCTCTAATAGTTCAGGAATTCCAGCTGGAGATAAAACTGAAAGGAGTGCTGCTAACTTTGTGGCCAGTGCCCTCTCCAGATCATGAAACCATGGGGAGAAAGCTGGAAGTTGTGAGAATTTGTACATCTTTGCATGTTTTGTCTTATGTGACGTGATATTTGTGATGTGCGACAAACCTTTAAAAGGGGTTTGTGTCTTAAGAGAGGGAGTATATCGTCCCTCAAACACTTTATGCAAGACAGACTGTGTGATCCCATCTAGACTATTGGTTGGCTGCTTTATCTCCTTCCTGCGATTGGCTGCACCGCTCCGTTCCTGTGGTTGGCTGGCTGTACCATCCCCTGTCCAGGATTGGCTGACTTTCCAGCTGGTCAGCCCTATTTAAGGAGCAGGCTGAGACTTAATAAAAGAAGCAAACGGGGGCGGACAGCAAACAATGAACCAGCAAATGAAAACAGAAACCAAGTAGCAAATTTAGACAGAAAACACAACGAAACACAGGTGGATTGCATTAACTGACTGAAACCAGGTGAACGAATTAACGGGAAGGGGAAGGTAAACCAAATGCACAAGGGGAAAACTACAACTAAAGACCACACAATAACACCATGCCAGTAGCTAGCAGCTGTTTACCGACACAGTTTCTGAGTAGTCAGAGTTAGGCTGAGTTTGCAGGTTTCCACATGCGCACATTTACCAAACCATCAGGACCAGTGTGAGACGATGTACCGAGGTTATGGACCAGTCAGACCAGTAACTAAACTATCAGATGATGGTGGAAACGCCTTGTGTGCCAATGGCCAATCCGTCTCTCTCTGACTCTTAGTATGAAGTTAGATTTAGCATTATTTATTCATCATTTCAAAGCATGGACATCTTTGTCCGGACAAACTGGACAACACTGGCTCAGGTGGTGGAGCGGGTTGTCCACTAGTCCGAAGTGGACAGTCACACTCTTGTTTTAAAAGAGTGTGACAATGCCACCAGAAGAGGAAAAAGGCTTCAGACTTCTCCCATTAATTGTTTTCCAGACAGATTGTTACCACGGCAACGCAGAGCTAGGCTTGTAAATGCAAGGCACAAACTGGACTCCAGTAAGTCCACCTATCACTTCTTTCTGCTTTAATTTAGTCATTTACTGTTTGCTCTCAAGTGTGAAATTGGCCATTCTGAGCCGTCCTGCCACAGCAGCTGACTGAAAGCTGCCGTTTGTGTTCTCACATTGGTCATTACATGCCTTTAGACTCCCATCCAGCTGTTTTTACTGGTGGAGACTCGGAACAAGCAGCATGTGGAAAAATCTGTCATCATTCTTTGTTGGGTTCACGTTTGACCTCAGAAATCTCTAAGTTTACCTGCACACTTTCTCAAAGAAACTCCATGGAAGAGGTTGGAGTTTGCTCCAAGCTTCAAAAATACCCCTAAAAACAAAAAAGAACCTCCAGGAGGGAGAGGTAACACCAACACACACACACAGCTCTATGATTTATTTGACTCCGCAATGTGAAAAATCAATCAGATAAGAGGTGAAGAACTTCCTCTGCACCGCCAGCTGCAGAGTGCTGATGTGAATTTAAAACACTGCGAGGCCACGTGGAGGAATTCTGTCCTCCAGGGCGCAGCTCTGGCTCCTTTCAAAAGCTATCGTGCTGCGACCGATAGAGGGAAAGTAATGGCTCTACTTTCACGTCCTGTCCTGGCAGTGTCACGCAGCGCTGTCTGTCCCGGCTTCCCAGTCCTGCAGCCGTCCAAGTCCCCTGCCAGAAGACGGTCGGCAGGGCTAAAAGCCTCTTCACATGAGAAGATATCATTCCCTCTAAATGACTATCGCGTTGGGAATGAGGCTCAACACCCCCCCACATGCCTCCTGTTGACCGTTCCTTGGCCAGCTCATCACAATTATTACAGATGACAGATGCCACCATCTTATGGGAGATGGCAGGATTATCTTGTTGCAGGAGGGAGTGTTGAGAGGCTGTCAGGAAACAGTTTGAAACAGCGCCGAGCAAACAAAGATGGAGGCCTGTGCTAGCGATCATGCTCAGCTCACACATGCTGAACAAATACGCACACAGAACAGCGATTACGAGCTCCACCGCAGTCACGACCAATTCAAACACCAAACCACCAGCCTCCATCCGCAGCACAGGAGAAAAGGCTCTGGGACGCGTGGTTTCACATCAGGAAGGAAAACTAGCTCATCATGTGGAAAACGTCTGAGAAGGACTCACTGAAAAACTGGACGTGTCCAACTCAGTCATGATGATATGAGCAGGGATGGGACAGGACTGCTCAACAGTCCTGGACCTCGTTGCTTCCATGAAGCTCCAGATCTTTGTACTGGTGAAAGGTCTGGACTGCAGCAGACCAGTTCTCCTGTTCTACCATCAGGATGTGGTTCAGCGTGGTCCTGCTGGACCAGTTCTCCTGTTCCACCATCAGGATGTGGTTCAGCATGGTCCTGCTGGACCAGTTCTCCTGTTCCACCATCAGGATGTGGTTTACCATGGTCCTGCAGGACCAGTTCTCCTGTTCCACCATCAGGATGTGGTTCAGCGTGGTCCTGCTGGACCAGTTCTCCTGTTCCACCATCAGGATGTGGTCCAGCATGGTGGAAGGTCTTCCCTGAAAGAGACGTTGTCTGGATGGGAGCAGATGTTTCAGCATTGATGGAGCTTCCCAGATGTGGAAGCTGCCCACGCCATCGGCACTAATGCAACCCCATCCCATCAGAGATGCAGGCTGATAACAAGCTGGATGCTCCTTGTGTTGCTTCTGCTGACAGCTTGCAGGAACGCCGCCAGCTCCTGTACTCTACAGACACAACTGTCTGTTGCCATGGTGATTAAACCATTACTGAGCTGTTTATGGACCGCAGAGATGTCCCTACATGATGAAAGCTGGTGTCCACATCAGCCACAGCCCACCTTCACAGTGGACACTTTTAACCTTTTAAAGTCTGACCTGAGAAAACTTTAGAGTGATATCTTAAATAAAACATAGATGAAAAAACGCGTATTTGTGTTGTTTATAGACCCTTTCGTAATGCATGCGTCACTCACACAAGTTCATAGCTAGCACAAGACTTTATTTACATCGTATTTTCTCATTTAACTCTGGGTGAAATGTCTGACAGAAAAGCTGAAGAACAGGGCATCGTTAGAGGCTGATGAAGGTTAAACCTGTCTAACCATGAAGCAGTGAAACGAACCCACCCTGCTGGCAGGGAAAAGCACAGGAACACACCAGTAGCTGTAGGGTTTTACTGGTTTTAAGGATTCTCATTATGTGTTTGGGACAGTGAATGAGGCCAATCTCCATGCAGTTTCCGTGGTAACGAGCAGGTCATAGGAACCTTCCAGGCTTTGGATGGAGCTGTCAAACAGGCCTCAGCAGGGATGTCAGAGACCTGCAGCTCTCCTGCTTTCCCTGCTATCAACAGACTAAAGACTACTTCTGTTCCTGTGATGGGAACTGCTTCGCCATGTTCCCCTCATGGAACGTCTGGTACAAAACGACCAAAGACGGACTTGTAGAGAAAGAAAACCTTCCCAGTTAACCCCTTATCAAATCAAACTTTATTTGTATAGAACTTTTCATACAATAGCATATCCAAGTGCTTCATGTGGCGAGACTGAGTAAGACTAACGAGAAGAATAACTCCAACAACGCCACTCTGGGACTTTCACCCAGAGATTTAGCATTGACCTTATAAACACCAAAGGCATGCAGGTTCGGTAAACTTAGGGGGCATGAGACAAAGTTCCAGTACAAAGAGCTTTATTAACTTTAAAACTCACTAAAACAATTTTAAAATTGAAACTGAGTCTTACCAGTGTTTAAGTGGCACCAAAAGGTGGAGGGTCCCCAGAAGCACCTCACACACACGTGCACGACAAGCAGTCACATGCACTACCACAGCAAACACACACAAACAGTGGCACAATGAGCATGCATGAAGGAGGACGCTGTTCAGAGGGGAGAGAACCCCAACACCACAGGTTACCACCACCGTTGAGCACTCAGCAACTAAACAAAGAAAAACAGATGTTAACATTCAATAAAACAAAGGAAACACAGTATGATCAAACTAGACCAACTCAGGTAGCCTGGAAAGATGCAAGTCACCACCTAGTAAAGAGTTACTCTGTAACGAGGAGGATCAGAAGGGCTAATAGGCCGAATGTCCACATCAGCTGAAAGCCCGGGTGATGTAGTGATGCATCCTGTCGCGGAGAAGATCTCAGGTATCCACGCTACAGAAACAGCCTTAAAATCCGATGCGCCCGCAGCAGCAGTCGTTCAGCAGAGACCAGGTATCAGTGGAACAGCCGTTAGCTGTAGCTGTGTGTTCTACAACAGGATCAGCTGGCTGCTGTTAAAAGCTCAGATCGTCTCCGCGATGGCAGCATTAATCTCAGAGGGCTCTTCAACAGGAGGCACCGCGACTTGTCTTGCCACCACAGCGGTGTCAGGCCAACTCAGCTCCGAAGCAGCAGGGAGTCTGACGACCAGGTGAGCGCTCGCTGTCAGGAGCTGACTCGCCTGCTTAAATATGTCGCCCCCACCTGCTGATTGGCTGGAAACGCAACCATCCCTCTTAGACCGCCACATTCACATCAAAATAAAAACTGTTTCACACTTAAACACACACACACACACACACAACCCAACCCTTCCCTGACCATTGATGCCAAACTAAAAACTTCAGGATTCCGTCATCTGTTCCAGGCTCACACGGACAGACTGGAGATCAGGCGCTGCAGCCATCTCCCTGCTGGTCTGAACGACGTCAAGTCTCACTTTGCCTGAAATCTTTGACATCTAAATGAGGGAACGACGGAGACTGTGCTCTTTACAAATATTGGCAATGACTGTATGGTTGGTGTCACCATGGCGGCCATGTTGAGCGTGCAAAGTGGTCAATGCCATTTTAAAAGATTTTATCGCCTTTCTCTTTTATTTAAGAGAAACCTTTTTATCTTTCAATCTTATTGAACAAGTTGTGCTTTTAGTCATCGTGTCGTCTGGACGACTGCGACCCTCTTTACTCGCACATTCCCGTTAACAACAGCAAACACATCACGCCTAGTTCAGCTGCTTTACACTGACTGCCTGAACGATTTAGAATTGATTTTAAGATCTTAATGTTTGTTTTTAAAGCTTTAAATCGACTTTTATTTTATTGATTGATGTTATTGATTATTTTATGTGCAGCACTTTGGAGACATTTTAAAATGTGTTTTTTAGATAAAACAGACTAAATAAAAAAGCATTGGTTGGGTTGAAACTCCCACCAAACATCAACTTTTAAATCCAGATTTCTTTTTAAATAAAATCTGCATCATAACCATAGACTGTATATAAAAAAAGATGGGCGGAGCCTCCGTGACGTCACCCGTAGGTTTCTGAACTGAAGCTCGGTGGGTGGTTCTCGGTGGACTTAAGGTTTGATGTAAAGATCTTTGAATTGTCTGTGAAATGTGCGGCTTTGCATGACATGCAGACATTTCTGTAGATTACCAAATCTTTCATCCAAATTCCTGCAACTGCACATTGGAAATGTTGTTTTTAAGCCTTTGGACTGCTTGCTGGGAACTTCACCTCATCCTTCTTGTGAACAAATGAGCCTTTTCAGGTAGCTTATTTTATACCCAATCATGACGGCCACCTTCAATGACGCTGTTCACCAGTGGAATGATCCAAACTGGTGTTTCTTAAGCATTCCTCAACTTTCCCAGTCTTTCATTGGAAAATGTTCCAGGCATCAAATTCAAATGAATATTTAAAAAATGAAACAAAAAACCAATAAAGGTATTCAGTTTAAACATTAAATATCTTACCATTTAATGGATTCGGCTGAATATAGGGGGGAAAAAAGTTTTGTAAATCTTTATAATCTGTTTTATTGATGTTTTACACAGTGTCTGACCATCATTGGAATTAGAGTCGTACTAAATATGTGAGAAGGATTTTATCACCTGGTGGTGCCGACTTGCTTTACTGGGACTGTATCCATGTTTTCATAAGTTATGATTAGACAACATATTCTCTTGGGTTGTAGTGGACATTAGATGATTGTAGATGTGTGCTTTCCCACTGTGGTCGCACTAAGAACTGCTGTTTGGTTTAAAAGGTGGATTAATATTAAATTACCTGCAAAGACTGGCATTTTTCATCAAACACAAACTCATGTGGAATAAAAGAAAGTAGATTAAAAGCTGAAAATAAGATGAAAAGACAGAAAAATCAATAACAGAAAAGAAAGTTTGAACGATTTAAGAGTTTAATTAAAAACTAAATTACAGTGATGGAGACATCAGTTATAACACCTCATCTCCTGCAGTTATAAGCTGCATGCCTTTAATATCCTCGCCACTGCCATCCATCACCTCCCACACACACACACACACACGCACACACACACACACACACACTTCATCCTGGCTGATCCATTTCAGTCCTCACAAGCTGCTGTTGGTTCCCATGAAAGGTCAATGACTGACCTTTACCTCCACTTTCAGGTACCACAAATCTCTCCTGAAGCAGGTGTGTGTTTGCTGGTGTGTGTGTGTGTGTGTGTGTGTGTGTGTGTGTGTGTGTGTGTGTGTGCGTGCGCGGGCTGCTGTCGGAGTGTCTGAGTTTATGTGTGTGATCCAGCTCTTCAGCAGAACGATGCTGGCAGCCTCATTATCATGGGCCTCCTCTAAAGCAGATAAGGTAGGGCTGCATGGGCCGGGAATGATGGGACCTGAGTGGGCTTCTAATGGCGGTGGCGTTTGCCAGGCTGCCCCTGTAAGTGGATTTCTACTGCGATCTGCTGTTTGTTTATTGGAGTGTCTGTTGTTCTGGATGCACTCCATAGAGGATACAAATTGCATTATTCACGGCAGGCAGGCTGGTAATGGCAAGGATGAATGATGGCCCCTATTTCTGTCCTGACAGAGAAGGTCGAGAGAGGAGCTCTATACAATTACACACAAGTTTGTGTTCGATCAGCGGATAGCTACGGGTGAAGTGCTCGCTGCGCGCCGGGGCCCTGAAGGAATGGAGGCCTCCACTCTCTTACAGGGTTCCAGGGTATGAAGTGCAGCGTTACTAAATGAATTTGCTTTTGCTAAATTACATTCTGAACTCAGATCTTAGGGGATTTGTGCCATTTTTTTAAGCTTGGCCATAGATTTTCCACTAAATCCATTTAGATTCTGTAAAAAACAAGCCGACATGGCAAAGCGGTTCAAAATGCTTGATCTTTAATATTCCTTCTTACACTCTAAACAGAAAGTAGGCAGCGATTAGGATGATGCAGCAACGTCTCAGTCAGTCGTGGAGCTGAGTCAGATTTAACAGTAACATGAGTGTCAGAATACATCCCATCAAGATCCTCTGATGCTGAAGTGACGAATGCTCATGTTGATATCACCACCAGGGGGCAGCGGTGGAGCCTCTGTGACGTCATCTGTGGCTTTCTGAAGAGCTGAATTGAAGCTCATTGGGCGGTTCCTACCATCGCCATCTTGTCATGCACATTGTCCCTCCCAGGAAAATACAAAAATGGGCAAAGAGGTGGAGCTGAGGGAGGGGGGGGGGGGGTCGATTGACATCTAACAAACTCTGACCTGCATGCAGCTAAACGCTAACCGAGCTAACCTGGAGATAACAGGAGCTAACCAGCTAACAGAGGTAAGCGGGCTAAAGCTAAGTCACGTTGTTAACCGGCTAAAAACCGCGGTTGTTCTACGTTCTTCTTACTTGAAGCCGGAGATTGGTACCTGTCAATCAAAAGGACACGCCCCTAAATATGCCAAATTTTGAGAACTGCAGGTTCTGGCTTCACTCTTAACTGCCAGAGGTTGCTGCTTGCTTTCATCACACTGCATTTTCTATATATTGTTGTCAATAACCTGCTTTTTACCCTGTAGACGCTAGCATGACAGTTTGCATCATTTTATGATAAAAAAAAAAATTAAAAAAAAAAAAAAAAAAAAAAACTTTGCTTAAAACACAATCTGATACTCATCTTCTGCCATCTTATAAGGAAGCAGCAGATTACACTAAAATAACTTTGAAATGTTGTACCAATGTAATAAATGGTAAATACCCTTATTAAATTATTTTATTTATCTGTTTATTTGTTTATCTGCTTATTTTTGCATTTTGTTAAAGGACCAAATACTGACCTTTTTTTTTTTTTTTTTTTTACTTTTTTTAAGATGATTTTTCAGTTAGTTTGGTCTTAAAACGTCTTTAAAAGGATTTCTGATGCTGTTTGGGAGGCTGTGCTGATCAAAGATGCACTTTTGTTATTTTCTGTACACAGAAAGCCAGGTTTAGCCAGGTGCGCACATGAAAACGTCCCCAAAACGAGCTACACACGCGTGCAATCAGCACAAACAGAATATGTGCTCTCTGAATGCACACGCCCAACACGCCTTGACGCATGCCCACAGCCAAATCAGCGCTCCACAGTCCCAGAACCCAACTTTCTGCAGTCCTGACATATGAGCCAAAAAGCTCCAAAACGCCAGTAACACAGGGCTCTTTGCTGAGTTAACAATAAATTATTGAGCAAAAATAACAGAAAATCCGAACTGAGGATGGAAAGAGGGGGAAATTATAACCATTTCTTCCAGCTGCTGTGATGGGAAATATGATCTCACTTTGTCCCCGTGGACGCGGTGTGGACGTCCTGCGGCTTGTTCTCGACACATCGGCCAAACAGAACTTTCTTCTCGTGGGGATGTGAGAAGTATTGTGTGATTGGTTTCCTCATGGAGGACAGAACTGGCTTAATATGCTGTTGTAACAGAACACGAGTAGATCAAGACTTTGCACTGAGTGAAAAACATTAACCACTGCAGTGTTGCAAAGCATGGCGCTGATCAGTGGCAGACTGAGCCGATCATGAAGGCAGACGCCGTGCTGAGGACCAGTACCAGGAGGACCAGTACCAGGAGGACCAGTGCCAGGAGGACCAGGGCCAGGAGGACCAGCACCAGGAGGACCAGCGCCAGGAGGACCAGCACCAGGAGGACCAGCGCCAGGAGGACCAGTACCAGGAGGACCAGTACCAGGAGGACCAGTACCAGGAGGACCAGGGCCAGGAGGACCAGCACCAGGAGGACCAGCACCAGGAGGACCAGCACCAGGAAGACCAGCACCAGGAGGACCAGTACCAGGAGGACCAGTGCCAGGAGGACCAGCACCAGGAGGACCAGCGCCAGGAGGACCAGTACCAGGAGGACCAGTACCAGGAGGACCAGTACCAGGAGGACCAGTGCCAGGAGGACCAGTGCCAGGAGGACCAGGGCCAGGAGGACCAGCACCAGGAGGACCAGCACCAGGAGGACCAGCACCAGGAGGACCAGTGCCAGGAGGACCAGCGCCAGGAAGACCAGCGCCAGGAGGACCAGTACCAGGAGGACCAGTACCAGGAGGACCAGCACCAGGAGGACCAGCACCAGGAGGACCAGTACCAGGAGGACCAGCACCAGGAGGACCAGTACCAGGAGGACCAGCACCAGGAGGACCAGCACCAGGAGGACCAGTACCAGGAGGACCAGTACCAGGAGGACCAGCACCAGGAGGACCAGCACCAGGAGGACCAGTACCAGGAGGACCAGTACCAGGAGGACCAGCACCAGGAGGACCAGCACCAGGAGGACCAGTACCAGGAGGACCAGTACCAGGAGGACCCGATGTCGTAAGATCAGATTTAGTGTTTCAGCATAACTGATCAATTCTGACTCGTGTTGGTAAGAAACTTTTCATTCAGCGATTTCAGATAATTCAATTCAATTCATCTTTATTTATATAGCGTCAAATCACGGTAATGCCATCTCAAGACGCTTTACAGACAGAGAGGAAAACATAATGAAGGCCAATTCATAACAGCCTATATAAGGAAACCAACAGATTGAGTTGAGTCCAACTCAATCTCCCATCCTGAGCAAGCACACTGGCGACAGTGGGAAGGAAAAAACTCCCTTTTAACAGGAAGGAAACCTCCGGCAGAACCCGGCTCAGGACAGAAAAGCCTGTTCACATTAAACAACAGTCATTAACACAGAACTATAAACCAAATATGAAACACAGAACAGCAACAAACAAGGACACATTTCAGTTTTCATTTATTTCTTCACAAGCACCCAACAGGGTCATTTCAAGCCCACTTTCTCTTAAACTGCAGGGAGGAAGTAGCAGGGTGGCCAAGAGTTATCACCGATGCATAACAGCATCGGTTTGAGGGGAGGGGGTAACAAATTCAACTATGGGGGTGTGGGGGCACAGACTATTCTATTCTATTCTATTCTATTCTATTCTATTCTATTCTATTCTATACTATTCTACAGTCATTTGGTAGACACTTTTATCTGAGGAAACTTGCATGTGATAAGTGATCCGTTATAGGAATCAAGCTAACAGCCTGTCTTTGGACGGTGGGAGGAGGCTGGAGAAGACATGCATACACGGGGAGAACACGTTAAGTTCATGCCAACTCTAACAAATGAAACGGCATTTGGTCTGGTGTACTGCGAGGACAGAGAACAGCCCCTCGCTCTACATGACCGAGACCTGACATCTAACTGGCCTTAAAAACTGGGCTGTTGGATTAAAATGAGGCCTCCTGGAGTCAGATATCATGAAAATTGTGGAATTTGTGGTGGTTTATGGGGTTTTGCTTCGCTTTTATTTCTGTCTTGTTTATGTGGTCTGTGTTTGGTTAGACACACCAGACTTGCGTTAAATGAATTCAAAAGATATTTTGATTCAGCTGCATTGCAGCAGGGATATATGGAAAACCTGCAGAATTGTGGTCCTCAAAGACCGAACCTGGGGCCTCATTTATCAAACTGTACGTAGCAACGATGACTACAGGTGGCGTACGGAAAACAGAAAATGCGGCGCAAAAAAACTTCCCAAATTAACAAAGCAGTGCGCACGCACGTCCCACGCCTGTTTCGCTTCATAAATCAGGATCAATACTAAACTTTGTGCACATGAGGAAACATCTGGCCACGCCCACATGTTGGCCATAAAAGGTCAGGCCGACGCCCTGATAAATATTAATCCATCTCATTTCCATGACGGTTCTGAAGGAAAAAAAGCAAAAAAGAGGAATTTTTGGAAAATGAGGAAGAAATTCTAACAGATAAAGTTGTAAAATGTAAAAGTATTTTATCTGGTGGAGACGGGATGGACATCAGCACCAGCAGAAAGACAGAGGAGGTCAGCAGGGGACAGATGCTGTCAGCGTCTCATCAGACCACCGACTTATCCAGAAAGGACAAATAAAGTGGTCAGACAGTAAAATGTAGGGAGAAAGTACATCTGGGTCCACAGGAGGAGGAAGGGGGGGCGCTGCCCACTCCCACAGATTAGAAGCTGGCGGGAAAATGAAGGAGTCCAGAGATACGCTGGAACAAAATGCTCCAGATGATGCTGGAAGTGCTTCATTCCTTGGTTTCAGATTATAAAATGAACGGACATAAATGAGACGTCTCTGACTCCAGTTTATTTACTGGGAACATACTGGTGTTCCTGTGTGTCCCAGCTGGGTTGCAGCGCTGCAGATGTGGTCGGAGAGGGGGGGGCAGTGGTTCCACCTTGTGTCCTAGCTGCGGTGTCCTCGCAGAGGAACCAATAATCACCATGAAGGAGGAGGTGCAGGAGATGGAGAGAAATAAACACCACCCTGACAGAAACCACACTAAAGATAAACTTGTGAATAAATGAGAATTCTCCTCCTCTGATGTGTTGCATCACTTCTAGACGTAAAGCAGCAGCGTTTGGTTCCAACGTGAGAGGATGATTGACAACACAATCATTCAGATTGGATGATTGATCAGGTGAACGCAGGTGAAGCGCTGACGTCATTTAGTAGCATGTTATGTAGCGTCTCCACTATCTGCAGACATCTGCAGCTGTACAACAGGTTTCCTCCTGGGCATGGAGGCACCTCCACCTGCCTCCATCTGCCCGATGGCCGCTACACCACGTCTGGCTGTGGAGAACATCGTTCTGTTCCTCTGCTCTGGGTTGGGAAAAGGAGCGGACCCGACCTGTCAGTCCCTTCCCTTTGGAAGGTGCCGGACTGGAGTCCAGAGTCTCCATGTTCCATGTCCACCAGCAGGGACAGATAAGCCACGTTGGGGAGCATTTTATATCCAACCATCACTTCATGTTCTGTATCTGCAGGTGGAGGAAACACCTGCGCAGCCTGATGATGGGCTGTTGTCATGGCGACACGTCATTTTAATGCAATTATTCATTTAGACTTTTATTATTATGGCTTCTGTACGACTTAACTGTGTGAAATGGTTTTTAACAACATGTAGAACTGCTTCGTTTCAGAACAGATTTTAGTGGTTGATGTTTTCCGTGGTGAAGTAACAATATCAAATGTGCATTTTTTTTCTTTTCTCTCTTTTTATTTATTTTTTTGCAAATGTTGTTAATGTACGGCGTAAAGGTTTATATTGGATGTTGAACAAATGTATCAAATTTTGCACCATTTCTTTAATTTTATTTCCTGCCTTTGGTGTCTCCGTTTCCCGTTTCTCCAGATGTTGTCGTACGCCGGGGTCAGAGTTGGCGTGGAGGTCGGGACGGTTTACCGCCAAGTCGTGTTTTGATAAATCCCAAAAGTTGACTATAATTGGTGTACGGCGGGTTTTGTGCGAAAGCTTCGTAAATGAGGCCCCTGGACACCCCAGATGTAAGGTGACTGGGCTAACTAACAATGGAAGATCTTCGATGGGAGTCACTGGGTGTCCTCATGCGTGCAGAACTCAGATCCAGACTCTCCGAAGAGGATCCACAGCCTGCCCATCCAAACCTAGACCTAGAGGAGGAGCTGACATCCAGAGCAGGAGCTGTGTCTCGTCTCCACTTTGTCTTTACTTTCCAAAGCAAACATCTGCTTTTCTTTAAGGCTGGAACTGCACCAAGACACCCTGCAGCTTTCTGCCTGTGTGGAAATCTCAACCAAAGTTTAAGTTTTCATTCATGGATTCTCACGTGGATTCGCGCTTACACCTTTAGCTGATCTGTAGTGTCACATGCTCTTTTTGTTTTACCAATAGAAACCTCTGTTGTGAATCTTTAACTGCTGTAGTAACGTCTTCCATCATTTCCATCAGTAGCAGAGCTGCAGGTCTGTTTGTTCTAAATCTATTCTGACTCCCACTAACTTTTGTCCTTCAATCAAATTTTCTTGTTTTTGTGCAAAAAGTTTTCTAACAATTTATAAAAAGAAGCTAAAGGGAAAAATGAGCTTTTTGGACTCATGCTCATCGTGCTGCAGGAGAGGACAGAGACGCCACAAAAACCAGACTTTTACCCCTCAGAGACCAACGTTCTGGAATGATTAATACATTCATTCAAGACTCCAGGTCTGTGTAATATGAACATGATGTTGTCTCTGCTGTCTTAGGAAAGTTAAGTGTTATTAGACAGAAGCTTCCATTGAGAAGTCCATAAACCGAAAACCTCCTGTAGGGTAAACCTGTAAATTTCCACTGATTTCCTTTCAAATAACTTCCTGTAGCTGCGTAGAAACAGGCTCAGATCAAGCTGCAGTTTTTTTTTCTCTTTCCTTCACAGCCCAAAGACGTTGTGTCCATAAAAGTCCTAAAACTCTACAAGACCTCTGGCCAATGCGTCATGGAGGGATAAAAGGTAAACTAGTCAGCCAACCTTCAGGATGGTGTGCAGCAGTGGTTAGATCCCTGTCTGGGACAGAGTTCATGAGCCAGGATATTTTTAGCTTTTTATTTTCGACTTCTGAATTCTGAAACATCTGCATGCTGCAGTGAAATACTGAGGAACCATCAGCAGATGGGACAGAAGAGGCTAAAGGAACTGCTGGAAATCACTGATCTGTGATTTTCTGCAGGAGGACATGGTGAAGCAACATGTTAATTCATGTTCCTTCACCATGACAGCCTAGGTTTGCGGTTATGTTGCACCGTGAGGGGCTTTTGCTGTTTGCATCAAATCAACTAAAACATTCTGATCTCACAACTTTTAGAGCAGTAAAATAATCCTTCGTTTGTTTAATGAAATACATTTATAACTTAGAATATCTGTCTTCAAACATTGAAAGCCACAATATGAGGGCACTGTGGGGGCAAACTGGAAGTTTAAGCTTATCGGTTAACTCATTAGTTAGCTAGGAAAGGTATTTTGACCTACAAGGTGTTTAGGCTGAAGTAGGACACAATCCTGTGTCAGCAAAAGCAGTAAGGGTTCAACCCAGTCTGGACCTGGACTGTCCTTTGTCACGGATTCCATTTAGAATTTTGACAACATTACCTGGATGGATGATGGATGGAAGGATGGATGGATCAATGGATGGATGGGTGGATGGATCAATGGATGGATGGATGGGTGGATGGATCAATGGATGGATGGATGGATGGATGAATGGATGGATGAATGAGTGGATGGATGGGTGGATGGATGGATAGGTGGGTGAATGTATAGATGAGTGGATGGATGAGTGGATGGATGGATGGATGGATGGATGGATGGATGGGTGGATGGGTGGATGGATGGATGGATGGATGGATAGGTGGGTGAATGTATAGATGAGTGGATGGATGGATGGATGGATGGATGGATGGGTGGATGGGTGGATGGATGGATGGATAGGTGGGTGAATGTATAGATGAGTGGATGGATGGATGGATGGATAGGTGGGTGAATGTATGGATGAGTGGATGGATGAGTGGATGGATGGATGGATGGATGGATGGATGGATGGGTGGATGGATGGATGGATGGATGGGTGGATGGGTGGATGGATGGATGGATGGATGGATGGATAGGTGGGTGAATGTATAGATGAGTGGATGGATGAATGGATGGGTGGATGGATGGATAGGTGGGTGAATGTATAGATGAGTGGATGGATGAGTGGATGGATGGATGGATGGATGGATGGATGTATGGATGGATGGATGGATGGATAGGTGGGTGAATGTATAGATGAGTGGATGGATGAGTGGATGGATGGATGGATGGATGGATGGATGGATGGATGGATGGATGGATGGATGGATGGATAGGTGGGTGAATGTATAGATGAGTGGATGGATGGATGGATGGATAGGTGGGTGAATGTATGGATGAGTGGATGGATGAATGGATGGGTGGATGGATGGATAGGTGGGTGAATGTATGGATGAGTGGATGGATGAATGGGTGGATGGATGGGTGGATGGATGGATGGGTGGATGGATCAATGGATGGATGGATGGGTGGATCACATCCAGCATGTTCTTTGTCCTTGCAGCAGAATCATGACAGAATGTGGACGTCCTCGGCTGTGTCCGTCCCTCATTGCAGGCTGGAAGTAGCAGGAGAGGGACCGTTATCCTTTTATAGAAATGTATTGATTTATGGAGTTCATAATCTGCAGTGGCACAGAGGGAGGAGACGTGGCTCATTCCAGCTTTCTGAGACTTACACTCTAATGAAGTCATTTATCTCCGATCTAAGTCTCTCCTATCAGGGCATCCACCCATGCACACACACACATTTATATGAGAGCAGGCACACTGGTTGTCTGCTTTCCTGCATTATGAGATGAGTCAGGACGACTAATAGCAAAGCACAGATGATCCCAAGCTTTTTTATAACTGCTATTAAATTCAGCCTCATCTAAGTCATGTTGGTAAAAAAAATGTAATTACATCATAAGTAAACTCATTACGTGACGTTTCCAAGCAACCTCCTTTAACTCCATCACAGAAACGGCACAGTTTTCAGTGATATAAAAGTCATTGTGGCCGGAAAGGCCACGTTTACCTCGTTCCTGCAGCTGCAGGTGGCGTCTGCCAGGCCAAAACGCTTCTGTGTGATAAAGAAAAGCATGAATCGAGTAAACCTCCCCACAGATCTTCTATACCTCTGGCATCCACTGTATGCAGCACATCATGAATAATGCAAACAGTTTCCAGCTTCCAATCTTCTCTCCATATGACCAATAGCCAAAATGATTATGCAGATTTAGAGAAATAAATAAATAATCAAATGTTATAAATGCTGACCCGAGGCATGGGAGATTAGCCTGCATTTATCAGTCTGAGGGCGACAAAGTGAAGGCAGTATATCCTCCTGTTCCTTTTCTTCTTTGCTGAAAGTGATTGGCCTGAATTACCAGGCTAATGTGGAGGCTGTTGTTTGCATAGACATTTAAAATGTAATTATTTCCAGCCTGGCGGACTGAGGACGGCAGCTGAGGCCTGCAGCTCCTGGATTAACTCGCCTAACTTAAGCTTCGCTTCTGCTGTTTCACTCTGAGCAGAAACACTGCGAGTTTGTGGAGCTTCAGTCTGATGCTGCATCTGCAGCAGCTGCTGTTTATCATATCCATCGATCATTTCACACTTGGCCAGGTTCGAAATATGAATATAAACACCCAACATTTGTAAAAATATTTTCAGAAAGTTGAATTACAAATCATATCCTTGTATGATGCGGTGAGTCAGTCTGGTGGTGGGGATTACGACACGCAAGGGGAAATGTACACTTATGTGATGATGTGGTTATCCTGTGAAACACTGATCTGTGAGGCGGGTTCATCTGGACTGCAGCAGCAGGATGATGCAAAGTGTTTCACAGAGAAACTTTAGAAAATGAGAAAAAGAATCTAAAATAAAAACAAGACGAGGAAAAAACGGATAAAAAGTATTAAACATGATCAGGTTTAAAAGAAAATGTTCAGATTGGACGTTTAAATGAAAACTATGTGCAGCTGCGAACAGGAGTCTCTTTAACTGGATGTTCCAGCTGATCTGAGGCTTTCTGGGACTTTCTTCCAGACATGTGGAGCACAGAAGCTGAATGCAGCTCCTCCATGTCTGCTTCTGACTCCAGGAACTGATGAAAGACCAGATCCAGATGACCTGATCGGTCTGGTGGGTTCACACTGGGTCAGGAGGTCCCTGATGTATTTTGGTCCTGAACCATTTAGAGCTTTGTAGACCATCAACAGAACTTTAAAGTCTATCCTTTGATGGACAGACAGTGTAAAGACGTCTGAACTGGACTGATGTGGTCTTAGTGAGGACTGGAGCTGCAGAGTTCTGAATGAGCTACAGGTGTCTGACAGGTTTATTAGGAAGTCCTGGAAGACACTGTTACTGTAATGATGCTGATTAAAACTCTTGGACCAGGATTTCCAGGTCCTGCTGGGACATCAGATCCTTCATTTACTTCATTTCTGGTGATAACAGGCGGACTTTGTCCCTTAATGTGTTTCTCAGAGTTCAGGTCTGAGTCCATCGCTGCAGCCAGATTTCTGGCCTGGTTTGTGGTGAGTGGACTCAGGCCTATTTATACTTTCATGTCTCTCTATGAGCGCTCTTCATCTCTCTGTAACACACACATCTTACCTCCTTCTTCTCTCAGACAAAGCGCGTTGAAGGAGGACAGACGGTCAGAGCGGCAGTCTCAGCGCAGTTCACACAGCTTTGTGCTAAGCTGAATGCAGAAAGCTCTGCAGCATCCAAATAAACAGCTCCAAATAGCTGCTGCTGAACAAAGGAAATGCAGCTTTGCAGAGAACAAACGAACAGAAAGCAATTTAAAGTCAAAACAACCAAGCAGCAAAGCAGCATTTCTCCGTCTGAGGCAGAGGTGGACCAGCAGATGCAACAAGCAGCGTACAGCTGTGTAGCTGCATGGAGAACATGGCTCAGATAAGGACACACACTTTCACCGTCCACCTGGTTACCTGCTCTATCTAACCAGCCAATCACACAGCAGGACGTAGTCATGTAGACACGGTGAAGACGACTTGCTGAAGGTCAACCTGAGCATCAATCTTAGTGATTCTCAACGCGTCATCAATGTTGTTTAGAACAGGAAACTGAGGCTACAATTCACACAGACTCACCAGAACTGGACAATAGAAGATGGAGAAACGTTGCTGGTCTGATGAGTCTCCAGTTCAGCTCCACATTCACATGGTAGGATCAGAATCTGCTGGAAACATCATGACAACATGGATCCATCCTGCCTGGACGGGAGGTTCCCATCATGATGTGCAGCAGCTGCGTGATGCTTCATGTCGACATGGAGACAAACCTCTGGGGAATGTTTCCACCCTGTTCAACCTGCCACAGCGGGAATTCAAAAGAGGGTCCAACCTGGTACCGAAGGGTGGATCTGATGACGAGGACTGTGTGTATAAACATGCAGATTCTTTCTTCTACAAGCATCAAAACCAGGAAAAGTTCTTTGGAAATAAACTCTTTCAAATATGTCAGAAATCTAACAAACATGTCATCCTTGCTCTCTGACATTTCAGGATGTTTGTCAGCGTGTAGAACACCTCACTGGCACGTCCATGTTCTGTTTATCTGTGCATTATGTTAAAATCAATAAACCATCAGCAGTGGCATGGTGTGCTATCATCCTAAACAATATCTGGAGCTGGAAGACTGGCCACTGGCCTTCAGTGTGGGATAAAATCTGTGTTGTATAAAACTTCATCATATCAGCTTTAGTTTTATGAGAACTTTCAGCCCTGAATGCCTAATTTGTGTGAATTTGTTCTGTAAAGAGCTGAGATAAGATTAAAACACACTGCATACTGTAAACACGGACCATTTGAACATATTCAACATCTGTTTTAATCTCCACTAAGGCACACAAACTCAGCAGGACCATCAGCACCCAATCTGGCTCTAATTATGTGTTTGAGCTGGAATTCCCAGCAAGATTCTGCATCAAAGCTACAAAGTCAGCAGTGGGAGAGGGGGCAGGGGTCCAACAGTTACATTACAATCAACACACAACTCACTTCGGTTCACTGCAGATTTAATAACCATAATGTACAAACACGGAGTACAGGCTGACACTGACGTAAATTAGACTCCATCTACCAAAACACAGACAATATTCCCAAACACGAGCCTATCCGACTAAACCTAAACTGAACAGAAAAATGCATTTTCGGTTTGAACATGATGAAAGATAATTAAAAGATGTTTTTACTCTCCGAGGCCAAAGCAGCCACGTAAAGTCCCTCCCTGCTATGAAATCACACATACAATAGTCTGGATTCCTGTCTCCTCCTGGAACCCTTCAAACTCCAACCCAGTTCCAACCAGTGTTACGTTTCCATGTAGACGTGATGTTTCCATGCAGACATGATGTTTCCATGTAGACGTGATGTTTCCATGCAGACGTGATGTTTCCATGTAGACGTGATGTTTCCATGTAGACGTGACGTTTCCATGTAGACGTGACGTTTCCATGTAGACGTGATGTTTCCATGTAGACGTGATGTTTCCATGTAGATGTGATGTTTCCATGTAGACGTGATGTTTCCATGTAGACGTGATGTTTCCATGTAGATGTGATGTTTCCATGCAGACGTGATGTTTCCATGCAGACGTGATGTTTCCATGCAGACGTGATGTTTCCATGTAGACGTGATGTTTCCATGTAGACGTCATGTTTCAATGCAGACGTGATGTTTCCATGCAGACGTGATGTTTCCATGCAGATGTGATGTTTCCATGTAGACGTCATGTTTCAATGCAGACGTGATGTTTCCATGCAGACGTGATGTTTCCATGTAGACGTGATGTTTCCATGCAGACGTGATGTTTCCATGCAGACGTGATGTTTCCATGCAGACGTGATGTTTCCATGCAGACGTGATGTTTCCATGTAGACGTGATGTTTCCATGTAGACGTGATGTTTCCATGTAGACGTGATGTTTCCATGTAGACGTGATGTTTCCATGTAGACGTGATGTTTCCATGTAGATGTGATGTTTCCATGTAGACGTGATGTTTCCATGTAGATGTGATGTTTCCATGTAGACGTGATGTTTCCATGTAGACGTGATGTTTCCATGTAGACGTGATGTTTCCATGCAGACGTGATGTTTCCATGCAGACGTGATGTTTCCATGTAGACGTGATGTTTCCATGTAGACATAATGTTTCCATGCAGACGTGATGTTTCCATGTAGACGTCATGTTTCAATGCAGACGTGATGTTTCCATGCAGACGTGATGTTTCCATGTAGACGTGATGTTTCCATGCAGACGTGATGTTTCCATGCAGACGTGATGTTTCCATGCAGACGTGATGTTTCCATGCAGACGTGATGTTTCCATGCAGACGTGATGTCTCCATGTAGACGTAATGTCTCCATGTAGACGTGATGTTTCCATGTAGACGTGATGTTTCCATGCAGACGTGATGTTTCCATGTAGACGTGATGTTTCCATGCAGACGTGATGTTTCCATGTAGACGTGATGTTTCCATGCAGACGTGATGTTTCCATGCAGACGTGATGTTTCCATGCAGACGTGATGTTTCCATGTAGACGTGATGTTTCCATGTAGACGTGATGTCTCCATGTAGACGTGATGTTTCCATGTAGATGTGATGTTTCCATGTAGACGTGATTTTTCCATGTAGATGTGATGTTTCCATGTAGACGTGATGTTTCCATGCAGACGTGATGTTTCCATGTAGACGTGATGTTTCCATGTAGACGTGATGTTCCCATGTAGACGTGATGTTTCCATGTAGACGTGATGTTTCCATGTAGACGTGATGTTTCCATGTAGACGTGATGTTTCCATGTAGACGTGATGTTTCCATGTAGACGTGATGTTTCCATGTAGATGTGATGTTTCCATGTAGACGTGATGTTTCCATGTAGATGTGATGTCTCCATGTAGACGTGATGTTTCCATGTAGACGTGATGTTTCCATGTAGACGTGATGTTTCCATGCAGACGTGATGTCTCCATGTAGACGTAATGTCTCCATGTAGATGTGATGTTTCTTGCGGATGCTTCTAGAAGCTGCTGCAGAGGAACGTTTCCTCCATCTTCACTCACAGAAAAAGTTTCAACATTATTCATGATCTGTGATGTCACTGCTAATTTATATTTTCATCATTAAGTCATAAACTTTATTATAATATTATTATTACTGAGCGTTCAGCAGACTGATTACAGTAACTGTCAGTGAGAGTGAAAGTAAAGTGTATTGTTACACCGCTGCCTTTATGGGAAGCAGGATGCGACAGCTGACTGAATGCAGTGGTGGAGCAGTCCAGATGTTCTGCTTGTCTGATTCCAGCTACGAGTCGGGTGAACAGCAGCTGGAAGCAGACGACTCAGTTTCTGATGTCAATACGAACAAATTCAGACACATTTATGCTTTCATTCTGTCAAACATTCGTCTGATCTGTCACGATAAGGCACACTCACAGCTCACCCTGTCCTGTACATCTGGGACGTTTCTGTCCATCTGTCCACACATGGAAACAATGAAAATCCAGTTTTACAATGAAAATAAACAGACTAAAGTTTATAACACTTCCAAACCACTACAGCAACACAACACGATATGACTGGAGCTTCCTATCTATTTATTTAACCTTTATTTTACCAGGAAAAATGTTGAGAACAAATTCTCATTCACAACGTGGACAGTGCCAGGCAGGGGCACCGTATGGGGGAAAGTTAGGGAGATTCCAATGGCCCACAACTTGATAGGGGCCCAAGAAGATGTGCAAACTCTAAGAACATTAATAACCCTTTATTAAAAAATAATATATAGTTTTTCAAAAGCTATAAGAAAATGTAGGTATAAGATAAACAGATAAACAGAAAAATGAAAACTGAAGTTAACTGAACACCCCTGTGAAAGTGCATGAAATGGTTTGGTCCTGTCTGAGACATCAGTTTGTGATCGGTTGAAATGAACCTGTAGCTCAAGCTAGCTATCTACAGGCTACAGCTGACGTCACTTTGCCCTCTTCAGTCTACGTGGGAAAACGTCACATCATTTCTGATGTCAGCTGGTGGAGCAGGCCGACCCGGGACCTTAATTCCCGCACGTTTCTCGCAGGTTGCGTCGGCCTGGGTCTGGATATGTTCACTGTAATTGTGGGCGGTAATTGTTGTTGCCATATTCAGTCTGTTCTCAAGCACATATCAGGCCAAATAAAATCAGCCTTCATGTCCACATTCAGCGTGTGCAGCGACGGCTTTGGACAGCAAAGATGGATTTATAAATGCGGGGCGGGAAAACTTGACACGCAGTGTTTCTGAAACAGAACATAAGTGTTGCATTTTAATTATTTACTTTTTATTTAAAATAAGAAAACCTGGAGTCACCAGTTTCTGTGATAAGCCCATCACGTGTCTGGACCTAATTTATTGGCCAAGCTTCAGTCAGAAAGTTCACAGGTCTGAGAATTCACAACATTCAGACACGACCAGACCAGGCGAGAGGAAAACGCCACAAACCTCAGAGAGGTAACCAGCATGGAAACTGTGCTAGTAAATATTTAGCAATGGTTACACGCCTGCTACACCACGTCGGAGACTGTTCTAACACCAGAGAAACTTGCTCTGATGCCAGGTCTACCAGCGGAGAGCTGATCCTACAGCATGATCTCCTGCAGGCGAGGATTGTCCAGTCTGGCGTGTTGGCAGCTCTCATACCGAGCTAGGGGAAGCATGTCTGCTGTCTGGGAAGTGTGTGTGAGAGAGACCCGACAGCCCAGGATGGAGGAAGGTTTATCTAATTTAATCTCGCTAAGAAAAAGGTCTGTTGCTTCTTTCCACCTCTAATCTCTCTACAAGCTCATAAAAGGAAATATGTAGTCCTTAGCAACAGCAAGTAATATCCTATGAAGGTTCAGAAAGTACAAGAGATGAGATCCCAAATCGTCTTCCTCTTACGTGGTGGATCATTGTACTCCATTTATTAACACTGTCCAGGACTGTAAAACATGCTTTTCATGCAGCTGTTTTTATTTGCTTTCACATGAGGGTCCAGGTCCCCCCCCCTTGTGCACAGCTGATAGAGTCCAGTTGTACTGGGCATTTCCCAGTGGCTGTAATCTCTCAGCACCTCCTCCTGCGGGGAAGCCAAACATCGGAGGTTAATCGCATTTCCCCAGAAGTCCACGACGCAGCGAGAGCCTGAGCGGTGTGGGTAATTACACTGACAGACCACAAACACACACACAGTATCACCAGAGATGTACACACACTCAGAGCTGCAGGATAATCTCGTCATGAATCCCCAAACACACACACTTACTTACACACAGCTGAATGCCATGATCACTGCCAGTGTGTGTTGATTTGCTGTCACTCAGTGTGGCGAAGCAATGTGTAAACTGGCTGTGTGTCAGTGTGGTGAGAGATAAGGCAGCTGGTGAGGAGTGTGTGCTACTCTGCCAGGGCGCACTGCAGCCAAACACACACCTGGCTGGACCTGCGGCTGGAGCGGTCGCCTGCACGCCGCCGTCCGAGCCGGTCGCCTGCACGCCGCCGTCCGAGTCGGAAAAGTCTGCTAGCTAAAACTGCTGTAATCCTGCATGACAATGTGACTCAGATGAAGAAAGAAAACTGGGACTCTCCAATTTGGGATGTTTTGCCTAAAGCTCCAACTTAACTGTGATGTTTTTTTATTCTTAGGGATTAGCATCGCTAAAGCTAATGTAGGTAAACCCATGGAGTACATTTAATGTTTGCCATGCTAACATCGAGCACATAAACCTGTTTAGTGTTTCAAAAGTTAGCCATGCTTACGCTAATTGTGCAAAAACCTGTGGAGCATTTTGTGTCAGCCAGACCAGCTCTAATGCAGGTTAACTTGTGGCGTATTTCAAATGCTATCCATGTTAACGCTAATGCACCTCAACCTGTGGAGCTTTTCAAACATTAACCATGCTTCCCCCAACCTGCAACACCACCCACGCCTTCAATAACGCACATAAACCTGCGGAGCATTTAATCAGGATTTGTGGGGATGTGAAGACCCAAATGCAGGACAGAGAGGCAGACAAAATGCAGGATCAAGATTTATTCCAAGTGACGGATGACCACGGAGACACAACAGGATGATCTGACGATGGAAACTCAGAACCAAAGAGTATGAATACACCCAGGATCTAATGAGGAAACGGTGAATCAGAAAATCAAACCAGGTGAGCAAATGAACGGGAAAAAAGAAAAATCTACTAAATAAAACAGGAAGCAAAAAAAAAAAAAAGACACGCCAGTGGAGCTGCTGCAGAATGGGGGTGGGGTGGGGGGGGTGGGGGGGGGGGGGGGGGGGGATGGGTCGGTAGGGTTCTTGTAATGACCCAGGCTCCTGCATTCTGAACCAGTTCAAGTTTATGTTTTTTGGGGAAGACCCAACAGAAGGGAGTTGCAGTCGAGCCTGGAAGTGACGAGATGGTGGGGAAGTACAGCGACGGAGTGGGGGGGGGCGGGATGTTGCCGAGGTGAAGTATACTGACCGGGTTATGTTGTTGATGTAAAAGACAGAGTGCTGTCGAGGACGACACTCAGACTCTTTACCTGAAGGGAGGGAGACATGGAAGAGTAGGATTGCAGAAACTTTTGATGTGCAGATTCCTAATTTGGTGCCAATTAATAACATTTCTGTTTTACTGTTGTTTAATTTTAGACAGTTCGAGGGTTAGGACTTGATCTCTTGTAGATGTAAATCTGATGTAACTCTGTGAGGGAGGATGGTGGAAAGGTGGAGCTAGGTGTTTTTTAAACGTGTTGTTTTTTCTACTACCTCCCCAGACAGAGCCCTGGGGCACACCTGTGGTGATGAAGTGAGGGCAGCTGAGAGGTACGATTTGAACCAGGTGAGAGGAGTGTGGGTGATGCCAATGGAGGAAAGTCTAGCCAGGAGGATGGAGTGGGAAAGTCTGCACTCAGATGGAGGAGGATCAGGATCAGAACAACGTTATTCATCCCTGGGGGAAATTAAGAGGGCACAGAGCAGCATGCAATGCAACAGAAAGCTCAAACGCAAACAATTCAACATAAATAAATATTAAAAAATGTCATCAAGGTAAAGGTCCTTGTTGATCGGGTGAGTTCAAGAGGAGAACCGCCTTGGGAACAGAGGCAGGTCTTCTCTGGGTTTTGCAGGCCGTACAGCAGAACCTGCGACCAGATGGCAGCGGGCAAAAGCTGGAAAGAGAGCATGTGACGAATGCAGTCAGCCAGGCGGCCTCGAACCTGCAGCTCGTACAGAGTTCAGACAGCGGACAGGAAGTCCAACGATCTGGGACACACCGACACAACACTGTTCAAGTGGCTCCTACCATGCAGGGTGATGGTGTGATGCCAGCAGCATACAGAGGAAGTTAACACTCTCTGTATGAATGAATAATAGAAAGTCAGTCAGATGTTGTTACTGACAGGAAAGGAGTTCAGTGTCCTGAGCAGGTACATCCTCTGATGACACCTCCTCAGGATCCCCTCAGTGTTGGAGGAGACCCTCAGTTGGTGGTCGAAGATGGAATCCAGGTATCTATACTCCACTGCAGTCTGGACTTTTGAGCCGTGGATCGTGGTGGTGATGGCCGCCGCCAGTTCTCTTATGTCGGGTGGACACTGTGTGATTTCGAGGCGATTTCACCAGGATTTTGCTGTCGCAGACCACGCTGCGTCATGGTGGAAACATCGTAGCGTCGGGATGTCCGGTCGGGAGGTCGGGAGCCGTACAGTGTGAGAACACTCACAAGGAAGGATTAACTGCTGCTACGTTCTAACGATGATGCTGCGACCTCCCGATCAAACTTCTGGCATGTCAGAAATGTTCGCCGTCACTCGTACAGTGTGAGCGGTGATACGTCACGATTCTACGTTCACACCTGCGCAGAAGACACCGGCGGAGCTTTAAACAATGATGCGCAACCCCAACTTCAGACGTGTGCGGTGGACACAGCTGCTAGAAGAGAGATTAGTAGAGCTATGGAGAGAAGACGAGGTTTTCTTTTTTTAATTTCGTTTCAGCGCACAAGACAGCGCACACAACTGCAACAACTGGCTGCCTGCTCGCCATCTTGTTGTCAGGCACGCTGTGGTTGTCATAGGAACAAGGAACCTTTGTTTTTCGTTGTTCACACTCGAGCACGTCGTGCCGTCACGCGCCGACTGACGCCGACAAGTAGTCGTGGTTGTCAATAATGGTGGCTGACAGCAGTCGTACAGTATGAGTACACATGTCGTCGGGTCAGATAGAGTACGAGGGACAAACCCGGTCGTGCAGTGGGAGCATTTCCCCGACAGATTTCTAAAAACGCACAGTGTCCGCCCAGTATTAGTCTGCTCTGGGCCACCGGGCCACCGGGCCACTGGGCCACTGGGCCGCTGGGCAAAGGCCACTCAGGGTCCAGGGGGCTCCTCTTGGTGATGGGGATGATGGTGAAGTGCTTGTTGGTAGCTCCAGTCAGTCGACTCAAAGATATTTTTCCAGAATTTTTTAAAAAATGTGAGTTTGGAGATGGACGGAGGTTGTTGAAACTGTTGGGATCCAAACCAGGTTCCTTAAGTATCATGGTGATCACAGCTGTTCTTAACGAAGAGGGAACCAGTCCAGGAGTGAGGGAGGAGTGAATGATGTGCGTGAATGTGCGACACATTTAAATACCAGTCATCCGAATGCTGATGCGCTATGTAGCATTTTGCTATGCTGTCTCCGTCTTACGTAACCCTGCAGAAACGTTAGCCAAGCTTTCGCTGACATGGAAGCCTGTGGAGCTCTTTAAACGTTACATATGCACTGAAATATTGTTGATCAGGTCATTTTAATTTTGCTTATACCTCAGGCTTTGCAGGGGATGTGACTTAGTGTCATAAATTCACTCGGTGGTTTTACGTCACTGTTTCTATACGTGCAGAGCGTCCATTTTCATTCCAAAAACAGAAAAAGAACACTTTTCTGTCCCAGGTAATCCAAGCAGACGGATCAAATTTTCTAGTCTAATCAGCCTTTATTTGCTCAGGCATCCCTCTCTCTGCCTGCAGTTTATTTGAGAGGGTGATGGGTGGGCAATAATGAAGTCTAATGGTCTGTCTGGATGCCTGAGTGAAAGTAGGAGTTCACAGAGCGCTCCACGTAGATGCCGTAACGTACTGACACAATAAGAAATAAAAAGTTTAACTGCTGTTGTCTCAGGTTGTCTCCTGGTTTCGTTGTGCCGACATCTGCTTCTTATCTGCATTTCATGGAAAATGTTTGCTTGTCAAACACAAACATGACATCTGGAGAAGTGTCCTTAGACTTTTACAAAGGAAAAGTGTGTGTTTGGCCATCACACTGGGAGGCGGAAGCAGCATCTGGCAGTGCCAACAATTACTGCGAGAGGATGGAGCGGCTCTCCATCAGACTCTGGTAAGTAGCTGGCGTGTGGAGCTCCTCACCAGATGTGATACCAGATTCCATTAGAGTCCCCAGTTCCACATATTTGTCCCCAGAAAGCGATTAACTACCAGGAAGAGCAGAGGAGACTAGAAATAAAGAGAAAGGAGGGAATGCTGTTGCTGTCTACCAAGCTGCTGCAGCTTCCTCATCAGATCCACCTGTTCCTGCTCTTCATCCAGGGATACATTTGGCAACATGCTTTCAGCATTTGGACTGTACATTGTTTGGACTGATCGATGATAGTTAATGGCTTCCGATGAGCTCATGCTGTCAGCTGATGTGGGTTGCTGTGAAGGTGGAAACTAGTTGGACTGAACATTAACCTTACAACGTGTAAACCAGAGCTTTCCACTGTGGGTGTGACCATCTTCAGACCAGCAAACACGACGCTGACCTTCCTCCTCGTCTCACTTCACAGTTTCACATCTGAATGAAGTTATTTATACTTTCATGTCTCTCTATGAGCGCTCTTCATCTCTCTGTAACACACACATCTTACCTCCTTCTTCTCTCAGACAAAGCGCGTTGAAGGAGGACAGACGGTCAGAGCGGCAGTCTCAGCGCAGTTCACACAGCTTTGTGCTAAGCTGAATGCAGAAAGCTCTGCAGCATCCAAATAAACAGCTCCAAATAGCTGCTGCTGAACAAAGGAAATGCAGCTTTGCAGAGAACAAACGAACAGAAAGCAATTTAAAGTCAAAACAACCAAGCAGCAAAGCAGCATTTCTCCGTCTGAGGCAGAGGTGGACCAGCAGATGCAACAAGCAGCGTACAGCTGTGTAGCTGCATGGAGAACATGGCTCAGATAAGGACACACACTTTCACCGTCCACCTGGTTACCTGCTCTATCTAACCAGCCAATCACACAGCAGGACGTAGTCATGTAGACACGGTGAAGACGACTTGCTGAAGGTCAACCTGAGCATCAATCTTAGTGATTCTCAACGCGTCATCAATGTTGTTTAGAACAGGAAACTGAGGCTACAATTCCCACAGACTCACCAGAACTGGACAATAGAAGATGGAGAAACGTTGCTGGTCTGATGAGTCTCCAGTTCAGCTCCACATTCACATGGTAGGATCAGAATCTGCTGGAAACATCATGACAACATGGATCCATCCTGCCTGGATGGGAGGTTCCCATCATGATGTGCAGCAGCTGCGTGATGCTTCATGTCGACATGGAGACAAACCTCTGGGGAATGTTTCCACAGCAGGTCAGAGTGGGAAACAGCCAGCAAACAGAACTGTAACTGCTCACTTTCTGGGATTGATCATCATCTGAACATCCTGGAACTTTGTTTTATGGGAGAACTCTCCACAGCCCGACAAGCTGAAATCTGTGATACCGTCTAGAACCAGCTGAAAGCAGCAGAAGCTCAGGTTTGCTGAGATTTATCTACTTAAAAACCCACAAACGTGAGACGTTTAGTGAAAAGCTGGAAATCATAAGGCTGCAACAAGCCAGGTTCTCAGCTCACCTCCACGGCTTGTTCTGCATGTTTCACACAGCACTGGCGTAAGTAAATACAGCTTTCACTCTAAACCCGAGAAAAGTTTCTGATCCATTGACCGAGTCTAGAAATCAGTGTTTTGTACTGAGTGTTAGGAAGAGAGTGTGAAGACACACGCTGGTGTTTACTCCGCTGTCGGGCTGTCCATCACCCTGAAAGCCCATCAAGCTGTGACACTGATGGAGCGAGACCCCGGAGGCTGCAGCGTCTCATGGAGGAGAGGAACGATGAAGAAAGAGCAGCAGAAGAAGTCAGACAAACAGAAACTGTCTCCACTGTCAGCAGCACAGCAAGGTCTGCAGACGAACCGGATCCAACCGGACCCAACCAGACCCAACCGGATCCAACCGGACCCAACCGGACCCAACCGGACCCAACTGGATCCAACCGAACCCAACCGGATCCAACCGGATCCAACCGGACCCAACCGGACCCAACCGGACCCAACTGGATCCAACCAGATCCAACCGAACCCAACCGGATCCAACCGGATCCAACCGGACCCAACCGGACCCAACTGGATCCAACCGAACACAACTAGATCCAACCGGACCCAACCGGATCCAACCGGATCCAACCGGACCCAACCGGACCCAACCGAACCCAACTGGATCCAACCAGATCCAACCGAACCCAACCGGATCCAACCGGACCCAACCGGACCCAACTGGATCCAACCGGACACAACTAGAGCCAACCGGACCCAACTGGATCCAACCGGACACAACTAGAGCCAACCGGACCCAACTGGATCCAACCGGACACAACTAGAGCCAACCGGATCCAACCGAAACAGTTTGAAACGCTGCAGCTGATCCAGAGACTCAGAGTCACCATCGTTCTGCTATAAAACTAACCAGATCATCATCATCATCATCATCGTCATCATTCTAATCATCATCATCATCATCATTCTAATCATCATCATCATCATCGTCATCATTCTAATCATCGTCATCATCATCATCATCATCGTCATCATTCTAATCATCATCATCATCATCGTCATCATTCTAATCATCATCATCATCATCGTCATCATTCTAATCATCGTCATCATCATCATCGTCATCATTCTAATCATCATCATCATCATCGTCATCATTCTAATCATCATCATCATCATCGTCATCATTCTAATCATCGTCATCATCATCATCGTCATCATTCTAATCATCATCATCATCATCGTCATCATTCTAATCATCATCATCATCATCGTCATCATTCTAATCATCGTCATCATCATCATCGTCATCATTCTAATCATCATCATCATCATCGTCATCATTCTAATCATCATCATCATCATCGTCATCATTCTAATCATCGTCATCATCATCATCATCATCG